>NC_056503.1:50453670-50462139 GCF_014905685.2 Nematolebias whitei
CTGTGCTAAAAGAGAGTGGACTTGTACCTGAAGGCAGCACAAAGTAGACTCAGTCTATCTGAGATCTCTGCTGTGGTTGTCAGGAGGAACTCTGAGACACACAAAGACTGGTGAAGATGGAAGAGTGCATGTGGATGTGTCTTTTGTGGCTCCAGGTCAATGGGATGTTAGAAGTAAGATTTTGAATTATCTTCTGGATTTGACAGGGAGCCAATGGTGAGAAGCTAAAACTGGAGAGATATGATCTCTCCTATAAACGCTCATTAAAACTCTGGCAGCAGCATTTTGGATCAACTGAAGACTTTTTAAAGAAATATTTGGACACCCAGATAATAAACACTTGCAATAGTCAATTCAGTTCTGATTGATTTCAGTTTATTTCTATAGTGCCATGTCACCACAGAAGAAGTCTCAGGGCACTGAACAAAAACATTCACATGCATTATCAATGCCAATTAGTGAAGTTATCTATCTAAGGAAGCAGCAGACTGTGTTGAATCTTTAGTTGCAGTCTCCCATCCTGAGCAAGCACCAAGGAGACAGTGGGAAGTAAAAACTCCCTCGTAAGAGGAAGAACCCTCCAGCAGAACCAGGCTCAGGATGAGCGGCCATCTGCTTCCACCGGCTGGGTCTGAGAGGACAGGAAGGAGAAGTGGACACAGAAAGGCAGGACCAGAATGGAGGCGAGCAGGACTGATGCATGGGACAGTTTTTCTGCCTCATTTTGGGACAATATGTTTCTAATTGTAGTGATATTACACAGGTGGAGGAAAACAGGTCTGGTAACTTTTTTTAATGCAGGGGTTAAAAGACATATCCTGATTTTAAAAATAACAACAAAGTTTTTTAACATTAGAACTGGAGACCAAATTAATTCCATCCAGAGAAAGTGAAAGGCTGCAAAGTTTACTCCTAAAATGCTCAGGTCCAAAAACCACAACCTCTGTCTTGTCTGAGTTTAAAATCAGAAAATTAAGGGTCACCCAAGTTTTTATGTCTTTAAGACATGCTTGTAGTTTAAGTAGCTGATTGGATTTATCAGATTTCACAGACAAATCTATCATCAGCATAACAATGAACATTTAGCACTTTGGTTGGCTTTGTAGCTGTTTTAAGTGCTTTATAAATAAAGTGGTATGGTATTTACCCCATGCTGTTTAATAACTTTATCTAATGGAAGCATATATAAAGTAAAGAGTGTTGGTCCAAGCACTGAGCCCTGAGGAACGTCGTGACTAACTTTGGTGTATGATGAAGATTAATTATTTACATTTACAAACTGGAATCTATCAAATAAATATGATACAAACCATGTTAGTTCCTGTAATCCCAATATCATATCCAAGTCTCTGTAGTAGAATATTGTGATCAACTGTATCAAATGCAGCGCTCACCTTTCACCAGAGCTGTTTCTGTGCTACGATGATCAACCCTGACTGAAACCCCCCGAATATTTCTGTTCAGATATTTACGCAACTGACCTGCAACTATTTTCTCCAGATTGTTTTTAGATGAAAGTTAGATTAGGTCTATAATTGGCTCTAGTCCTGAGTTGAGATTATGTTTCTTAAGTAAAGGTTTAATTACAGCAATCTCAAAGCATTATGGTATGTAACTATTCATTATAGATAAGCTACGTAAATCCAAAATGTGAATATTAATTAAAGGAAATACCTCTTTAAATAGTCTAGTTGGGATGGGATCTAGCAGACATGTGGATGGTTTGGATGAAGCTATAATTTATGACAGTTCAGAGCTGATCAGGACGAAAAGTGTCCAAACATAAATCAGGTTCAAGTGACATTTCTAAAGTTTCCTCATCTGACAGGGAATCAGAGGCGATGGAAGGATGTTGTGAAGGTTCTCTCTAACTGAAATAATTTTATTTATTAAGAATCTCATTAAGTCATCACTGCTGTAGGAATACATGGCTCCACAGAGAAGGGACTTTTCATTAGTTTAGTTATACAGAACAGAAACCTGGGGTTATTTTTATTATTAAATACAATTATTCCACGTTACTGGAGCTCCATTTTCTTTCCAGCTTTCTAAATGCCTGTTATAAAGTAGATAATGTGGAATTGAGCCAGCTTCCTCTGATTGATCACTTTCACCAGAAGACATCAGAAGACCAGGACCTGAAAGTATTTATCCCTTCTGCCTGAAATTCTGTGCTGACCAACTGGCCTCCATCTTCACTCAGACCTTCATGAAGTCTCCAGAGCTGTGTGAGGTTCCCTCCTGTTTCAAGCATTCCACAATCACCCTGCTGGACCCCCTGCCGTTTGCTTGCCAAGCAAACAGGTTGGCAGATGATGTACTTAATCTGGGACTACACTTCATCCAGCACCCCCTTGACCACCCAGGGTGTCAGGATCCTGTTTGTAGACTTCACCTTGGCCTTCAACACCATCAGCCAAGACCTCCTCCATCAGAAGCTCACCCAGCTCACAGTGCCGGCCTCCACCTGTCAGTGGATCACCAGCTCAGCAGGTGCGGCTGGGGAGCATCTTGTTCTGTGCAAGAACCATCCAGTGTCCCATCCGGTGTCCCCCAGGGGTGTGTTCTCTCCCCGCTCTTCTTCTCTGTGTACACAAATGACTGCACATCAGCAGACTGGTGTTTGCAGATGACACCACTGTCATTGGTCTGATACAGGACAATAAGTCTGCATACAGACAGGAGGTGGATGGGCTCGTCCACTGGTGCGGTCAGAACCACCTGGAGCAGAACTTGCTCAAGACTGTGGAGATGACCTCCAATGTTATCAAGTGAAGTTTGGATTGAAGTTGTGAAATTATCATCCAGGTCATCTAAGTCACTGCTCTCTGATGCAGCACTGTGCAAGACAGAGGAAAACGATGGAAGAGACTCTTTAAGTTTAGTTTCTGTGTTCTCTGAGAAACATCTGCTGACATTAAATTTACTCTCAGTGACTGTGAAGCCAGTTAATGTAAACGCAAAGGTTTTTAAAAAATGATCAGACAGGACAGGAGTTGAGGATATTGAGGAATTCTTTTGTTCTGGTAAAATAACTGTGTTTATTTATATATATATTTATATTTATAAGGTTTTATGGTTTATGTTTTTAGAGCTGATTTTTGGTTTATTTAATTTGAGCCGTGGGCGAGTTGGCACTGGTTCAATGTGGGTGTGGGGGGGTAACAGAGGAGAAGCAGCAGAGAGGGGTGGAGGACTACACCTCTGAGCAAGATCTAAAAAAGTGACGTCTGGTCCTCTGGACGGGTTCAAAAAACAAAAAGATGTAGAAACGTTTCTTCTTTCATCTGACGAAACGGTTCTACAATTTTTAGTTTTTTGAGCCCGTCCCGAGGACCAGACGTCACTTTTTTAGATCTTTCTACTTGAATTATTGAGCATGCATCAGGATATACTGAGCAAGATATTTTGCTAACAAACAGGGCTGTCTCCAGCAGTGAATGCAAATATCATACAGAATGAGTAGCACTTAAAATATGAGTTGTGAAGAACTCTCAACTTTTAGCTTCAAATCTGTGAAATTGTGTGAAATAGAGGAATGTTTGTGTTTTGTAACATCAGCTGACTGTGACGGCCATTTTAAACTGGGTTGACTCCAACAGTGGGCGGAGGATGTAAGTTCAGTGATTACTTTCTGAAAGTTTCTCCAAAGTACATTTAAAATTCAAAAGACCTCAAGTTCCCTGCCGTGGTTTTAATTTGTGTTATTGGGAAGAATAAAAAATGTGAATATACTGCATTTTAGATACATGTTTTGCTAAAATATATACATTTTATATCTCATTTTTAATGAAAATGTGACAAGTTACCCTGAACCTGAATGCAGTAACTGCAGAGCATGAGCAGGAGTTTAGGGCTGAACCGTGAACGACGACGAGCTCTTTTTAAATGAAATGCGAGACTCCTGAGCAGGAGATGTTGCAGCTTTCTGGATGACTTCTTGCAGTCGAGGTGAACACTCTGGACATTAAATGTGGGACTTTATGGTGGCACAGATCCCCTCAGCGGCAAACGTTTAGATTTTTCTGATGTTTCCAGCTGTAAAAACGCAGCGGAGGCTCTACAGTTCTGTGCTGCGTAACGCACCTGCTCCTGAACAGGTCGTGAAATGTGTGATCTCTGCTCAGCAGGTCTTTGTGAGGGTTCATCACCGCCTCGTGCATTATGCATCCTGCAGCTTTGCCCTCAGAGCGACTGCACCTCCCACAAACAGCAGAGTTCTCCTGCAGAGACTCCGAGGCTCCTTCTGGCTCCTCTCTGATGTCGTGAATACAGTTTAACAACGCAGAGTGAGCCTTGGGTGAGACTTCATCTCCTTTCACCACGATGACCTCCTGACCTCTGTGTGGCTTTATGAGCCAGTTATGTGGAAGAAAAAGCAGCGATTGACGCGACGTCGCAGCTTGGACTGATGTCTGTGGCGTTTCTCTTCAACCTGCGATCTGACTCACATTCACACGTTTTATTTCTGTCTCACCTCTTTGCTCCTCATGGGTCAACGGCGTAAAACTATAAATTCACAGCTGGGAAGTGTGTGGAGCAAGGGCACCATCGGAGGGGGGGTACTATGGACACCCCTAATAAATTGGTGCCCCCTTTAAAGTCACAGTTTTATCCTCGTGAGTCCAAACCTTTTGTTTGACGTGCGTTGTTTATTTCCCTGAGTTGTTCATAATTAGTAGAACCTCATAAACATACAGACAAAAACTGTGTTGGAGCAATTATGATTTAAAATTTAAACATATCTTTCATATAAAATTAAAAATAAAACTTTATATCTAGTCTCAGTGTGCTCAATGCAGGGTCTCTGCAGGTTATATCAGATGTATATTTTTATTTTGTGTTATACATTTAGAAGTGGATAACCTTCAATGAGCTCAGCAGAGACTGAGCTTTTCTCAGTTACTAATAATTATAAATAAAACACCGAGGTGGACGTACGTATATCAGAAGGTGACTCCCTGACTCAGGTATGGCTGTATTTGTCAAAGAACAGACATACAACAAATCTGACGTTCTGACGTGGTTTTGGTGCGCCACCTCATAAAAACGTGTCCAGATGTGCTGTGAAGCACAAGACACCAGACGCTGTCGCAGGTTCAGGGGTGGCTTGACTTTAAAAATGAGACATTCATGTCTAGGATTCGTTTATGCGCATGAGTTTCCAGAACTGTATCACAGTATTCTAATTTTGTGAGACACTGAGTTTTGGTTTATCATCATTTGTCAGCCATGATCATCAAAACGACACGAAATAAACGATTAAAATCCAACATTTTTTCAGTCAGGTCATCTGGACAGTTTCTTAGGCTTGAAATGTTTCACTCTGTGTGCAGTGAATCTATTTTAATATGAGTTTCACATTCTGAAGTGACTGAGAAAAATTATTGAACTTTTTCAGTTTTCTTGTTGTTTTAGATGTATTGTACATGCCAACCAGTGGCAGCTTGTGGTTTTACATACAAATCTGTTCTAGTTTCATTTCTACCTCAACACAAAACCCATATAAGCTGCCAATAGGGGATTTTCAGCACTAGTCCTGATCCAAATGGGTCACAGGTGGGACACAGTAGAGACCAGGGAGTCACATAGAAGCAGGAGGAACTGGGGATGGAGAAACCAAAAGCTTTCCAAACTACTAAAGCAGTTGTGCAGAAATGTTTGTGTTGAAATGTTTGATTTTATGAAATATGGCGCCATCTGGTGGACAAGGCTAACATTACATCTGCATTAAACCAACTAGGAGTCATGAAACAGTGAGGCCATGTTCTGTATAACAAGTGTGCATCTTGAGTATTATAACAGTATTCTCTTAAAAAAAAAAACATCTTTATAGAATATTATATAATAATTATTTGTGTCAAATAGAGCAGCACAGTGGCATTGTGGGTAGGACTGTTGCTTCTCAGCAAGAAGATTGTATCCCAGCCGGGGATCTTTCTGGGTGGAGTTGGCATGTTCTCACCGTGCATGCGTGGCGTTTCTCAGGGTAATCCAGTTTACTTCCAGAGACATGCATGCCAGGCTGACTGGTACTCCATCCTATCTTCATCATCTTATTCTCAAGGAACAATGAGTTCATCTCGTGTGATGAGTGTCCTGTTCCAACGAGGAGAAGTCAAACGTCTGTAGCAGAGTGACAGATCCTGTTAGAGCAATTGTATCCACCACCAGGAGCAACGAAGGAGCCAGGGGGTGGCCAGTGGTGGCCTTGGCCACCGTACATTAATCTTTGGCCACCCCAGTCATTTGAGGAAGCCGTACTTTTAATGTAGAAAGCAAATAAAACATTTAGGTAATTTTTTAATGTTTTATGAAAATATTTTTGCATAATCTTTTCAAACATTCATCATAAGTCTTGTTTTGGTTACAAAATAATAAAAAATACATTTTTAAACTATTTTGTTCCTATATAGAATCTGCATGCTGATTGGTTGAATAAAACTTTCAGTTGATCCAAACTTCTACAAGGACATCTGACAACATGAAGACCACGAGTAAGACCTCCAAACGAGGCAGATCTGTTTTTAAACGTTATTTATACCGTAATTTTAACTTTGATTTTATATGATTTACATATTCATTTGAAGAAAGTCAGCAGATGTTCCTTCAGTACAAAAGCAACATTTTCAGTGATTAACAAAACCTTTCAGATTAGTACGTTTTATCAACTGCTCCCTTCTTCAAGGGTCACTACAGCAGGTGAGCAGAAAGATTTGTCTCTTTGTTTTTACCCTTCCTGATGCAACCTGGGCTCGAACCTGCAACCTCAGAATAACAAGTCCGCGGCACTGACCACTGAGCAACTGCAGTCCTTAAAACCTTACAAAGATCGACATCTAATTTATTAATGAATTTCTCTCTGATCCAGGAACAACGTGAAATCTGAGAACTTTTATGCAACACTCTGTAAAGTGTTGGTCTAGATGACATCAGGGTCACTCATCTCTCCATGTGGAGGGAACATCTGTCCCTGTCTCTTCATCTGAACGTGAAGATCCTGTTCTACGCGTTCCTGGAGGCTGCAGCCTCCTCTTCTCTGGAACCATCAACAAGATGCTTTTTCTCTGGTCCTGACTTCTGGCTGCTGCTGGTCTGAAAAAACACCAGGTTTTATCATTACTGCAAGAACCTTTCTAACTGGATATACCATGCATGATACGTAAAGTACCTTGAAGTAGATGTAGAGGACAAGGATGGATCCCATCAAACCCAGCAGGACCACGACTAGTCTGATGATCAAAGCGGTCAAATAGCCTGAAACTAAATTCAGCACATCTCTCATTAGGTTGCAGCTAAATTAGTTGAACAATTAAAAATTAAGTTTTAATTCTGAGTTGATCGTTTGTGATGAGTCCAAATGAATCGGACGGTTCTCCTGCTGGACTCCATGAGGTCACCTGACACGGTGAGGCTGAGCGGCTGGCTCCTAGAGGAGAAGTTATGGGAGAAAACGTAGACGTGGTAAACGCAGATGTAGGTTCCTTGGTGGGTGTGGTCTGCAGCATAAAACAGGAAGTGGGCGGAGTGATTGACAGCTGGCAGGGTGTAGCTCTGTGCTGAGGTGGAGGTGCTGAAGAGGAGCTGGAAGGAACCGCCTTGGTACTGAGGTTTGATGGAGCACCTGGTGCTGAAATCTGAGGCTATGGGAACCTCAGACCACTGTTTTATGGCTTTGGAGACCCCGTCAGTGGAAGAGAGGACGATGTGTGGCTCAACCAACAAATCTGGGAACAAAAAGGAAACAAACATTTAAAAATGGAACGTGAGTTCAGGTTAGTTGCCATGGTTACTAGCATTGATAAACATGACAGCTTCCTCCGTAAGGCGAGCCTATATACGGACGGATGGACGAACACTTTATTAATCCCAGGGGAGAACTTTGAGGCATCCAGTAGCACTTGCTAATTACACAGAAAAAATGCATATGAAATAATCAAAAGAAGCAGAATACACAAATCTGAAAAATACTAACTATTAAATAATTAAATTATAAATTACAAATTTAGAGTCAAAGCTAAAGCACAGCAGAGAGGGACAGAATACCTGCAGACCTTATAAATACTGCAAGAACGTTCCTAACTGAACGTACAGAGAGTCAGAGGTTCTTTATTCGTCATTCGCACCTCCTGTGGTACATGTGGTGGAACGAAATTATGTTCACAGGGTCCCAGTCACATCAACAATGAAATGTAAAAGAAAAAGAGTAATAAGATCTAAGATATGAACTAAAACAAACATTAACTAAATATACTGTAAGCATTAATAGTATAAAAACAATACGCCGAACAGCAGCACAAACATGAGTCTGTGTGAGAAGATGAGCAAGAATGAACACATCAACATGAAATAGATCAGCAGCAACATGAAACAGATCAGAAGCAACATGAAACAGATCAGAAGCAACATGAAATAGATCAGCAGCAACATGAAATAGATCAGCAGCAACATGAAACAGATCAGAAGCAA
>NC_056503.1:50462149-50462400 GCF_014905685.2 Nematolebias whitei
AGCAACATGAAATAGATCAGCAGCAACATGAAACAGATCAGAAGCAATATGAAACAAATCAGCAGCAACATGAAATAGATCAGCAGCAACATGATGTGATTATTCTGGATAGAGATCGAGTCTAACAACCTCAGGGTAGAAGCTGTTCCTCAGTCTAGTGGTTCTACACTTAATGCTCCTCAACCTCCTTCCTGAGGGGAGTGGGGCAAAAAGTGTGTGTGCTGGGTGAGTGTGGTCCTTCATGATGCAGG
>NC_056503.1:50462500-50464237 GCF_014905685.2 Nematolebias whitei
CTAGTGGTTCTACACTTAATGCTCCTCAACCTCCTTCCTGAGGGGAGTGGGGCAAAAAGTGTGTGTGCTGGGTGAGTGTGGTCCTTCATGATGCAGGTGGCCCTCTTCCTGCATCTGGAGGTGTAGATGTCTGTGATGGTGGGGAGACTGACTCCAACATCTTCTGTGCAGCCTTCACCACTCTCTGCAGAGCTTTTCTTTCTGCAGCTGTGCAGCCTCCATGCCACACGTTGATGCTGGAGCACAGGATGCTCTCCACTGCACACCTGTAGAAGGAGGTGAGGACTTAGCTTCCAGACCAGCTCGCCTCAGCCGCCTGAGGAAGTAGAGTCTCTGATGAGCTTTCTTCATCAGGCTGGTGGTGTTGTTGCTCCAGCTGAGGTTGTCATTCATGTGTACACCCAAGTACTTGTAGCTGGAGACCACTTCCACAGCAGATCCTCTAATGTTCAGGGGGGTGTAGGTGTTTTTGTTCCTTCTGAAGTGCACGACAATCTCCTTCATCTTCTTCACATTGATGTGAAGGTTGTTCTTCCTGCACCAGCTCTCCAGGTGTTCCACCTCCTGCCTGTAGCTGGACTCATCGGTTTTTTTGTCCCACCACCACTGTATCATCTGCAAACTTTACAATGTGACAGCCTGGATGGGTCGGTGCACAATTGTACGTGAGCAGAGTAAACAGGAGAGGGCTCAGCACACATCCCTGAGGAGAGCCAGTGCTGACGGTTATAGTAGAGGAGGAGAAGTTGTGGATCTTCACAGACTGTGGTCTGTTTTTGTTAAGAAGTCTTGGACCCAGTTGCAAATAGAGGGGCTTAGTCCTAGTGCGAGTAGTTTGTCCTTCATGGTTTGGTAAAGCTGGTAAAGTAACTGATTTACTCCAGTTTTTATGTTCACATTCTTCTAAAGTCTCACAACTTCTGGTTTAAGGAGACTGTTTAAACCAGGGGTGACCAATATGCCGATCGTGATCTACCAGTCGCATTCATTAATTCAACATTTATTTATACAAGTTAGTCTCATAGAGCCTGGAGGACAAGAGATACCTGATTTTAACAAATAATGATAACAGTGGACAATCAGAAAAGAAAGCATATAAATTGGTAAAAATAAATGAAAGAAAATTATATTTAAAAAAAACCAGTTACAATGTAAACCGCTGTAAAATACTAAAATCAGGAACATGTCTGCGTTGCTTTTTGCCATGAAATTAGCAGATGTTTGAAACCACTTAGAGAGGTCAAAGGTCGAGAGCTTCAGATGTTTTTGTAAGATATTCCAGGAAACAGGAGCGGAGTAGGAGAAGGTCCTTTTGTCTAGTTCAGTCCTCACTGAGGGAACACTGCAGGTAATGATGTCCTGAGAGCGCACGCTGTAGCTGCACTCACACAGAGACATGTAGGAGGAGATGTATGAAGGCAGCAGACCAAGAAGTGATTTAAAGATGAAAATGTACCAGTGAGAGAGTCTGTGTGAAGTTAATGGTGACCAGTTAACCAGTGAATACTGGGTGCAGTGGTGGGTACGGTAGTTACAGCCAGTTATGAATCTTAGTGCACCATGATAGACAGCATCCAACATCTGCAGCATCCAACATCTGCAGGGTTCTTGTAGGAGCGTTCATGTAAATAATGTCACCGTGATCAATGGAGGGAAGGAAAGTCACAGATATAAGGTGTTTCCTAACATTCAGAGTTAGACAGGATCTGTTTCTGGAAAAGAAACCCAGTTTAACTT
>NC_056503.1:50464337-50470221 GCF_014905685.2 Nematolebias whitei
ATATATATATATATATATATTTACACACACACATATTTACACACACACATACACACACACACACATACACGCACACATACATACATACAAATACTAAAATGATGACCCTAAATTTTCTGCTTCTGAACACAAACAAGACTGAGGTTTTGGTTTTTGGACCTGAGCATCTTAGGAATAAATGTTTCAGTATTTTTGCCATTCTTGGATGGCGTTAATCCTCCAGCTCTAATGTTAAAAATCAGAATCAACCTTTGTTGCCATTGCACAGCAGCACAACAAAATTACATCTCAGTACAGCTGTCCAAAGAAAACAACACGGGTAGACGGGGATGTCTGAGGCTGCAGCCTCGTGGGAAGTGCTGCCCTTTTCATTTGGATAAGAAAAAAGGGAAAACATGAGGAAAGGGGAGGTATACACAATAATTTCCTCTGGGATCAATAAAGTTCTATCTTATCTCATCCTTTAAAAACACTGTGTCCTTGACGGGACAGTGTGAGGTTGCAAATTAACTGTTAAAATTGAATACTTTTCATTTTATATTATTTCTATTTTAACATGTGATTCTGGACCTGCCATTGTGTATCTATTCCTACCAAACCCAGCCGGTCGAAGCAGATGGTCCTCTTGTCCTGATCCTGGTTCTGATAAAGGTTTCTTCCTCATGAGGGAGTTTTTCTTTCCACTGTCGCCTTCATGCTTGTTCAAGATGAGAGTTCAGTGATGGAGTTCAACTCAAAGCTGCTCCTCAGATAAATAATGTTAAATATTATTTTATATACGAATGTTTCTGTTCAATGCTCTGAGATTACGTCTGTTGTGAGTTGGCACTTTACAATAAATTGAATTGAACTGAGTATCTGTTGTGTGTCCAGCAGGTGTCGGCCTCTTTAAACGGAGCTTCATGTCATCAGCAGGAACTCTGTTCAGGAAACTCATCTGTCTCTGCAGGACTTTACAGAACGTTTCATGATTGTTGCCACCTCATATCTGGTTTCACAGCAGCTTTTCACTAAGTTACTGTCACAATTGTTCAAGGGTTATTTCAATTCAATTCAATTCAAAAATACTTTATTAATCCCAGAGGGAAATTATTTTGTTGTTGTAACTCGTTATCCTCATTTCATTAAGATATGTTATAGATACTGATGCTGTAGACAGGAAGGATCTCTTGTAAAGGTCCATCCCACAGTGGATCCTAAGAAACTGACTGCAGATACCGTCCGATCCGTCCACCCAGACTCGGCTGGCCTCTTGGTTCCCCTGGACTGTAGGACCGTCCAAATGCTGGGCAGAACTCCTCCCAGAGCGATGGCCACTCCTCCCAGCAGTCTGCCGAGCTCCTCATAGCTGCGGACAGACAACTGTAGGTGCTGAGGGACGATCCTGTCCTTCTGCTGTCATGAGCCGTGTTTCCTGCTAGTTCCAGGATCTCAGTGGTCAGGTACTCAAGCACAGCTGGCAGGTAGATGAGAATGCGTCCACAGAACATCCTTTTCAACTCACTTGAGAGTTGGGGCCATAGTTGAGATATTATTTGAGCTTTTGAGATGTTATTCAGCTGCTGTTGTTGTAGAAAACTGCCTTGTTGTCATGGTTACGCATCATAACAAATGTCCAAAACTAAAAAAGTTTCAGTAAAAATCCTTCCAGCTGCACAGCATCTGATACCAGAGGAAACAATCATCCAAAAAATGTGACTTACATCCAGAAAAAGAAGAATTAAAGTTTCCAAAAGCAAAATCTCAAATAAAATAAAATCTCATGATAAAACTTGATTTTACAGTTTTGTGTGTTTCGTGTAATCTTTACTAAAATGTGTTCATAATTTGACAGTTTTGCTGTTTTAAAGTGTCAACAACAAACCTGTTCAAGTTTTTCTTATAACATCAGAATTAAAAACAAAGATATACATCAACAAAAACGTCATCGACTTTGACTTCTGTCAATGGGATATCTGGAACAGGGGTCCCCGACCCTTGTGGCACCACGGAGCAGTTTTATGCAAGAAAAGTTTTGTGCAGACCAGCAGCAGGGGTGTGAGTGTGAGGGGGTGTCCCGCATAACAAAACACAACACAGTGCAACACATGTAATGAAATTATCATGTAATTAAATATAATTGTAATTTTGTCATCTCATTTATATTTTGATTAATTTGTGATTATTTTATATAATATACTAATATAATACAACTCCTTAGCAATGTGGTTATACGTGGTTTAGCTGTAAATATGTTGTTCTCAGTGCAGACACATTTAATGAAGAGATGACCTTCAAAAAATGTTTCTGATCTTTTTCCCTTTTTTATTTTCTTGGTGTTTTCTTTTAAATGCAGTTTTATTTTTGGTGACAGTTATAGAGCCTCCTGCTGTCAAATATGCACTTTGTATAAATCTATATAACTAACTTAATTAAAGTCAGGTGGGATGATTCAGCTATGGAAAGCTGCTGAGAGCAGCTTGAGTGGAACTTGTCCAGATGTTGATGATGGAAGCGGAGTCCCACCTGAGCTGCAGCGAGACAGAAACACCATCAGCGCCGTGCGGTCCATGTTCCCTCTGCGTGTGATGTGAAGCGTCGTCTCTGCATCAGAGCAGGAGTCAGGTCGTCCTGCAAGGCTTCCCGCTCAAACGTTCTTCTGACGGTCAGAGCTCGGGCGCCACGCCTCGTTTCACACATGATGGACTCACTTCAGAAACAAAGAACTGCAAAGTTAGAAGAAACCTTCGGTTGATTATTTTATCAAAAATTTATTTTCCACAAATTTAAAATAAAATCTGCTGTATTCACTTTAAAAAAAGACTAATGAGTTGCTTTTTTTTTCATGAATGCATACTAACTTTTAAATACTTTTGCCATTTTTATTAAACACCTAAATATTTTCACAGTTTTAAAATCATAAAGTCGTGCACATTAGACTCAAAATCTTTCTAACAACTAAAGCTCCTCAGTTGTAACAGTTATGTAATCAAAACACCAATAAGTCAGTTTCATTTTGTCTCTTGTTGAAATGACATAATGACAATTGAAACATCGAGATTTTAAAAGATCAAAAACTTAAAACGATTTTTTTAATCTATTGAAAAATTTTGTGAAATATTTGTGTAAATAAAATGTTTCCTCAAAGATTTCAAGACTAAATGACAGGAAGATGAATACTAAATTACGTTTGTTTAAATGTCATAATGTCAGTTTCTTATCTTAAACATTTAATCAAAAATAAGTTATTTAAAAGTATTAAAAGTTATAATAGCCTCTTTTCTTTTCAGGCTCATTGGTCACTTTGTCACATCAAACAAAGCACATTAATCATGAGTACAGCTGAAAAACATGTAACTGCGTCAGATTTGGACGTGGTGAGTGAACGAACTACTAGTCTTATTTTAAAAAACGTGTTTGTTTTGTGTTCCTTTTTGTTTGAAGCGATTAGAACCGCTGCTCGGTGGTCCGGGCATCTGGTAAAGATGCTCCTGTACGCCTCCGTAGGGAGGTGCGTCAGGCATGTCCGACTGGGAGGAGACCTGGAGGAAGAGCCAGGACACCCTGGAGAGACCACGTCTCTCTGTTGGCCTGTTGGCCTGGGAACACCTTGGAGTCCTCCCAGAAGAACTGGAAGAGATGTCTGGACCTCCCTGCTCAAGATGCTGCCTCCAAGAGGAGACAAGAACAAGAGGAAGATGATGGATGGTTCTGTTGAACTCTTCATCAATTGATTTAAACTGGATGCTCTGAGGCCCAGGTACATCAATTACATTATTATATTTTGACCACCTTCCTGTGCAAAGTTCATCTGGTAAACTTGTGAAGTTCGGTCTGTTCGAACCACTCCCCTCAGGCAGGAGGCTTCGGTCCATTCGGACCAGAACCTCCCGCCATGAGAACAGTTTCTTCCCCTCTGCTGTTGGACTCCTGAACACTCATAATGCTACCTCATAACTTCTGCTTTGGTCACACTACATCTGTATTATAACTGAATACTCCATCTGTACTGTTCTCTAAGTTTTTTTATTGTTTTCTATTGTATGGGTGTACATATGGTTATGTTATGTTTTCATTTTTACTTTATTTTACTTTATTACTATTCGCACCTTTACGTCGAAGCAAATTCCTACTTTGTGAACCTCGTTCATTGACGTGGCGATAATAAACCGATTCTGAAGTTTGTGGTTCACAGATAAAAGCTGAGCTCCAGATGTTGCGACTGCTCTGCTCTTCTCATCAGATGATCAGTTTCCATCTTTTAATCAAAGCAGCTCTGATCTTGTGACTCGTGTTTCCTGAACCAAACGTTAATTATGGAGCTGCTGGTTTAAAAATGGATTTTCTTACAGTTAAACAATCTGACATTTTAATGTTTTAGTTTAATTTCAGGTTTCCACCTCTGTACGGACAGTGGAGCCCACATCCAGAGACAACTCAAACAGTTCAACTTTATATTTACAGCCTGCGTGTGTTCGCGTGAGGATGCTGAGTGATGTTTATCTGAATTCATGTTGAGCAACACTGTTAGTCTGACAGGAAGCCGGCGTGGTTTATTACCGCTGATCTAAACTAACGGAAATGTTGAGAAATTAATCTGTACATCTGAGAGAGCTGAAGGTTTTAAAACTTTAAATCAATCAATCTTTTTCTCTACAAGTCTTCAATAAAAACCTGCTAAAGAACAAGATATTGTTGAGAAAAATGAGGCCGAGCATGTTGAAAAAAACTTCCAGCTCTTCAAACATCACAGGACAAATTTATTATCATTAATATTTTCATCCTGTCCCCTGAACTTTGGTCCAAGTTCACTCATTACTGAAGAAACTTTTGTTACTGTGACATTTAATATTTGTTAAGTAATCAATGAAACCATCAGCAACAAATGCACTGAAATTTACAAAACAACCATTTGTTTGTTATTTTAAAAATTTAAAGTTCATAATTAACTTTTATAGCTGGGAGTTGTTCTGATGCAGATTTTGTTTGTTCTTCCAAGACGCTGAAGTCTCTGAACCGAGACGTTAGCCTGACCTGAAACTTGGTGTTTCGTTGGACTGCTAACAGCGCAGGGGCCTTTCTGTCTGTCAGCAAAATAACTTGTGAACCACCAGTGGATGATTTTAATGAAACTCTCAAAAAGGAATTATTGGGCGTTTGTGTACAGCTGATGAACTTTCGGAGTCGACACCAGTTTAAGACGGACACGGCTAATCAACGTTGGTGAACACAAACATGTCCAAAACTGATCATTCTGCTGATGTTTAGTGCGGTAGTAGCTGAGAGTTATTCACAGTACAGACTTTGAGCACAATCAGATTGTGATTAAATGTTTACAGTTGTGGATAATTGTAATTTCAATATTTGATTTTTTTTTTATTTTTTTTTACATAGAAATATAATCAAAGTCAAACTTTGGCATAAAATATGTTTACCAATATGGATTTCTTCAGGGCCGGAAATGGCCCGCGGGCCGCCACTTGAATAGCCCTGGTCTAGAACCACTAGACTGAGGAACAGCTTCTACCCTGAAGCTGTTGGACTCATAAATCCCTAACCAGGAAAATCACTGTAACGCCACTTTAATTGGTGATATGTGACTTATCTGTGCTGCTGATTATCCATGCTGCTGATCTCTTGCCTTTACGTTTCTGTATCCATACCCATCTGCTCACTACAGACTCATGTTCGGGCTGCTGTATAATATATCTTATTATTTTACATTAGTGTTTAGCGTATATCTTAGATCAGGAGGATGGCCTCCTTAACTAAAGAGGAAAAAACGACATAATTGAGCGATTTTAAAAGAAACAGCTGAAAGTTAATGTTCTGGTAGCTGAGAGTGAACCAGTACTGTGAAATCAAACATTTAAAATGGCCACCACATGGCAGTCCACATCAATGT
>NC_056503.1:50470321-50472355 GCF_014905685.2 Nematolebias whitei
CCCCCGCCCCTCGCACAGTGATTGCTGGACATGGGCACCAGCGACCCCCATGACCCAAAATGGAATAAACGGGTAAAGATAATGGATGGATGGATGGATAGTTGTTTAGCATGTTCTTTTAGTGATTAGTCTTCTCTTGTTGGCTTAGTTTATGTGTTCATTAAGTGCTAGTTGTGTTAGGCTTGTTAATGGTAGAGTAACCATGAGTGAGGGAGGTAGCTCTAACAAAGACCAGTGGGGTTCACTCTGTCTGTGTGTGTTGAAAATAAAACTTATAAAACACCATCTGGTGGATGATTCCCGATCGACCGATCGACCGATCGATCGATCGGTCGGTCGGTCGGTCGACCAATCGGTCGGTCTGTCTGTCTGTCTGTCTGTCTATCTATCTATCTATGAGCCACATATCTCCTTCAGTAGATGAGTGCTGATACGCTACTATATATAAATTAACTATTACTTACTACTTTTTTCATTCTTTCAACCTTTATTTAGACAGATAAGTCACAATGAGCCTAGAAGCCTCATTTATAAGTGAGATATGTTTAGACAGACAAAAAGTAATGAAACTGGACACATGTAGGAACTGGAGGCAAGAAAATTCCTATCAGACTTTTTCTTCTTGCCTGAGAAGAAAAACTGATATTAAAAAACATCTCACACAAACAAGCATATAGTGACGTAGACATTCTGCAGAGGGGGGTAGACAACGCAAGCGGTGAGCAATGTCCATAGATGCTCTCGAGGGCACTATAAGAGTTCTGATAAGGATGGAATAATCAGCCAGTGTCCTCCGGTGAGATCCGTAAACATTCTAGAGAGATGTCAGGGAATGGCCAAGAATAACGCCTATGAGAATCCAAGAGTCCTGAAATGATGACAATGTTTATTCAGCTGGTTTCATCTGGTTATCAGTTGGAAATTCCTCAGGGAGGGCGTGGTGAGCGTCAGATCACATGTTCTCCAGACGAATTCAGATAAGATGGCCTTCAAGGCCAGCCAAGGGAGCCAAATTCAGATAAACACAGTTGTTTTGGGGACAGAACTTAAAACCATCTACCTTGAGTCTGTGTTGGTCCAAACAGTTGTGAAATGTCCAAATTACATGGCCACACCGATAGAACGTGCCTGAGTAAAATCCCCGAGATCTGATCCATTCTGCCCAAAGAATTTGACTCTGGGTACTCGAGGCACGAACCAAGCCATCATAAAGGCAAGCAGCATGATCAGGTCCCAATTTGTTGCTGACGACTTCCTTGATTGTTGATAAAACCAGCAACCAGCCGAATCCAAAAAGCAGGAACCAGTTATCGTAAATCCATTTAAATATGCGTCCTTAAAATCTACAAATGGCAGCAGAGATAGACACATCATCAAGTCTTCCAGTCGATGAGATATCCAGCTGCGTGCGTGCCAACAGGGCAAATTGGCTCGCCTAAAGCCTGTCTTCTCTTTGAAGAAATTTTATCAATTGTGTTGAGGGACCAACTGATCAAAACAGGTTCATAATAATAGTTCGGAAGATGCAAGAGAGGCTCAGAAGCAGTTTCACAGACAGACAGAGCAGCAAAGAGAAGAGGGAGGGGAGGGGAAGAAAAGTACAGTAACCGATCCACACCAAACAATATATGCTGTAAAAATGTCAGTATGTTTACATATTCTGTTCAACAGCCAATTTGCCATTATATCTGGAACACTGTCAGCCCTCCTCCTGCCTCCACAAGGTGAAATATTTAAATTGTCCACCAGTGATATCATCAGAACACATAGATTACTTCTGGTCTAACCCTTAATATACCATATGTCCTAATGATATAATTGAAGGACAATTCATCACATTCCCATATTCTATCTAGGGTTTTCTTTTCTTTTCAAAGTTATGCCTGGATTCCTTACAAAATCTCTTATGTTTTGGATAGAGTGACCAGCCAGAGCAAGAGCTTCAGCCTTCATCCATTGCTGGCATTCAATCATAGTGGACACTTTTCCTTTTTATGATGTGTTCGCCAAAATGTTTCACGACCACTCAACCTC
>NC_056503.1:50472455-50476345 GCF_014905685.2 Nematolebias whitei
GTGACTCATCTGACCACAGAACAGTCTTCCATTTTGCCACACTCCATTTTAAATGACCCCTGGCCCAGTGCAAACGTCTGAGCTTGTGGAGCTTGCTTAGAAATGGCTTCCTCTTTGCACTGTAGAGTTTCAGCTGGCAACGGCGGATGGCACGGTGGATTGTGTTCACTAACAATGCTTTCTGGAAGTATTCCTGAGCCCATTCTGTTATTTCCTTGACAGTGGCATTCCTGTTTGAGGTGCAGTGACGTTTAAGGGCCCAGAGATCACGAGCATCCAGTAGAGTTTAACAGCCTTAACCCTTACGCACAGCGATTGTTCCAGATTCTCTGAATCTTTTGATGATGTTATGTACGGTTGATGATGATAACTTAAAAGTCTTTGCTATTTTACGCTGGGTAACACCATTCTGGTATTGCTGCACTATCTTTCTGCGCAACAATGGGGGAATTGGTGATCCTCTTACCATCTTGGCTTCTGAGAGACACTGACACTCTGAGAAGCTCTTTTTATACCCAATCATGTTGTCAATTGACCTAATTAGTGTTAATTGGTCTTCCAGCTGTTCGTTATATGCTCAGTTTCCTTTTTCCAGCCACTTATTGCTACTTGTCCCAACTTTTTTGGGATTTGTTGACACTGTGAAATTTTGAATCAACATATTTTTCCTTTAAAATGTTACATTTACTCAGATTAAACTTTTGATCTGTCATCTATGTTATATTACGAATAAAATATTGACATTTGCCATTTCCACATCATTGCATTCAGTTTTTTTTCACAATTTGTTTAGTGTCCCAACTTTTTTGGAATCCGGTTGGTAGCAGGACATGGCATCTCTTTGGAGATCTCAAATGTAAACAACAATAACTGAATGTGAGTTTGTTCCTAATGTACAAAACTCAGTCCTCCTTATTCTTGCACCATACATGTTGAGTATTTCACAGGACCCACATGTCTGCACGGATTGATGCCGGAACAAAGGGCAGGCTGGGTGTGTGTGTGTTCCATGGGTCCTCTCACAGAAAATTTTGAATAACAGAGATGCCATTTCCTGCATTTTGGTGTATTTTAACGGGTTGTTATACATCAACATTTACCTACATTTGTAGACACAATAAAATTACTATTTTGGAGAAGAACAGCAGATGGATGGATGCATCCATCCATCCATTTTTATTAAAATAAATGGGACAGTCTTTTTGACATTTTGATCGCTGTTGTTATTTTGATAAATTAGCGCTGTTGTTTTGAAATGTAATGTGAATAACACATCAAACTCTTGCTTTGTATTTGTAATAATTTTTTCATATTAAGCTTTTATATTTATTATGTTTGAAATGTAGCAGGAGTTCAGAACCTGCTGCTGTGGTGCGCATGCTGTGTAGAGCTGTCTGGAGACGCTGTATAATGTGCACTGTCCGTATGGCATTTATTTATTCTGTTGAATAAATGATCGTTCTATTTCGTTTAGGCTTTGCCCTTTAAGAGCTGTCGCTGGTGGGTTTTATCCAGTCATGCAAAGCATCGCACTGAAAAAAATTTAGTCCACGCCCACCTGTTGTGTGGGCCCCACCTGGTCTATATAAATTACGTTAAGAGTGGGTAATCGGCTCCCATTTTTCTTCAGCAAGCTAATAGCACTGTCAGAAGAACGAAGAAGGGAAGTTGTCCAGCTTGACCGGCACAAACTTTGTTAAGGCTGCCTGGGGTCCCGCCACGCCAACCTCCTGCCGTCCCGGTGAGTTCTCCTCCCCTGCTCTCGGAGCAAAGATGTCCAGGTTGGACCAGCGTCCTGCGCCTCTGGGGAGGCATGACTAGACAGTGACGTCGCTCTCCAACAGAGCTCACCAGTGTGCGTTCCAGGCGGCCGCAGTGAACAATACGTTGCGCCTCTGACGTACAGCATCTCAGAGGCCGGAGGGACAGACCTGCCTGAGGAGACAAGAGCTCCCTCTGCAGGGCATCTGACGTCACCCTCAACCCGTGTGCCTCGTCTGCTGTCCCCCCCTCCCTGTCGGAGAAGCGGACGCACTGTTCGGAGCCAATTTTCAAGGACATGCTCAAGAAATCGAAAAAGCCGAAGGAGGTGTGCACCATCTGATCAAGCCGCACGCCTCATCCCGCCCCCCGGCCTGCTGGAAGGATCGTCGTGGCCAAAAGCAGCAACAGAGACGTTCCACAGCTGCAGCAGTGTCCTCCCACTCCACTCCGCCGCCAGCCCCTCCCGTCAGAGAACAGCCCTTCCAATCCCCGCAACCAGCGGTTCAGCGTTTCCCCAGAGATTGCCAACAGGCGGCGCCCTGGGACAACAAACCACAGGGCTCACGGGGGAGAAGATTCAAGAAATGACTCCTTGCGGGGGATGTGTGTGTGTGTGCAAATGATGACATGAGTTTTGAAATAAAACACGAACATCATTCAAAAGATTAAAGTGTCTGATTCAGCCTGTCTGTCAGTTCGAATTATCTCACAGCGGCTTCTCCTCACACATCCTCCACACAAAACGAGCCAGTGTCCTCAAAACAGGTTTTTTTCAAAATCACCGCAGCTCAAGGAATACACAGAACGCTCACGTGACACAGCAGCCAAAAGTGAATGTTTTCAGCAGAACGAGTCCGATGGGAAACCTCGCTCGCAGCCTGAGCTGCGCGCTGCTCACCGCAGCAGTGTCAAACGTGCTCTCCCGCGCCGCCGGCAGTTTTCACCCAAACGGCGCCGCGTTGATGAGGGCGCACACACCTCTCCTCAGCACACGCCAGCTCACATCAGCATGAATGCGAGCCCACAGCCTGAGCGCAGCACAGAAGCACCGCGCACCCGCGGCAGCCCTAAACCTACAGGGTTCCGCATGCTCGGGGTGCGCGCACCCTCCCTCAGTGCACGCCAGCTCACATCGACATGGATATGAGCTCCCAGCCTGAGTGCGGCACACATGACGGCGGTGATTGACGTCCGTAAATAACGTGATGCAGCATAAATGCGTGCCCGCTTCCCGAACGTTATGCAGAGTGGCAAAGAGCGTGAGCTCCAGACAGATGGATGAACCGTTTTTAATCAGCGGAGGATTCACGCTGCAATTACAGCACAAACCCTCGTTTGGAGGAGTTTTAGAGACGGTTCTGTCATCCCCAGACCAGATCTCATCCCAACACACAGAAGTTCAGGAAACTTCTGGTAAAATATGTAATTTCCAGGGTTCCCGACGGAGAGGAAAACACAGGGTTTTACTCGCGTTACTTCCTGGTCCCAAAACGGACCGGAGGGATATGAACCATTTTGGACTTGTCAATTTTTCAACACAGTTTCACATGTTGACAACCAGACAGCTGTTAGACAACATTCAGTGAAACGATTGATTTATCGCCATCGATCTGAAAGACGCCTACTTCCACATCCTGATCATCCCAAAGCACAGAAAGTTCCTGCGCTTCTCCTTTCAAGGGATTCAGTATCAGTACAACAGGCAGCCGTTCGGTTATTCCCTTGCGCCTCGTACGTTCTCAAAGTGTGTGGAGACAGCTTTGCAACTGTTAAACAGAGCAGGGATGAGAATTTTGTTTTACCTAGACGATTTGTTGCTGCTGACTCGTTCCAGACAGGAAGCAGCAGCCCAGACCCAGGTGCTGACGTTACACCTGTTAAATCTGCGCTTCGCCATAAATTGGGAGAAAAGCTCGATTCTCCCAGCCCAGACGATCATTTATCTGGGAGTGGAGCTAAACTCGATCATCATGAGGGCTCGTTTATCGCAGATGAGAATCGAAACTCTAAAAGACCAGCTCCACCACGTAAGGCCTGGCAGAGTGGTAACAGCCATTCCCGTCACGAAGCTGTTAGGAATTATGTCGTCAGCTCACACAGTGGTTCCGCTGGGCTTACTTCACATG
>NC_056503.1:50476445-50477799 GCF_014905685.2 Nematolebias whitei
TTATGTCGTCAGCTCACACAGTGGTTCCGCTGGGCTTACTTCACATGCGACGCCTCCAGAGATGTTTTGCTCGTCTGCATGTGGATCTGGTAAAGCAGAAGAGACGGATGATCGCTGTACCTCCCTCCGTGAGAACAGACCTCCGACACTGGGGAAACCCCCTGGTTCTGTTAGAGGGAGTCCGTGTCAGCAGACCTACGTCACACGTGTCAGTCTTCACAGACGTGTCTCTGTCAGGTTGGGGGGGGGGGGGAGACATACCTATCCCGAGCTGTAGGGGCGCTGTGGCCACCTCACACAAGCGCTCATATAAACGTTCTGGAATGTCGCACATTTTTTAATGTGATTCATCACTTTGCCTCTGTGCTGAGGAATCAACATGTTCTGATTCACACAAACAACAAGGTTACTGCTGCAGACATAAACCGGCAGGGGGGTGTGCGCTCAGCCCAAATGTTACACATTGTGAGACAGTTGCTGTATTGGGCACACCAAAATCTGCTCTCCATCAGAGCAGTGTACATCCCCGGTGTTCTGAACAAAGGGGTAGATGTGATGTCCAGGGGCGGTCCGCGTCTTGGGAACTGGACCCTCCACCCCGACCTGATGGCTCAAACGTGGCAGAAATTTGGCAAAGCGGCTATGGATCTGTTTGCAACACGAGAGAACGCTCAGTGTCAACTATGGTTCTCACTGAGCCCGCAGGACAAACCACCGCTAGGGGTGAACGCATTTGCTCACAGCCCGTGGCCCAAAATGCTTCTTTACGCGTTCCCCCCCTCCCTCTGATATTATGGTTTCTGAACAGAGTTCAGGAGGAGGGATTGACAGCTCTCCTGATGGCTCCCAAGTGTGTGAACGCACAATGGTTCCCAATTCTACGACGTTTGTTATCGGGGCACCCGTGGAAACTGCAGTGGAGGGAGGATGCTCTCCTCCAGGCGGGAGGAGCGATCAGGAGTTACCCAGAAATAGGCCAGCACCTTTGGGTCTGGCCGCTGAGCTGACCCGCTTAGAGAGGATGAGTCTCTCTCAAGAAGTAGTGCGCACAATCCAGGATTCACGTGCTGCATCCACCACAGTGCTGTACACATCAAAGTGGACAGCTTTTCAGCGCTGGTGTACAGAGAAAGGTGTAGAGGCCACTTCATGTCCACTAGGTGGTGTGCTGTCCTGTCTGCAGCAAATGATGGACAGAAATCTGGCATTCAGCACAATTAAAACGTACACTACAGCTATCTCTTCCTGTCACGAAGGTTTTCGGGGACAGAACAGCTTTTAATCATATGCTGATGAAGTGTTTTTTTAAAGGTGTACAGGTCCTTCTCAAAAAATTAGCATATTGTGATAAAGG
>NC_056503.1:50477899-50480634 GCF_014905685.2 Nematolebias whitei
CATCCCTTTGGTTTTGTCGGCATTTAGGACAAGTTTGAGGTGGAACAAATCTGTCTGGATGATGTTGAATGCAGATTTCAAAAGCTGGAAAGCCTTAGCAACTGTTTTAGCTCGACAATAAACAACTGTGTCATCAGCCTAGAAATGTATGGATGCATTAGGGATGTTTTTACCTACATTATGTATGTAGATTGTAAAGAGGGTGTGTCCTAAGACTGAGCCTTGTGGTACACCATTGTTGACTGTTAAATAACTGGAGGAAGTACCATTATGTTGAACACATTACCTCCGGTCTGAAAGATAGTTAGAGAACCAACCAATGGTGTGATCTGAGAAACCGATTTCTGAGAGTTTATGACACAAGATGTTCTGATCCACAGTGTCAAAAGCTTTAGACAGGTCTAAGAAAAGTGCAGCACAATAATCCTTAGCATCCAGTGCTTCAACAACGTCATTAAGAACCTTCAGTGAAGCAAACATGTCAGGAGACAGAGGAGAAGAGGAAAGTGAAGAATGTAGGACTGAGGCTTGCAACTCTAAATGTGGGGACATTGACAGGCAAAGGTAGAGAGCTGGCTGACATGATGCTGAGAAGGAAGGTAGATGTTTATGTGTCCAAGAGACCAAGTGGAAGGGCAGCAAGGCTCGCAGCATTGGAGCAGGGTTCAAACTGTTTTACCATGGTGTGGATAGAAAGAGAAATGGAGGAGGGGTGGTCCTGAAGGAGGAGTTGGCAAAGAATGTAGTAGAGGTGAAAAGAGTGTCAGATAGGGTGATGTGTCTGAAGGTAGAAGTAGAAACAGAGGGGGGACAGTGGTTTGGACATGTCCAGAGGAGGAACCGTGTGTATATTGGTAGAAGGATGTTAGAAATGCAGCTGCAGGAAAAAGACAAAGAGGAGATATATGGATGCAGTTAGAGAGGACATGGAGGTGGTTGGAGTGAGGACAGAGGACACAGAGGACAGAGTGAGATGCAAGAGGAGGACTCGCTGTGGAGACCCTGAAGAGTGAACAGTCAAAAGAAAAATAAAGAAGAAGAAGTCTCTGAAAGTAATCATCGGATGTTCATCTGCAACTGACACTTGTTTCTGTCAGCCGAGTTTAAGATGCTGTTATTTTGCACCAAGTGGCATCAAACACTTTCAGGGATTTTCTAAACATCTCTCCAGTCTTAATCTGTTTTAACTAGTAAGTTAAATATTGTCATCCTAAAACAAGTCAACAAATTAAAGAATAAAGTATTTTAGAGCTGAGTCACAGAAATTCTGCAATTCTGTTTAGCTGCTTGTGAGACGGCCTTCGTTACCCAAATGTCCAAATGGGCGTTGTGTGTGTGTGTGTGTGTGTGTGTGTGTGTGTGTGTAATTGCGTTAAAAGAGCGGGAATGATGAGGAGAGAGGGGGTGAAATGTTAATGAGAGCAGTGGTATGTGAACAAACTGCTTCCAGTCTGATGAACCCATTCAGCCAAAGCCAGAGGTGCAGAAAGGTCACGGAAGAAGGAACTACAGAGGTCAAACACCCAGATTTCAATATAAATGCACAGGGACGATGCACAGGAACCAGGGCGGTCTCTTTGTGTGTGTGTGTGTGAGTCCGGAGGCAGGAGGGGCTGATCCAGTTCCCTGTTGGAGCTGAACTGGTGTTATGAGGTGAAGCGGCGTGGCACGTGCAGCACACCTCTCATCAGTGGCACTGCTGTCGCTCAGCTGATTTTGTAAAACTGGATTGTTGTGTCTAAGCTCACGTCTGCCTCAGGTTAATAACAGAAGACAAATACCGGAGGCTTAACAAAGACGTCTTTTTACACAAAGTATAGAAAATATGTGAATCAAGAATCATCTGTGCATGCACAAAGTCACGTGCATAGTAAGGTAAGGCCTTAGCTGTTGGGAGCAGCAGGATTTAATTACATCTATTAGGTTGAAAAAGTATTAATTCCCTTCATATTTTTTTGCTTTACAAACTGGATTTAAAGGAATTTTTAATTTGAATATAACTGGTAGTTTTATACAATCGACATTACCAAAGCTGAACAACATGTCTCCTCCTGCTGTTGAAGCTTTAGGCCAAAAGGTCCGTTTGTTTGGTGCTGCCATGAAATGTTTGTGGATGCAGCATCTGCACATTCAGGGCACTGAAAATCCAGCACACACCCTTCCAGCTCCAGAATAATGTGTCAATCACTTTGGATGCACTTTGGTTGGCCTTGTCGCTGTTTTAAGTGCTCTATAAAAAAAATGGTATGGTATCACTGTTTAAATGCCACTTTTCTTTACATCTCAAATAACAAAGAAAAACTAAAAGTATGGAACAATGTATAATCGAACATCAAGCAATAAGTTCTGGAGCGCCAACAAAAATCAACACCTGAAAATACTTACACTCGAAGTGTTTCTAATTGTTTAAAAAGTGTTCCATTTGTTCACATGAGGAGAAAGACCAAACATTTTACTGCAGCCCGCCACTAGGGGGAGCTTGACCGGTGTTACTTCAACTTCCAGACTCCGGTTCTCTCTCTACTTATAAAATATTTCACAGAGCTACTCAAAATACTCCAGAAAAACAAAGTGAAACGAGATCAAGCTGTTTCATCATCTCATTCATTCCAAACCTAAAATAAAAAAATAAAACATCTGAAAAGTATTACATGAAAATGTTTACATTCACCTCTGAATAAATATTCAGCACACACACACACACACACACACACACACACACACACACACACACA
>NC_056503.1:50480734-50485074 GCF_014905685.2 Nematolebias whitei
CACACACACACACACACACACACACACATATATATATATGTATATATTTTAAGTGCACAAGCTGTTCTAAGGATTATTACATATAAAGTAGTCCCTCACCACTTCACGGTTCGTTTTTCGCGGACTCGCAGTTTTTCAAAGTAAGATTGGTCATGACACACAATGGCTGACTGATGGATGAGCCACACGATCGGCATGGATTTTTTTATTTAAAATAAATTATTTTAAATGATTTAGCACCTGTGTGCGGGCCACAGCTGTGGGAGAAGCTTCTTCTTGCAGCTGATCAGCTGATCTCAGTTCTACACGGAGATCAGATCAGCTGATAACTGTGTAGAGCGGAGATCTAGGAGAGAAACGGGTAGAGTGCCCTCTCCAGGTCGGGGAGGAGGTCCTGCCCCAAGTGGAGGAGTTTAAGTATCTCGGGGTCTTGGTCACGAATGAGGGAAAAATGGAGCGAGAGATCGATAGGTGGATAGGTGCAGCATCTGCAGTGAAGCGGGCGCTGTACCGGTTTGTCGTGGTCAAGAGAGAGCTGAGTCAAAAACCGAAGTGCTCAATTTACCGGTCGATCTAAGTTCCTACCCTCATCTATGGTCATGAGCTTTGGGTTGTGACCAAAAGAACGAGATCTCAGATACAAGCAGTTTTCTCCGCAGGGTGTCTGGACTCTGCCTTAGAGACAGGGTGAGAAGCTCGATCATCCGGGAGGGACTCAGAGTAGAGCCGCTGCTTCTCCACGTCAAGAGGAGCCAGTTGAGGTGGCTCGGGCATCTGTTTAGGATGCCTCCTGGACGCCTCCCTGGTGAGGTGTTCTGGACACGTCCCACCAGGAGGAAACACAGAGGAAGACCCAGGACACGCTGGAGGGACTATATTTCTCGGCTGGCCTGGGAACGCCTCGGGATTCCCCCGGAGGAGCTGGACCAAGTGGCTGGGGAGAGGGAAGTCTGGACCTCCCTACTTAGCCTGCTACCCCCGCGACCCGACCCTGGATAAGCGGAAGAAAATGGATGGATGGACGGACGGACGGAAGGACGGACGTAAGTAAGTACGGACGAACGGATGGACAGATGGATGTATGGATGGATGGTTGGATGGATGTATGGATGGATGTATGGATGGATGTATGGATGGATGGTTGGTTGGATGGATGTATGGATGTATGGATGTATGTATGGATGTATGTATGGATGGTTGGATGGATGGATGGATGTATGGATGGATGGATAATCTTCCCTCAGTGAGTCTTAATCTTGCTAAAGATTTGGAGAAAGAGTTTTCTGTAGCCGAGATAAATTCTGCTTCAACGATATGCAAAACAGGAAGTCCCTGGGGCCTGATGGCTTTCCAACTGATATTTTAAAGAAATGTTCAGATTTGCTCTCGCCTTTATTAATGCCTGTGTTTGAAGAGTCATTTGCAACACAAATATTACCACTGTCCATGTGTGAAGCTGTAACCTCACTGTTACCTAAGAAAGATAAAGATCCTCTAAACTGCGGCTCATATCGATCTATCTCGCTGTTAAATACTGATGTAAACATCCTGGCAAAGGTCCTGGCAAAATGACGCGAACAGGTGGTTCCCACAACTGTCCCACCTGATCAGACGGTGTTTGTTCAACATTAGACGGCTGCTTAATGTGTTAAACACTCCCAACCTGCCCGGTCAAACCTGTGATGAAGTCATACTCTTGCTGGATGCTAACAAAGTGTATGACCAGGTGGAGTGGGGCTATCTCTTCCAGAAAGTTCACCTTGCACTCGAGACATCTACATCTACCACATCTGGTTTTCAGCATCGTAGATTTTAGGTTTCATTAGCTGGTGTTACTGAAGGAAAGCTCAATAAGCCTCTCCTGCATGTAAACACATCTCCTGTCAGCATGGTTACTCATCGTAACTAATGTTAACACGATGACTTGATTTTATATTCAAAATTACAGCAACCACACCGGAGTTGATATTTTAAAATTTGCATTTTGTTTCATATATAAGCCAGGATCAGAGCGCCATCTGAGGCTGTGGTCCTCAACCGGAAATGGGTGGATTGTTCTCTTCAGGTCGAGGGTGAGATTCTGCCTCAAGTGGAGGAGTTCAAGTATCTCAGGGTTTTGTTCAAGAGTGAGAGAAGAATGGAGCCTGAGATCGACAGATGGATTGGTGCAGCGTCTGCAGTATTGTGGACTCTGTGCCGGTCCATTGTGGTGAAGAGGGAGCTGAGCTGTAAGACAAAGCTCTCTGTTTACTGGTCAGTCTACGTTCCTGCCCTCACCTCTGGTCATGAACTCTGGTAGAGACTGAAAGAATGAGACTGTGGATCCAGGAGGTTGAAATGAGTTTCCTCTGCAGAGCTGGACTCTCCCTTAGAGACAGGGTGAGAAGTTCAATTATCAGGAGAGACTCAGAGTAGAACCGCTGCTCCTCCTCATCCAGAGGAGCCAGTTGAGGTGGTTCGGGCATTTGGTAAGGATGCTCCCTGGGCACCTCCCTATGGAGGTTCTTCATGCAAATCCGACTGGGAGGAGACCCCGGGGAAGACCCTGGACACACTGGACAGACTATGTCTCTCAGTTGGCCTTGGAACACCTTGGAGTCCTCCCAGAAGAACTAGAAGAGGCTGTGGAGAGAGATGTCTGGACCTCCCTGTTCAAGATGCTGCCCCCAAGACCTGAGTCCAGAACAAGAGGAAGATGATGGATGGATGGATTCAAATATACTAAAAGCACAAAACTATTTATAAAGTAGGACAGCTTCTGCAACTATCTTTCACTTGCATTTTTTGTCTAATAGTTTTATTAATACAGCATTAATTACAGTGATTTTAACACTCTCAAGTTAATAACTCCAAATACAAAGAATATGGACCTAATGATGGGAAACAATCCCGTTACTGAGCAGAACGCAGGAATGGGACAGTACTCAGATAAAAGTGGAAAAACAGACAATAGAGCTTTGGGCATCTGGGCTTATACAAGCATTGAACAGAACAATAGCCGGCCTGCTCTCACACTAATGCACCAGTCAGCCCAGCACAAACAGCAGCAACGGAGTCCCTGAACACACCAACATGCAACATGAGAGCCTTAATGTAGAAGGAAATCCACCATCCACCCTCCCCCCATCTCATTCCCACCCTCTTTTTCACTTTCACACACAGAGAGTGAAAGGAAGGGAGGAGCTTCCAAGGAGAGCTGGCATTTGGCACAAAGATGCACACAATTCCCTGGGAACCCCTACAATCAAGAAAAAATGGAGGAGGGTGTCCCTTTACCCCCGTCATTATTCTGTAAGAATCAGAGTGTTCAGCAGAGTTCATCCACTGCATGCATTCAGACAGCAGCTCCTCTGCTAAACCACATGCATGTTGTGTGCACACACACATGCAGTCACAATCCAGACGTGCAATCTCAGACAGGTGGAACCACACGGCCCAGAAACCTATAAATAAATAAAAACTTTAATAAAGGCTAAAGGAAGCTGTCTGAGCAAACACATTTAAAAACAGATGATTTTCAGGAATTTATAAAAGCTGCAGAACTTCATTTTAACAAGGAACATTTCCAAATACTATCACACATCAGGGGTTGCGCAGTGGGGCAGTAAACTCGTTGGTTTGCCTCCCGGCCTGTCTGGATGGAGTTTGCATGTTCTCTCCGTGCTGCATGGTTAACTCCAGTTTCCGCCCACAGACCAAAAACATGCATGTTAGACTGATTGGTAACTCTAAATTGTCTCTAGATGTGAGTGTGTAGGGTGCCATTTTGAATTGGGCTGACTAAATGTACAGCAACCATGTTGCAGAATGAAAAGTGCTGTTAAAGAAAACTCTTGGCTTCTACCAAACTCAATATAAGATCAAAATCAATAAAACTGACTGAGTTCAAATGTTTGTATTGGCTGAAGTTGATTAGTTGTGGTGATGAGCGGTATTCTTCAAACAGGCTGGCTACAAACATTTTATCAGTTAAATGTACATCAAATGGTCATTTTCTAAGAATTTTGGTCAAACTAGTCCAGGGTTTCATGAGATATTTTGCTAACAGATAAAGAATTGACGTCAACAGTTAAACCAAAGGTTTTACATCAAGTTCTTGCACAGTGTGTAGTGCTTAAAGTATAGGTTGGGGATGGATTTTGACAGTGTGTAACATCCTATAGTTAGATTTGTCTTGGGTTTCCTGAGCTATCCCTTAGTACTGCTGCTATAGGCTTAGACTGCTGGAGGACAATCTGACCACATGTCCTCTCTCTGATGTCTTTACTTACTCTACTGCACCTGTTTGTAATTATTTCTATCTTAACATGTTTTTGGTCTTTCCTCCTATAGAAAGTTCA
>NC_056503.1:50485174-50485722 GCF_014905685.2 Nematolebias whitei
AGCCTCACTGTTCCACCTCCTCCCTCTCATTCACACATGGACTCTGTCTTACTACGGCTGACTTTCATTCCTCTTCTTTCAATTGCATACCTCCACCTCTCCAAGTTCTCTTCCACCTGTTCCCTGTTCTCACCACAGATCACAATGTCATCTGCAAACATCATAGTCGACGGGGATTCCTGCCTGACCTCATCTGTTAGTCGGTCCATCACCAGAGCAAACAAGAAGGGGCTCAGAGCTGATCCTTGATGCACTCCCACCTCCTCCTTGAAGCTATCTGTCACTCCTACAGCACATCTCTACAGTGAAACCTATTAATTCAATTCAGTTTATTTCAAAAGCTCCAAGTCACAACAGAAGTCGTCTCAGGGACTGAACAGAAACATTCATGTATAAAATAATAATTTAACTTTATTTATCTGAGGAGCAGCTTTGAGTTTAATTCATCACAGAACTCTCATCTTGAACAAGCATGAAGGCGACAGGGGAAAGGAAAACTCCCTCATGAGGAAGAAACCTTTAGCAGAACCAGGATCAGGACAAGAGGG
>NC_056503.1:50485822-50486356 GCF_014905685.2 Nematolebias whitei
ACAGAAGTCGTCTCAGGGACTGAACAGAAACATTCATGTATAAAATAATAATTTAACTTTATTTATCTGAGGAGCAGCTTTGAGTTTAATTCATCACAGAACTCTCATCTTGAACAAGCATGAAGGCGACAGGGGAAAGGAAAACTCCCTCATGAGGAAGAAACCTTTAGCAGAACCAGGATCAGGACAAGAGGACCATCTGCTTTGACCGGCTGGGTTTGGTAGTAACAGATACACAATGGCAGGTCAAGAATCACGTTAAGATAGAAATAGTATAAAATAAAAACTATTCAATTTTAACAATTCATTTTAGGAAATTAGGTCAATTTGTCCTCTAGTAGTCTAAGTCTACAGCAGCATAACAAGCCAACTCAACTATAGGATTTATCAAAAAGGAAAGTCTTAATCCCAGTCTTCAAACTGGACAATGTGTCAGCCTCATGGACAGAAACTGGAAGTTGGTTCCACAAGAGAGGAGCCTGAGAACTGAAAGATCTTCCTCCCATTCTGCTGCTGGAAACTCTAGGAACCACA
>NC_056503.1:50486456-50488248 GCF_014905685.2 Nematolebias whitei
GACCTGTCCAGGTGTCCCTGTGAGGGACTGGAGACCTGTCCAGGTGTCCCTGTGAGGGACTGGAGACCTGTCCAGGTGTCCCTGTGAAGGACTGGAGACCTGTCCAGGGGATACCCCACCTCTCTCACAGTGACTGCTGGACATGGGCACTAGTGACCCAAAAAGGAAAAAACTGGTAAAGACGATGGCTGGCTGGCTGGCTGGCTGGCTGGATGGATGGATGGATGGATGGATGGCTGGATGGATGGATGGATGGATGGATGGATGGATAGATGGATGGATGGATGGATGGATGGACAGTAACTATGTCAGTAACAATAACAATAAATATTTGGGTCCTAATGAGATTTTTGAATGTGTACTCCAGTTGAATAAATCGTCTCTATTTGTGCAGCTGCTGATGTGGATTGAAACAAACAAAACTGGACACAAAGTGGGTCAGTCTCAATCTATGATTGCTCTGATGATAAACCCAAAAGACATTTTACACAGCAAGTCTGTATTTTCTATATGGACATGTCAAAAATAGTACTCATAAAGAATATCTCCAGGTTTTCCAGTGAAGGAAATGGACAGTCAGCTTGGAAATTGTTGGGTTTCCTGTATATCTTGGTTCAAGAAGAAAATATGCAATCTACATTTGAGATGAGCTTCAAATGATTTTAAAGTAAATGCTGACTCAAGTTACAGTGAACTATCACAGAGTTGTGCTGACATCAGCACTGCTGAGATGAAACCTGTTATACACTGACCCTTCTCTCACTCCCCTCGGTATCTTTTGATTGAATTATTGATTGGACATCAGTAGCACTGCAGCTATCTCTTGTAGTTATTGTCTTTCAAGTTTATCTGGCACTATTTTTTTTCTGATTCTGTAGTTATTGGTCCAACAAAAACTGAACTATGTTGGTTTGTTAAGCCAGTACCTCACTGGGCTGTGTCTGCTGAAGACTAGTTGGGAAATGGCATTTCCAAAAATCAGATGTTTTTGTTAGACAGGGAATAAAGTGTGGAAACACAAATGTCTTTACCTATTTATTTTTTTCCACACTTTTCAAAACTGTGCAGGAATCCTGGCTGGTGTGTTGGCTCACTTGGAAACTTGGGGTCTTCAGCTGCATCATTTGTCCTGACCTGTCTCCCAGCCACCGTTACTCAGACGTCCACACAGAAGGATGCTGCCATAAACACTGCTGGTATAAAAGATCTGTTTGTTTTTTCATATTCATTTCACTGTTCTGAGACCAACACCTTTTAACAAATTTAACAAATTCCCAGCTGGGAATCTTCTTCCATTTAGAGAGGAAATGCTGCGTGTCTGTACACTTTATACTAAAAGCTAGATGAGTCGAGTGTGACAGAAATGGATGTCTCTGAAGTACCAGTACTCACATTTCCACAAAAAATACTATAATGATCACTGGGCTGTTGTCAATGTCAGTTTGTCAGTTTTATTTATACAGCAAGCTTAAAAACATTGAGGATGCCCAAACTACCTTAAAAGGTGGTAAAAAACAAAAACAAATGGGAAATCCAACTATTAAATTATTTCAGAAAATCACCAGAGAAAGGTGAACGGGTACAGGTACGATAAGCAACTAGGCTAGACACAAATTAAAACAGGAACTCAAGACAACATTAACCACACAACACAAACCAGTGTACAAAGTGAGTTTTCGGCAGGATTCAAAATACTTCACAGACTCTGTGGTACCAATACATATAGAGCTAAACAATGGTGGCGTTGAGCCTGCCAACCCTCGAACTGCGAGATAGTAATGGAGCTGTAATG
>NC_056503.1:50488348-50493497 GCF_014905685.2 Nematolebias whitei
GGGGTGGATTCTCATGGACGAGCGTAGGGTAAGTTTCACAGCTGATGAGTTAATGATTTTTTTTATAAGAAATGAACCAATGAACCGAGGGCATACTTTCCTGGGATTGTCTTGAATGTTGATGTCACATGATGAAAGTCATACCTTTTGTCCAGTTTGGTGATTATTGGTAGAAGAACGATGCTAGTCCGCAAACCTCTTATTCTAGGTTGCAGTGCAGAGGAGGACTTTGATGGTCTGTCACCAGATCTTGTGGCATCGGTGTAGGTGATGCTGTACAGAAGGAAATGCTACATCTGCTTTCTGACAGGGGAACAGAGATGGTGAGTAGTGAAGGGATGCTTCAAAAGGAGATAGGTTAGTAGCAGAGGAGGTTAAAGTATTGTGTGCATATTTATTCCAGACAAGATGTTGATTCCAGATTGAGGGGTTATATTATCTTGGGCACATACAACATCTACCTTCCTTCTCTGCATCATGTCAGCCAGCTCTCTACCTTTGCCTGTCATTGTCCCCACATTGCTAACAGTAGCACAATTTCAGCGAGCACCTGTTTGTCAACAGCACTGGTGGCGGTCGTTGTTAACCCTGGCCTCGACCGATTCGATATGGTTTCTCTTTGATGAATCGCATTTTGGTTTTGGCAAAAGTGTTTTATGTCGGACGCCCTTCCTTACACAACCCTCCCCATTTACCCGGGCTTGGGACCAGAGCACGAGATATACTGGCTGGTGCCCCCTTGTTGGCTGGTTTATCTGTTTTCTAAACTGAATTTTTAAAATCTATTTGTTGTTGTTTAATCCCATGATCAGGTGGTTATACAGATCATATATTATCACTTCATGACAATACTGAGCCGCTAAGATGGTTAACGTTTTAACATCTTGACCATTACAGCTCCATTACTATCTCGCAGTTCGAGGGTTGGCAGGCTCAACGCCACCATTGTTTAGCTCTATATGTATTGGTACCACAGAGTCTGTGAAGTATTTTGAATCCTGCCGGAAAACTCACTTTGTACACTGGTTTGTGTTGTGTGGTTAATGTTGTCTTGAGTTCCTGTTTTAATTTGTGTCTAGCCTAGTTGCTTATCGTACCTGTACCCGTTCACCTTTCTCTGGTGATTTTCTGAAATAATTTATTAGTTGGATTTCCCATTTGTTTTTGTTTTTACCACCTTTTAAGGTAGTTTGGGCATCCTCAATGTTTTTAAGCTTGCTGTATAAATAAAACTGACAAACTGACATTGACAACAGCCCAATGATCATTATAGTATTTTTTGTGGAAATGTGAGTACCGGTACTTCAGAGACATCCATTTCTGTCACACTCGACTCATCTAGCTTTTAGTATAAAGTGTACAGACACGCAGCATTTCCTCTCTAAATGGAAGAAGATTCCCAGCTGGGAATTTGTTAAATTTGTTAAAAGGTGTTGGTCTCAGAACAGTGAAATGAATATGAAAAAACAAACAGATCTTTTATACCAGCAGTGTTTATGGCAGCATCCTTCTGTGTGGACGTCTGAGTAACGGTGGCTGGGAGACAGGTCAGGACAAATGATGCAGCTGAAGACCCCAAGTTTCCAAGTGAGCCAACACACCAGCCAGGATTCCTGCACAGTTGTGAAAAGTGTGGAAAAAAATAAATAGGTAAAGACATTTGTGTTTCCACACTTTATTCCCTGTCTAACAAAAACATCTGATTTTTGGAAATGCCATTTCCCAACTAGTCTTCAGCAGACACAGCCCAGTGAGGTACTGGCTTAACAAACCAACATAGTTCAGTTTTTGTTGGACCAATAACCACAGAATCAGAAAAAAATAGTGCCAGATAAACTTGAAAGACAAAAACTACAAGAGATAGCTGCAGAGTTACTGATGTCCAATCAATAATTCAATCAAAAGATACCGAGGGGAGTGAGAGAAGGGTCAGTGTATAACAGGTTTCATCTCAGCAGTGCTGATGTCAGCACAACTCCGTGATAGTTCACTGTAACTTGAGTCAGCATTTACTTTAAAATCATTTGAAGCTCATCTCAAATGTAGATTGCATATTTTCTTCTTGAACCAAGATATACAGGAAACCCAACAATTTCCAAGCTGACTGTCCATTTCCTTCACTGGAAAACCTGGAGATATTCTTTATGAGTACTATTTTTGACATGTCCATATAGAAAATACAGACTTGCTGTGTAAAATGTCTTTTGGGTTTATCATCAGAGCAATCATAGATTGAGATTGAAGTTGTTGGGTTTTTTTTACAAAACTTTCAAAAAACAAAAGATACAACGGACTGTTCAGCAGATACAAGTCAAATTGTACCTCAGCCAAATCATAGTTTTGTAGCTTTTACTTCTTCATGCCATACTTTTCATATAAAAAAGCTGTTTGTCAAATGTCTCTTCACAGTAACCATTACCCACATCATAGTCACCTCGACCCACTTTGTGTTCAGTTTTGTTTGTTTCAATCCACATCAGCAGCTGCACAAATAGAGACGATTTATTCAACTGGAGTACACATTCAAAAATCTCATTAGGACCCAAATATTTATTGTTATTGTTACTGACATAGTTACTGTCCATCCATCCATCCATCCATCCATCTATCCATCCATCCATCCATCCATCCATCCATCCAGCCATCCATCCATCCATCCATCCATCCAGCCAGCCAGCCAGCCAGCCAGCCATCGTCTTTACCAGTTTTTTCCTTTTTGGGTCACTAGTGCCCATGTCCAGCAGTCACTGTGAGAGAGGTGGGGTATCCCCTGGACAGGTCTCCAGTCCTTCACAGGGACACCTGGACAGGTCTCCAGTCCCTCACAGGGACACCTGGACAGGTCTCCAGTCCCTCACAGGGACACCTGGACAGGTCTCCAGTCCCTCACAGGGACACATAGAGACAAATGAGACAAACAACCATTCTCTCTCTCACCTAGGAACAATTCAGAGCTACCAGTCTAACATGCATGTTTTTGGTCTGTGGGAGGAAACTGGAGTACCCGGAGAAAACCCACGCATGCACGGAGAGAACATGCAAACTCCACCCAGAAAGGTCTCCGGCCGGGATTCGATCCAGCGACATTCATTCATTCATCCTTTATTTCTACAGGTTAATCCCATTGAGCCTCGAGGACTCATTTACAAGAGAGACCTGATTTAACAAAGAATGACGACAACTGTGGACAACAAAGACAACAATAAAAAAACATAAAGGATGCATACAAATTGAATTTTTTTTTTTAACAAGTGAAAATAAAATGGTCTTTAAAAGAAAATGTAACAAAAGAAACCAGCAAGGTTGTAAGGCGGTGTGCTGAGACGCAGCAGCTCTACCAACTGCACCACCATCCCACCCGGTCTGGGCATTTAGTACGTTTGAAAACATGATTTTTACATAAAGTTTGTTTTTTTCCTGTAATGAGCATTTCTTTAATGCACCTGCACTGTTGAGAGTCTGTACCTGGCACATCCATCTAATGCACCATGTGATTTTGAGTTCTCTAGCAGATGGTTTGAACTAGTGTCTCTATGCACAAGTGTGTTCATGCAGTTTGTGTGTGGGCACTAATGGGTAATTGTTTGAATGCACAGGTGAGAAGTGTACCAGGTGGTAAAAAAAACGCTGGGTACAAAGTGAGGGTACAGTTTGGCAGAGGCACAGGTTGACCAGTCTCCATTTAAACTCACAGTGATTAAAGGCAGTTTTGTGAAGTACTGAAAAGCTTTTTCTTATTTCTAATTTAATCAGTTAATATACCTGCTAACTAATTCATGATAATACAATGGATTAGTGATTAGTGCTGTTGCTTCACACCTAGAAGGTCTTGGGTTCAAGCCCCGGGTTAGGCCTGGGGTTTCTCTGTGTGGTTTGCATGTTCTCCTTGTGTTTCTGTGGGTTTCCTCCAGTTTGCTGTGTCAGTCCATCATGTTAGTCTGCCTTCAGGCCTCCTTAGAACTTTGATCTCAGTGGGACTGGCCTGGTTAAATAAAGGTTCAATAAATCTAAAATAGACCAGCAAATGAGCAAAATGCTCTTATAATTTGATGCATTAACAAGGTTTCTCTTTGAGAGCGGCTCTTCGAATGTTCACCAGGGATCCGTTATGTGAGTTCACTTGCTGTGGAAACCCCTGAAGACGAGAGCATCCAGGAAAAAAACGGGGCTCCTTCACATCTCATTCATGTGTCGAGATGATCCTGGGATGTCTGACCCTCTGCACACAACAATCTAAAGGGGGGCGGCTGTGGCTGAGTGGTTAGAGCAGTCGTCCTCCATTGGGAGAGTTGGGGGTTCGATTCCACCAGCAGTCACATGCTGAAGTGTCCCTGGGCAAGACACTGAACCCCTCATTGCCTCTGATGTGTCCCATCAGTGTCTGAATGTGATAAATGTGATGTGATTTAGGGGCGTGGTGGCGCAGAGGTTAGAGAAGATGGGAAATTTGCAGGTTCAACTCCCAGTACAGTCAACATCAAAATGTGGGTGGAAAAGGTGAAGCACCCACACCTGCCTCCACCCTCATTTGCCCCGCTCTGGGCCCCTGAGCAAGGCACTTAACCTCCACCCTCTGCTCCCTAAAACGGGTCTGTCTTGCAAATGAGTTCTCATGACCCAATGAGACTACCTGTATAAATAAAGGTTAAATAAAAAATATAAAAATAAAGCTCTGATTAGTCTCTTTAGAATGATTTGTTCAATTAGTCCCTGTAGAGATCTAGTATGAAAGTATGAAAGTATGAATGTATGAATGTGTAAATGAGGACAGATTGTTGTAAAGAGCTTTGAGTGTCTTGATAAGACAGAAAGGAGCTGTATAGGTGCAGTCCACTAACAAAGACCAACAGCTTGTCAGGCAAAATGTATGTTTTTAGATTAATGTGTTGTTGTTTTTTTTTTTAAAATAAAAAGTAACAATGTTCAGTCAGGTCATCTGGATTGTTTATTTTATAGCTGATATATTATTTACAGTTTTATAGTAAAGTGTCTCTGTGATGGACTGGAGACCTGTCCAGGTCTCTCTGTGATGGACTGGAGACCTGTCCAGGTGTCTCTGTGATGGACTGGAGACCTGTTCAGGGTGTCTCTGTGATGGACTAGAGACCTGTCCAGGTGTCTCTGTGATGGACTGGAGACCTGTCCAGGT
>NC_056503.1:50493597-50497535 GCF_014905685.2 Nematolebias whitei
GGGGGGGGGGGGGGAGACTGTAGTCCTATAGCAAGGACAGGGACTTTGTCAGAAACACAACTAAAATACACTGTTGTGTGCTGACGTGCCATTTGTATATGCTTTTAAAAACAGTTTAAAACATTGTAACCTTTAAGGAACATTCCTTAAAGTTCTCTACAAGTTACTGTTTCCTGGGATTGAAGTTCTGTATTCTTCAGCCTATAAGTTGCTTTTTTTTTGTTGTTGCATATTTTGCATGCCCTGCGACTTATACGCCGAAGCGACATATTTATAGATATTTTCCATATTTATAAACCAAGTTTTGTCTGAGATATGATTGTTTTCATTCATTCTGACTGAAAATATTAAACACTACCGTTTTCAGCCACTAGATGGCACCAGAGATGTATGGCATGCCGCTTTGTCATGTAATAGGTAAAAGTGGCTATTAATGACACAATCAGCTTGCCATTCAATGTCACGTTCGTCCTTCTCGCCTGGAGCAACCATCAAATCAGCTTCATTTCTCTGCACCGCCCCGAGACGTGCAGCTGATTTGACCACTGAAGTGAATTTATTAAATAAAAGTTCAACTGAGACACAACTTTACTATAATGTGGAGCAAACAAGTAATTGTTTTTAGGTGGTTATCTTGTTAAATTATTATAAAGTCCTCCCATACACGCTCCCGCGACTGCCATTTAGCAGCCAATTGATTTTTGGCACAACGCCGGTCCACATTTCCAGGTTGTCAGCGGTGATGCATAATAGATGTGACTTACACCATACCATACCATACCATACCATACCATACCATTTTATTTATAGAGCACTTAAAACAGCGACAAGGCCAACCAAAGTGCTGTACAGACAGAACAACAGGTAACACACAAAGCAAAATACAAAATGAGGTAAATCAGAATATAGACATAAAAACGATGCAGATAATAAATATGACGACTAACCAGTGTGGAGCATACAGGATCAAAACACAGATCATCTGGTGTTGGAAGCTACTGAATATACGGCGAAGCAACGTATTTATGGATTTTTCCACTTTATTAGACGTATTTGGACAGATGAGACTTATAGGGCGGTGCGACGTGTACGGCGGAAAATACAGTAAAGATTGAACTACCACAAAGTTTTAGGAGAAATATAATTATCCTCCATTGTCAGTTTTGGCAAAATTCACCACCATGGTGACTCAGTTCACCAGTAAAAGTAGAAGCTGAGCAGCTTGTTTTCACGTGTATTTATTTAGTACGTGTGCACTCTGTGCACTAAAGCTGAGTTAGATGAAAACTGAAAGAAACCTGTTCAGAGTTGGAGAGTAAAATGTGCTTGCACAGCTCTACCACGCACATATTTTAAACAGTATTTTTTACTTTTTACATTGTGCATCATTTATAAATGCAGCTTACTGAGACCATATTGTATTTTTAGGACTTCATTCAAGGCCTCTCTAATGTGCATGTTTGTGTTGTTTGCCAAATAATATTCTAAATTTTGGACATTTTAAATACTGGCATTAGTTAGTGAACATTTAATCTGTTTCTACTGAGACGGGCGCGGCAGTTAGAAACAAAACTGTTGAAGATGTTTAATCCATCACAGAGAGGAGCCGTTATACGGCGGGTCACCTGTTTTTTTTCATTCAACCTTTATTCATACAGGTTAGTCTCACTGAGCCTCACTGGTCCGGGGAGGATGCGAGCGTGGGAAAAGCTACTTGGGCATGAAACCACAGGCTGATCTTACCACGGCTCTTTTCTGCCAGTGTCGATCTGTTGAAAAATGTTAGTTTTTTGGCTGCAGTTACACACAGCATGAAGTCAGACACTGTTGTGTTTTTGTTTTGACTGAAACCGGTCTCCATAGCAACTGTTGTGAGTCAACAATCCTGCTAGCTAACATTTAGAGAAGCAGAAGGTCTGCTTGGACTGATGGGGCTGCGTGAACATCATTCAGGTGTGTGGTGCATCAACAAAGACTTGGTGACTGACACATGGGATACACCATGTTCAGGCTTTTATCACTCTGTTGTTTCCTGCTGTCCAAGACAAAAGGGCGATAATGTTATTGACAGCGGCTGGGTGGACGGATTGGACGGCATCTGCAGCCAGTTTCTTAGGATCCGCTGTGGGATGGACCTTTACAAGAGATCCTTCCTGCCTACAGCATCAGCATCTAAAACATCTCTTTATGAAATGCGGATCACGAGTTACAACAACAAATAATTTCCCTCTGGGATTAATAAAGTATTTTTGAATTGAATTTAATTTATATTGACTGTTGTGTGTTTGAGTTGGTTTATTTGTTGGATTAGCAAAATATGCCATTGAACAGATTTTATTAAAACGTTCAGAAAGTCATCGCTGGATGAGCATTCGAACATGGACAACATGTCCATGCCCACCTAAAGGAGAAAGAAAAAATGTTTTTCTGTCCAATTCTTCAGCCCATAACTGTGAGAAGCTTGTCCCGCCTCTGTCATTGTCCCATCAGCATGAAGCTCTGCTCCATGGAGCCCGCCTCCTCATGGGCGACAGAGATCGAGTCCACTGTCACATCAAATCTTCTTCTTGACTTGAATGTAAAACCTGTTTTAATTTTGAGGTTGGCTTGAAACAGCAGTGAAGGCTACCTGTGGGACAGATGGCAGGCCGTAGACTGAGGAAGTCCTCTGGATGGCGGACGAAAGTTTCTCACTTAAAGAAACTGGTCCAGATGACACCATTTAACCTTTTTTGTTGTTGTCTACCTGGATGAATGAGCTTTTTTGTTGTTTTACTTTAAACTTTCAGGTTCTACAGCACATTTTGTAACGGTTGCAGGAGGACGAGCCTCACCAGCATTCTTTCTTTAAACATGTCGCGCAGTTTTCTCCGGCTTGCACAGCTACGTGAAACTAGCAGCTAGGGTTAATATTCAGAATGATTTTATTGTTGAGAGAATTTTTGTTTTTTTAGACTTTCGGAGTCAACCCCTTTCATGTTGGCCGCCACAGCTAGGTCTGTCATGATAACAGATTTTTCTGGGCGATTAATTGTCTCAGAAATTATTGCGATAAACAATAGTGATTGAAATTAGCCAATAATTACTAATTATTGTAAATTTAAAAAGAAATTTTGATTACTTTGTTTTGCATGAAGTACCTTTTTTGACCACTAGATGACAGTATAAGACAGTTTGAACCAAAGGATGGATAGTGAGGGAGCGAGCAGCGTGTCTCTAAGAAAAATGGGAGAGAGTCCCCTTGACGTGACATGGACTGTCTCTTCGGTTCTCAAAATGATGGACGCTCGGTGTGGTTTGAGCTCTTTAGCAGAGAAAAAACAACTTTTTACTAGGAATGTGCGATATGGCATAAAATTCATATCACGATATGTATTGTGAAGGGTGGCGATAACAATATATATCGCAATATGTTTTTGGTATAAAACTTGCTAAAAAAAGCACAGGGTGTCCTTTTGCCATCATATATTTTGAATTAAGAAAATAGGTCCAGAGAGTTCATCCATCCATCCATTATCTTTACCCGCTTCTTCCATTTTGGGTCACGGAGGTCACCAGTGCCCATGTCCAGCAATCACTGTGCGAGGGGCGGGGTACACCCTGGACAGGTCACAAGTCCATCGTCCAGAGAGTTTTTAAATAATAAACAAATCGAGTATTAGGCTTCTTTCTTGTAGTGCCAAACAGTGCAAAATATATTAAATGTAGTTTTAGCCATATGTTTTAAACAAAAGAATATGTTGTTAACAGTTTCCAGTCTTACTTAATAAATGAACAGCAACAGAGCAGCATTTTACACTGAAACACTTCACCCTCCAAACCTCTAGCTGGCGCCTCCTTCTGCTTTAATGTAGAGCTGACACAAAATGACTCTGTGGCCAGAGGGTCTCTCAGTAAAATCACACAACACAGCGTTCTTTTACAGACCAGAGAGCAGG
>NC_056503.1:50497635-50500753 GCF_014905685.2 Nematolebias whitei
CAGTAAAATCACACAACACAGCGTTCTTTTACAGACCAGAGAGCAGGTTTCTCTAAAGCTGACCAACGCTTACTTTAACTTTCGATGGGAAAAAAAAACTAAACTTTTGACGGAACACAGCGTTTAGCGCATGCGTCAGAATACGGCAACACTACGGCAAGCCGGCTGTAGTTAGCTTGTAGCTTCGCTACTTAGCCAACGAAGAAAAGACTTTAACGCCACTTACACACAGTTTTCAGCTCAAAAAAAGTAACGATTAAACTGACAGCTCTGATTTTACATCAGACACAGCGTTACTGTGGTTAGCCGGTAGAAGACAGATCTCTATTGTAGGCTAAATTTCTATCGTTTCTACCGTGTAGCATTTATATCGCACATTCCTACTTTTTACTCAAAGGCACGGGTTTTAACCGTGAATTTTGGAGCTTCGACAAGACGGAGGTTTTTTTTCCCCCGAGGTGAGCCTGTTAGCTTAGCTCGTAGCTTAGCTTCTCAGCTTAGCTGCTTTTAATGATCCAAAAACGTGATTTTAAAGAAAAGAGAAAGAGAGGGGTCAGTGAAGAACTCCGGAGTAGAGCCTTTTGTCATCCAGTGTCTTCAGTGGAAAGAGAGACATGAAGAAACGATAAAGGTGATAAATGAAAATGAGGTCGATAATTTTAATAAATCGTGCGATTAATTGATTTATTGTTTATCGCGACAGGCCTAGCCACAGCTAAGTGACCTTTGCAAACACAACTGGCCCTACTTTACAGATATTGAGCTAAAAGTGGGTGTGGTAGTCGCTGCAAGTCATTAAGAACGCACTGTCTGAACTCAAGAGATCTTGTGAGGTCTCACTGTATCACATGAGACGGCCCATTACATCATTTCCAAGCTTTGATCAAAATGGCTACAGCGTTGTCATTTCTCAACACAAGATGGTCTCAGTCTAGATTGTTCCAGATCCACCAGTCTCCTGAATCCTGAATTAGTTTCATTTCTAATTTCAGAACAACCATACTGAGCCTCATCGTTAATATTTATCAGCGGACTAACATGAGCTCATTGTCGGCCATTTTATGTTTTGTTTTGTAGTTTTTTTTTTTATCTCTAGTCGTGTAGCTAAAAAGGGCCAGTGCTGCCTTCACAAACCCTGTTTTTAACAGAATTCATAAACACTGTATAAAACATCATTTATAATCGCTGTCGGCTTTTTAATCTCACCAGCTGGTGTTTATAGATCATTTGTGAAGAAGTGTAACTTCTGTTCACAGTTCTGTTTCGGAATAACAATCAGAGATCAGAAACATTGTAAACACTGTAAACGTAAACACTGTAAACGTTGTGAACACTGTAGAGCGTTCACAAACACCGACTGTTGTAGAAAACAGTTTATTAGGATGGTTATTTTGCAACATTTTTCTCATTAGAATTCCATCTTATCTGATCTTGATGGTTTTTTAGCTTAGCATTTAGATATTTTAGCTGTTTCTCTTCTATGAAGTGGATTTTATTTTAAGCTGCTATTCTAAGATAAATAAATTACTCGTTTACTTACTGTTAGCAGAAATCAAGGAACAAGTCCTGTCCTCTGTTTAGATAAACACATCACATCTGTGGTCCCCTACAGAAACTCAGAATCTAACAGGAATGATCAAACATTTACCAGATGTGTCACGTCTGTGTGTAGATACCCAGGAGTCTGACCACAACACGAGAGACCACTGAGTAAAGGTAAGTGACTTTTATTTACCGTACAGTGTGCAAGTACAGGTACTCAGGAATCAGCTGCAGGAAGACACCCGGGGTAAGTATGCTAAAGTCATGGGAGTGGACTTGCTATGGCTTACTTGAGTATTTTGTCTTATAGATTTGGATTTGAATCCAGATTAGTATGCCAGGAGAGGCAGACCAAGGAAACCAGGTAATAGGTGAGTATCAGTGGGGTGGTCCTTTTAAAAAGATTAAATGAAGCTAGGGACCAAAATAAAAGATTGGGGATGCAGAATCTTTCTTCAGAGCCATATCCCTCCCAATCCACGAGATACTGGAACCCCCCCTACTTTTGCGTTGAACATCCAGGATGCGGCAGACAGTGAATGCTGGATGATGATCAATGGTACGGGTGGGTGGAGGGAGGTCGGTAGGCGGGCAAAAAGGACTTTCAGAGACTGGTTTTATCTGGGAGTCAAGGATTGTGGGGTGGATTCTCATGGACGAGCGTAGGGTAAGTTTCACAGCTGATGGGTTAATGATTTTTTTCGATAGGAAATGAACCAATGAACCGAGGGCATACTTTCTTGGGATTGTCTTGAATGTTGATGTCACATGATGAAAGTCATACCTTTTGTCCAGTTTGGTGATTATTGGTAGAAGAACGATGCTAGTCCGCAAACCTCTTATTCTAGGTTGCAGTGCAGAGGAGGACTTTGTTGGTCTGTCACCAGATCTTGTGGCATCGGTGTAGGTGATGCTGTACAGAAGGAAATGCTACATCTGCTTTCTGACAGGGGAACAGAGATGGTGAGTAGTGAAGGGATGCTTCAGAAGGAGATAGGTTAGTAGCAGAGGAGGTTAAAGTATTGTGTGCATATTTATTCCAGACAAGATGTTGATTCCAGATTGAGGGGTTATATTATCTTGGGTACATACAACATCTACCTTCCTTCTCTGCATCATGTCAGCCAGCTCTCTACCTTTGCCTGTCATTGTCCCCACATTGCTAACAGTAGCACAATTTCAGCGAGCACCTGTTTGTCAACAGCACTGGTGGCGGTCGTTGTTAACCCTAGCCTCGACCGATTCGATATGGTTTCTCTTTGATGAATCGCATTTTGGTTTTGGCAAAAGTGTTTTACGTCGGACGCCCTTCCTTACATAACCCTCACCATTTACCCGGGCTTGGGACCAGAACACGAGATATACTGGCTGGTGCCCCCTTGTTGGCTGGTTTATCTGTTTTCTAAACTGAATTTTTAAAATCTATTTGTTGTTGTTTAATCCCATGATCAGGTGGTTATACAGATCATATATTATCACTTCATGACAATACTGAGCCGCTAAGATGGTTAATGTTTTAACATCTTGACCATTACAGCTCCATTACTATCTCGCAGTTCGAGGGTTGGCAGGCTCA
>NC_056503.1:50500853-50502769 GCF_014905685.2 Nematolebias whitei
CAACAGGTCGGTTCAACAGGTCGGTTCAACAAGTCGGTTCAACAGGTTGGTTCAACAGGTTGGTTCAACAGGTCGGTTCAACAGGTTGACTCGACTGTACAGTGCAGTGTGAATGCAAACACACCAGCTCAAATGTAACAAAAGGTCATGAATATTGGTCCTGAACCGAGTCTACCGGACTATCAGCTGTGAAAACAACCTAAGGAGGCGTTATAACACTTAAAACTTCATGAACAGCTTCTTAACTTATTTTTAGAACATTCTGACCCGTGCTGGAAAATGAGTCACAATAAAGACTACTCCTGTCACGATAACTAATGTTGCTGGGTGATTCATTGTCTCAGAAATTATTGCAATAAATGATAATATTGTTTGAAATTTGACAATAATTTGCAATCTGTCCATCCATCCATCCATTATCTTTTACCCGCTTCTTCCATTTTGGGTCATGGGGGTCGCTGGTGCCCATGTCCAACTATCACTGTGCGAGGGCCGGGGTACACCCTGGACAGGTCTCCAGTCCATCGTGCTGTCCTAATTCGTAATTATTGTCAGATTTAAGAAGAAATGTTTGTTAATTAGTTTTGAGTGTAGTACCTTTTTGACCACCAGATGGCAGTATAAGACTGTTTGAACTGAAGGATGAATAGTGAGGGAGCGAGCAGCGTGTCTCTTTAAGAAAAATGGGAGAGAGGCCCCTTGACGTGACATGGGCTGTCTCTCCTTCCTGTTTTCAGTTCTCAAAATGGCGGATGCTCAGTGTGGTTTGAGCTCTTTAGCATTTTTCACGCAAAGCTTTTAATAAAAAATCAGTAAACAAGTTCTCGGCTTCTTTTTCAGAGAAAAACAACTTTTTAGACGAAGGCACCAGTTTCAACTGTGAATTTTGGAGCTTCGACAAGACGGAGGTTTTTCCCCCCGAGGTCGGCCTGTTAGCTTAGCTCGTAGCTTAGCTTCTCAGCTTAGCTGCTTTTAATGATCCAAAAACGTGATTTTGAATATTTAAACCAGATTTTAAAGAGAAAGGACGGGGTCAGTGAAGAACCGGAGTTGAGTCTTTTGTCATCCAGTGTCTTCAGTAGAAAGAGAGAGACACAAAGAAACGATAAAGCTGATAAATGAAAATGAGGTAGATAATTTTCATTTATCATGTGATTAATTGATTTATTGTTTATCGTGACAGGTCTAGTAAAGAATTCTTCAGTACCAACCCAACATTTTTCAGTCAGGTCATCTGGACAGTTTCTTTTTTTGTGCTGAAACGTTTCATCTTCCATCCAGAAGGCTTCATCAGTCAAGGAAACACACAAAAAAAACTATTCTTCCTCCAACAGCTTACTCCAAAGTGGAACAAACCAGTTCTGCTTGTGATAAGATGGTCTCTTTGGTACGCCCCTCCTCGATTGCCAGCCCTCTTCCTCGTCGACAGTCTTGTCAAACTGGTTGAAAACAACAAAGTCCATGCTCAATAATCCAGGTATACAATCCAACATTGTTCAGTCAGGTCAGGAAACGTTGCAGCACAAAAAAAAGAAACTGTCCAGATGACCTGACTGAAAAATGTTGGATTGTATACCTGGATTATTGAGCATGGACATGTTGTCTTCAGTACCAAGTTTTTATTTCTAACGTCTCTACCTCAACAGCTTCAAGATGATGCGTAGTTTCTTTAAATTCTGTGATTTATCGTTTGGTCTGACATTAAACTAACACATGAGAGTTCCCATTTGAAAACTGGACTTTATTGATCTAGGAAGACGGTCTCGGTAATTCCAGGTATATATTTGAAAAGAGGAATCCCCAAGCATCACAACGATGTCAGACTTTACGTGAAGGGATTTCCTGGCACTACCGTGTGTAGCAGAGAAAAATGGTCAGTTTTAATGGTTAATGGTCAGTTTTAATGGTTAATGGTC
>NC_056503.1:50502869-50504191 GCF_014905685.2 Nematolebias whitei
GTCTGGAAACTCAAATGTGAAACTCTATAGGAGTTTTTTTGTTGCACCAGAGTAAAGCAGCAGCTTCCGTTGTCGGCTGGGCAGTAAGTGATTTAGCAGAGCCGCTCTCTCTTTCCCTCTTAGGTCATTTAGTTTCTGTTTATCCAGCCTCCGTCTTTGTCTCTGGCTCTTTCAGGACGTTTTAACAAGAAGCGAGGGCCGTCTCATGTTCCACGTGGAGCAGAGGAGCGTCGTACATTCCTCCTCCTTGCTTTGTCTTTGAACCTGCATTCATTTACTATTTGTGACAAAGTGATGACGTTCTCGTCCACATGTGTGTTTCTGTTTCTAGAACGCACATCTCACACTCTGTCCTTGTTTACTTCATAGCTTGTTCTGTTAATATTAGACAATAAATGTGCTCATGTGTCTGCTGGCGGTCTTGGACTGGGGGCAGGGACTTGGCCAGGACTGAAAGAGCAGGCTTGAAGGGAATAACGGTTGATAAGGGTTAGAGTCCTGCGCTCTGATTGGCTCAGGTTCTGTGCTGTTCGGCTGCTGTGTGCAGGAATTCAGCTGCTGCAGAGAACGGTAAAAGAGTTTGTCAGCTCAGTTGTTCTGAAGCTGGCGGCTGGAACCCTCCCCCATTTTAACTGTCCCACCGATTCAGAGATCTCCTCCATTGTAATCATGAACAAACACACACACCAAACTCATTTCTATTCCCCTCGATTGCTCCGCGGTCCACAGAACTTTTGTTCTGTCGGTCAGAACATCAGCGACTCTGAAACGTGCAGATTCTCGTCTGTGTTCTGGAGGTTACTGCTGCTCAGAGCGTTGCTGCTGACGCCCAGTCTTTTAGTAAAACTACAAAATATACACATCAGAACAATCACACGGTGTTCACAAAGATTCACACCTCCTTCACTTTTTGTAATTTTATGTTACAGCTTGACGACACAATCTTTTAAATGTATTTATTATCAGTGGATGATGGAGCCATGATGCTTTCGATCGTGTCTGTGAGCGTGTCAGTTTGAACATGTAGCAGTAATTCTCATGAATCACTGACTGGATTTCAGTGAAACTCAGAACGTAACCACTGGATGTACTTCAATTCAATTCAGTTCAGTTCAGTTTCTTTATAAAACTCCAAGGCGCAACAGAAGTCGCCTCAGGGACAGAAACATTCACGTGGATACAAAAGACAGTTAGTAAAAGTTCTGTATCTGAGGAAGCAGCAGATCGTGTTGAGTCTTCACTTCTTCACAGTCTCTCATCCTGAGCACAAAGGAGACAGTGGGAAGAAAAACTCCTTTAACAGGAAGAAACCTCCAGAAGAA
>NC_056503.1:50504291-50507921 GCF_014905685.2 Nematolebias whitei
TACAGGAAGGTGCAGTTGTTGTTGTTTTGTTGTTAACGCCCAGTTTTTGTTTTTTTGTTGTCGTGGAAAAAGACAAAGACTTGTGCACTCAGACACGTCGGGTCAGATCTTGTTCAAGTGCTGAACATAAAAGAAACTGAACGCAAGAGTGAACAGTGAGGCAGAAATTTCATGCAAAACCAAGAGTGCACTGAGCTTGTTCACCCAGATGAACATTGTTTGTGCGTGGAAGGACGGCGCATCAGTACCGAGGAGATCCGTGGAGGAGGGGACACAGAGAACTGAGTCCAAACATGGAGGAGGGGACACAGAGAACTGAGTCCAAACACAGAAAGAACGAGGACGCAGGACGAGTCCATGTGAGCTGAAGACAGTGAATAATAGAAGGAGCCGGACGTGGAGGTTGAGTTCTGTGAGTGTGTGCTGGTGGAGGATGAAGGAACAAAAAGTGTGTGAGCAGCAGAGACGAGTGGCCCGACCCGATGACCGTCGACAACAACTCTGCAGGGGGGGCATCAACACGCAATTCAAATGTTTCTAACCTTGGGAAGCAACAATCTGACAGCTATTCAAACTTGGGCAGGTCCTCGTTGTGTCCTCTGTTGTGACAAAGAGTCAGATCAAATATGTTCATAAATAAATAAATGAGGTTGAATAAAGCACATTTAAAACCAAGTATCTGAAGAGCTGTAAGAAAATGGCCACAAAGCTTGATGAAAATGTTCTCATCACCCACCACCAAACATACAAGGCTCATGTTTCTGCCTCTGTCTGTTAGCAAAATATCTCATTCGTTAATTTAACACATTTTAATGAAACATTCAGAAAGTAGTTATTGAGTTGTCTGCAACTGATGAACTTTTGTAGTCAGTCTATTGAAAGATGGCCGCCGCAGCAGAGCAGTCTGAGTCAGCGACATTAACAGTCAGTTTAACTGATCTGTGCTAGAGCCTGGCCTGTCACGATAATAAATCAATTAATCTCATGATAAATGAAAATTATCAACCTCATTTTCATTTATCAGTTTATCGTTTCTTCGTGTCTTTCTACTGAAGACACTGGATGACAAAAGACTCGACTCCGGTTCTTCACTGACCCCGCCCTTTCTCTTTTCTCTTTAAAATCTGTTTAAATCGTACAAAATCAAGTTTTTCGATCGTTAAACGAAGCTAAGCTACGAGCTAAGCTAACAGGCCGACCTCGAGGAGAAAAACCTCCGTCTTGTCAAAGCTCCAGAGTTCACAGTTGAAACCCGTGCCTTCGTGCAAAAACTTGTTTTTCTCTGCAACAAGAAGCTGAGAACTTGTTTACTGATTTTTTTTTTATTAAAAGCTTTGTGTGACAAATGCTAAAGAGCTCAAACCACACCGAGCATCCGCCATTTTGAGAACCGAAGAGAGCCAGCCCATGTCACATCAAGGGGCCTCCCTCCCATTTTTCTTAAAGAGACACGCTGCTCGCTCCCTCACTATCCATCCTTCAGTTCAAACAGTCTTATACTGACATCCGGTGGTCAAACAAAGGTACTACACACAAAACAAATTAACAAACATTTCTTAAATTTGACAATAATTACTAATTGTCAAATTTCAAACAATATTATCTTTTATCGCAATAATTTCTGAGACAATTAATCGTTCAGCAACATTAGTTATCGTGACAGGCGTAGCTAGAACCTCAGTATGGTCCTCAAGACATGCAGGACGTTCATTGCAACACTTTTTGCATCTTTGCTTTAAACCTTGGCATCAATGTTTGGAATCAAACCTTTTGTCTGTTAGCAAAATATCTTATATATAACTCACAGTACAGATTTTAATACAACTATAAAAAAACAAACAAATATTGAATGTACATCTACAACTGACCACCTTTTTGAGGCAGCCAGTTTAAGAGTGCTACTAAAGACAATTATTATCCTACACAAACAGTTATATATGGTTTTGATGTGTCATAAACACACACGTGACATAAATAGATCATAGATCGTGAATCACTGCACCTGTTGTCACAACAAAGACACATTGAGGCTTACAATAAACTAATTGCACATTTTGACTCATTAAACTTTCATTTACAAGTTTAAGTTATGCCTTAGTCTTTATTTTTGGTTCAAAATATTCTGCAACACGTCACAAAAAGGTTGATCTGAGTAAGTTTTATGAAGACTCACTGGCCAGGACAAAATGAGGGGCTTGGGTGGAGAAAAGTCTGAACTCATGGTTCAAGGTTCTGTGGCATCTCACATAAAAATAATTGATTTTTATAAAATGGTTTCAAAGTTAGATTAATTTATTCCTATTTGGTGTGTACGGAATATCTTGTTCAGGAATTTTTTTTGTTTTTTATTTTGTTGTTGAGTAGAAAAAAATGTATTCTGACAAAATTCTAATTTATTATTAACAAATCCCGGTCCGGGGGCCTTTCTGGGTGGAGTTTGCATGTTCTCTCCGTGCTGCGTGGGTTTTCATAGAGTACTCCAGTTTCCTCCCACAGACCAAAAACATGTATGTTAGGCTGACTGGTAACACTGAATTGTCCCTAGGTGTGAGTGAGAGAGTGAATGGTTGTTTGTCTCATTTGTCTCTATGTGTCCCTGTGATGGACTGGAGACATGTCCAGGGTGTTCCTCATCTCTCAAACGGCAACTTCTGGATTTCGACACCAGTGACCTGAAAATATGTGGATAAAGATAATGGATGGGTGGATGGATGATGGATGGATGGATGACGGATAAATGGATGATGGATGATGAATGATGGATGGCTAGATAATGGATGGATGGACATCGTCCCCATAAAGGTGTTGTTAAGGACTCTTCTGCTCTACATTGCACTGCATGCTGGGAGGTTTTCTTGAATGGGTGTATGACGGTGATCAGTAAGTGTTTGTAGCCAATGAATGAATTTCAGAAGTTTTTTTATTGTTATTGAAAAGGTACTCTAACAAAGAAAGAGCAAATATCAATCATATATGCAGTTTATATTGCTTGTAATTCATTCAGCCTTTATTATACAGGATAACCCCATTGAGCCTTAGAGATTTGGAATGGACTTGTAATTGGAATAAACAAAACATTTGTTTAGTATTGTTTTTGTAAAACTATGATTGTGTTGAATTCAAAACACCAAAATGCACCGGGTCCACCAAAACCACACATGGGCTGTATACCAAAAATACAAACACCATACAAGGGTTAATGGGATCTTTTCATGGTATAATGTAGGCCCTCCCTGGTAATGGTCCGCTTGTCTTGTCAAATCTGTCATGGCATTCGAGATGTGGCTGATCCACGTTACACAGTGGAACAAGTTCTCCTGGCTACAGGAGAACAGGCGGGCCATGACATTATTTATAGTTCGTGAATGAATAAGGTGATGGTGGCTTTTCTCTGAGAAAAGCAGCAGGTCCATCAGATTGAAAGAGAGAGGAATTAGATGTTTTGTTTGTAGCAGTGTCTCCCCTCTTTGTACCTGCGACACATCAGGTGTCCTACCATTCATTCACAATGAGTTGCTGAAGAAAGAACTAACTCATGTTGGCTAACTTGCTGGTGGTTTTAAAATGTGCACCTTGGTTGCAAAGACTGCAGCGTGTTTAGTCTGTACGTACATAGGCCCTTTAGTACTT
>NC_056503.1:50508021-50514375 GCF_014905685.2 Nematolebias whitei
TTAAGCAGATCCAAAATGTGGATATTTATTAAGGGAAATACGTTTTTAAATAGCCTGGTTTGGATGGGATCTAGCAGACATGTGGATGGTTTAGATGAAGCTATAATTTATGACAATTTAGAGCTCAACAGGACAAAAACAGTCCAAACATAAAACAGGTTCTAATGACATTTCTAAAGTTGCCTCATCTGACACAGAACCAGAGGTGATAGTAGGAAGGTTGGTTTTAATTTTTTCACTAATTGAAATAATTTTCTTTATAACGAATCTCATGAACTCATCACTGCTTATAGTTTTAGGGATACATGGTTCAATAGAGATAGGACTTTTCATTAGTTTAGCTATGGTACTGAAAATAAATCTGGGAATATTTTTATTTTCACTTATTAAAGATGAATAATATACAGTTCTAGCTTTACAGAGAGCTTTCTTATATGTTAGCAGGCTATCTTTCCAAGTGAAATAAAATTATTCAATGTTAGTGGAGCGCCATTTCATTTTCAGCTTTTTAGATGCCTGTTTTAAAGTTTGTAACTCAGAATTGTACCAAGGAGCCAGTTTCCTCTGATTGATTACTTTCTTTTTCAGCTGAGCAGTTTTATCAAGTGAAGTTTGCATTGAAGTTGTAAATTTATCAACCAGATGATCTAAGTCACGTCTCTCAGATTCATTACTCTGCAAGACAGAGGAAAATGATGGAAAATAATCTTTAAATTTAGTTACAGCATTCTCTGATAAACACCTGCTAAGATTAAATTTACTCTCAGTGACTGTGTAGTCATTTAATGTAAACTCAAAAAATGGTCAGACAGAACAGGATTTGAGGATGTATTACTAAGTCCTTAATCTTTATGCCATAGGTCAGAACTAAATGATAATGAGAGTGAGTAGATGAGCAGACATTTTGGGTAAAACCAATTGACTTAATTTTTTTTAAAGCTATGCTTAAGCTATTACTTTCATCATCTACATGAATATTGAAATCACCCATTATTATGACTTTATTAGTATTTAATAATAAGTCAGACGAAAATCTGAGAATTCAGACAAATCTGAGAATAAGTGCCTGGTGGACGATATATAACAACTAGTAAAAGTGGCTTTTCTGATTTCCATTTTGGATGAGAAAGACTGAGGGACAACAACTCAAAAGAATCATAACTAATAACTGGTTTGGCATTAATCAATAATCCTGACTGAAAAATAGAAGCTACTCTTCCACCTCAACCTGTTGTTCTAGGAACATGAAAATTTAAATAATTAACAGGAGTGGATTCATTTATACAAACAAAATATTCCTGTTGTAGTCCAAAAAAGTTAAATCTGGTCCTCTGGACATTCAAAAAACAAAACAAGGCAAAACAACAAAAAATGTAGAAACGTTTCGTCTCTCATCCTAAGGACTTCCTCAGTCTGAGGTGCTGTATTCAGCTCAGTCTCTTAAATAGCACCTTCTCAGAGTGGATCAACCAGTTTGCTGCTGACAACCAGAACCAGCTGATCACATGCTCAAGAAGGACCATCAGCCTAACAATGTTTTGTTTTTTGAATGTCCAGAGGACCAGATTTAACTTTTTTGGATTTTTCTACCTGGATTATTGAGCATGCATCAGGATATTCCTGTTGTAGCCAAGTTTCTGTCAGACAGAATAAATCAATATGATGATCAGTTATCAGTTCATTAACCAACGGGGATTTAGAGGAAAGAGATCTGATGTTCAATAATCCACATTTAATAATTTTATAAAATTGTTTTGATAAATTAACTGTGTTTATTTTAATACAATTTTTATGTTTTATATTATTAGAGCTGACTTTTTTTTTTTTTTTTTTTTTTTTTGGTGAGCCGTGGGCGAGCTGGCGCTGTTTCAGTGGGATTTTGGGTGGGTAACAGAGGAGAAGCAGCAGAGAGGTGTGGACGACTGCAACTCTGCTTCCTGGACTGGACCCTGGGTTGTCAATAATTTGGAGGACAAACAAAATCAAACTCATTCTCATCATCACACTCTTGATCTGGTTCTGACTTACGGCAGAGATTAAATACTTATTAATACATCCTCAAAATCCTGTTCTGTCTGACCATTTTTAATTACCTTTGAGTTTAAAATTAAATGACTACACAGTCACAGAGTAAATTTCATCTTGGCAGGTGTTTATCAGAGGATGTTGTCACCAAATTTAAACTCTCTTCCATCAAGGATCCATCAATGCATCAGAGAACAGTGACTTAGATCATCTGGTTGATAATTTTACAACTTCAATGCAAACTTCACTTGATAAAATTACTCCAATGGGAAAAAAGAAATCAGTCCGAGGAAACTGGCTTCTTGGTTCAATTCTGAGTTACGTATGGTTCTTTAAAACAGACATCTAGAAAGCTGAAAAGAAAATAGCATGCCACTAATGTTTAATACTTTTATTTAACTTGGAGAAATAGTCTGCTAACGTATAAGAAAGCTCTCCATAAAGCTATTGTTTTCATTAGACATTATCAGCTGTCCAATGAAAACCAGGGACTGAGTTGCAAAGTTAATTAGTGGCATGTTTTTTATGTTGTTGTCCATATTGGGCTAACATTGTGCTTTGTCTTTCTGTTTCAGGATGGCGTTATAATGGAATGGATTTGAATATGGCCAAATGGGCAGGCATGCAAGCTTTTCTCCTCAGTCTGGCTCTTCAGTTGTTCTTCCTAATTTTCAAGCCATCAGCCTGCTATGATCAAAATACCTATCAAGCCCCTCAGGATGGATCAAATTTCAGCTTTACCCATTCGGTTTACCATGCAACAGTTTATGAAAACTCAGCAGCACGCACCTATGCCAACAGTAAAGTTAAAATGGGGATTCACCTTTACAAGAGATCCTGGGAAATCCGCTACAGAATCACCTCAGGAGATGATGAAGGGCTTTTCAAGGCAGAGGATTATGTGCTGGGGGACTTTTGTTTCATGCGCATAAGGACCAAGGGGGGCAATGCGGCAATTTTGAACAGAGAGATTCAAGATAACTACGTATTAACTGTGAAAGCTTCTGTCAAGGGAGAGGCCCTAATTGAGACCTGGACTAAAGTCAGTATCCAGGTCTTGGATATGAATGATCTTCGTCCTTTGTTCTCACCTACTACATACTCTGTTACTATAGCAGAGAGCACCCCTCTCAGGACTAGCATAGCACAAGTTACTGCCACAGATGCAGATATTGGCTCCAATGGAGAGTTTTACTTTTTTTTCAAGGAGAAAATGGAATTATTTGCCGTACACCCAACCAGTGGAGTGGTCTATCTCAGCGGAAAGCTTAATGTTGATGAGCAGGACAGGTATGACTTGGAAATTCTGGCAGTCGATCGTGGCATGAAGTTGTATGGGAATAATGGGGTTAGCAGCACAGCTAAACTTTTTGTTCACATAGAGCGTGTGAATGAACATGCCCCAGTCATGAATGTGGTAACTCTCAGACCCTCCAGGCTGGATAAAAACCTTGAGTATGCAATGCTTACTGTTGAAGACCAGGATGAAGGCTTGAACGGAGAAATTGACTCCGTCGTCATTGTGGGCGGGGACCCTTCAGGACTGTTTTTTGTAGAAAAATATGAAGAAGGCGAGTTTGCCATTAAAGCCACGGAGACAATAAACTGGGAGACCTTCCCTTATGGCTGTAACCTTACCTTGCAAGCTAAAGACAGAGGAACCCCACACAAGTTTTCATCTGTCAAGGTTGTCCACATTATGTTCCCAAAACAACAAAGAACAGAATCAATTTTTGAGCAGGAGTTGTACGATGTTAGTCTAAATGAAATTTCACCACCAGGAACAATTGTGGGAGAATTTAAAATCAAACCTGAGCCTGATGATGCAGAATATATCCTGATACCTTCTGCAGATTCTAACTTTTTTGAGATCAATACACTAACAGGTGTAATCTCTACCACTCACTGGTTTACCCAGATATCCCAGGATATTTTTATTCTTGAGATACTGGAAATTGAAAATAATCTCAGAACGAAAGTACAGCTAACGATAGAAGATGCCAATGATAACACACCGACCTTTTCACAGTCTTTTTATGAGGTTTTTGTGAATGAAAGTATACCAACTGGAACAAATGTTCTAACAGTTTCTGCTGTAGATGAAGATAAAGGTGAAAATGGATACATAACTTACAGCATTTACAGTCTTCAGTCATTACCTTTCAAAATCAACCAGTTTTCTGGTGTTATAAGCACCACTACAGATTTGGATTTTGAATCTTCACCAGAGATCTTTGCATTTAAAGTCAGAGCTTCTGACTGGGGGTCACCTTACAGGAGAGAAAGTGAAGTCAATGTTACAATTCACTTAGAAAATGTAAATGATAACCAGCCAATATTTGAAAAGGTAGCATGCAAGGGGATGCTTTCTGCAGATTTCCCAATAGAAGAAGTAATTACCACAATGTCTGCAATTGATATAGATGAGCTAGAACTTGTAAAATATAAAATAATTTCAGGGAATGAGCAGGGGTTCTTTGAACTCAACCCTGATTCAGGAGTCCTTGCACTGCAACGTTCCCTTACCACACTGAGTCCAAAGAATAGTATCTTTAACTTAAAAATAACTGCTACAGATGGTGAAAACTTTTCTGATCCTATGTTCATCAACATCTCAGTTGTTTACGGGAAATCTCTCCCCAAGCATTTGACATGTAAAGAAACAAGAGTGGCCCAAAAATTGGCTGAAAAACTACTAAAGAAGTCCAAAGTTAGCATCCAGCCTAAAATTGAGGAAGGTTTTATTGACCTTTTCTCTGTCAATCGGCAAATTCCCCAGTTTGATAAAACATTTCCATCTGAAATAGCTGTTCAAGAAGACCTGAAGGTTGGCTCAAGTGTTTTCAAAGTAAATGCATATGATGGAGACACCGGCTTCAATGGGCAGATTGTATACTCAATTGCAGATGGAAACACTGACAGCTGTTTTACCATTGACATGCAGACTGGCCTAATTAGTGTGTTTCTACCAATGGACAGAGAACAGAGAGATCACTATCTCCTGAACCTAACTATCTACGACCTTGGCCTCCCACAGAAAATGGCTTGGCGTTTGCTTACTGTCCACATAGAGGATGCTAACGATAATGCACCCCAGTTTTTTCAAGAAGGACCCTATAGTATAGTCATACCTGAGAACACTGCTATAGGCACATATGTCATTCAGGTTGAGGCTACTGATAAAGATCTTGGACCCAATGGGGAGATTGTATACTCTCTTTTGACAAGTACCTCCCAGTTTGGCATTAACTCTTCTAATGGGATAGTGTATGTTGCTGGCCATCTTGATCGGGAATTAGTTCCTACATTTAACCTGAAGATTGAGGCTCGAGACTCGGCAAGCAAAGGGAGACACAAATTTTCTGTGACCACACTGAAAATCATATTGGAGGATGTAAACGACTGCCCCCCACTGTTTATTCCCAGTGTTTACAAAGCCAGGGCTCTGGAGGATCTTCCAATAGGAACTGTTGTGGCATGGCTGGAAACCCAGGACCCAGATCTGGGCTTGGGAGGCCAAGTTCGATTTTCTCTAGTGAATGACCACAGTGGTTGGTTTGAGTTGGACAGAAACAGTGGAGCTATTCGACTCACGAAAGAGTTGGATTATGAGACCCAGCAGTTCTACAATCTCACAGTGAAGGCCAAAGACAAGGGAAGACCAGTGTCTCTGCTGTCCGTCACGTTTGTGGAGTTGGAAGTAATAGATGTAAATGAAAATCTCTATGCTCCATACTTTTCCTACTTCGCTTTGACAGGATTAGTTAAAGAGAATGCCCCAGTAGGAACCACTTTATTCCAAGTTAATGCTAATGATGATGATGCTGGTCGAGATGGAGAAATCGTTTACTCCATTCGTGATGGGACTGGGCTTGGACGGTTTTTCATTGATGAAGACACAGGTGAGTCTTCTTGGCATTTTTTAGCAGCATAATTCTATTTAATACTGACCAGTGGTGCCTCCAGAACATTGTTTTAATGGGCTGGCTATATGGGATTCACTGAAAATCCTGGGGTTGTACCAAAACCTAAAACCAATTCAGAGTTTCAAGAGATTTGTTAGATTTGTTGTTGTAGTATATAGGGTATTTTGACAAATACAAAATTATTAGAATTCCTTTCTAATATACCTCAGACCACTTTAGTTTTACTTTATATTTTTTATTATTTTCAATTGATATTACTTCTTGAGAAAAACGTTGTCACAACTCAATTTACTAAAGTTGGTCCTTTCATAAATTGGAATATACTGTGTATATATATATATATATATAGATATATATATATACACATTTTTAATAATTTTGTATTCAATAGTGGTCCATCAGT
>NC_056503.1:50514475-50517841 GCF_014905685.2 Nematolebias whitei
TGGGGGGGGGGGGGGGGTTGTCATTGCTCTCCTTGGCCCTCCCCTGGTGGCGCCCTTGATACCGACACGTGGAAGGAATCATTCATTCATTCATTCATTCATTCAACCTTTATTTAAACAGATAAATCACATTGAGCCTCGAAGACTCATTTACAAGTGAGACCTGTTTGGACAGACATAAACAGTGGTTAACTGGACACATGTAGGAGTTGGAGGCGAAAAAAATTCCTATCAGATTTTTTTTTCTTGCCTGAGAGAAAAAAAACCCTCTAATATTAAAAAAACACCTCGCACAAACAGCACATAGTGACATAGACATTCTGCAGATGGGGGAGACGAGAGCGGTCAGCAATGTTTATAGATGCTCTCGAGGTCACTGTAAGAGTTCTGATAAGGATGGAATAATCAGTCAATTTCCTCCGGTGAGATCCATAAACATTCTCGAGGGATGTCGAGGAATGGCCAAGAATAACGTCTATGAGAATCCAAGAGTCCTGAAATGATGACACAAGTTTATTCAGCTGGTTCCATCTGGTTATCAGTTGGAAATTCCTCAGGGAGAGGGTGGTGAGCATCAGATCACATGTTCTCCAGGCAAATTCAGATAAGATGACCTTCAAGGCCAGCCAAGGGAGCCAAATTCAGATAAATACACAATTGTTTTGGGGACAGGCAGAACTTAATGACATCTACCTTGAGTCTGTGTTGGTCGACTCAGTTCTGAAATGTCCAAATTACATGGCCACACCGATGGAACGTGACTGAGTAAAATCCCCAAGATCTGATCCATTCAGCCCAAAGCAATTGAGTTTGGGTACTCGAGACACAAACCAAGCCATCATAAAGGCAAGCAGCGTGATCGGGTCCAAATTTGCTGCAGACGACTTCCTTGAACCAGTAACCAGCCAAATCCAAAAAGCAGGAACCAGTTATCGAAAATCCAATTAAATATGCATCCTTAAAATCCACAGATGGCAGCAGAGAAAGATACATCATCAAGTCTTCCAAGTCAATGAGATATCCAGCTGTGTGCGTGCCAACAGGGCAAATCGGCTCGCCTAAAGCCTGTCTTCTCTTTGAAGAAATGTTGAAAATTGAGTTGAGGGACCAACTGGTCCAAACAAGTCCATAATTATGGTTCAGAAGATGCAAGAGAGGCTCAGAGCAGTTTCACAGACAGACAGAGCAGCAAAGCAAAGCGGAGAGGGAGGGAGGGAGGGAAGCATCCGATCTCGGCTAGAGCAAGTGGTGAAGTGGACAACAAAGACCTGTCCATCCATCATTGATTTATTTTATATATGAATGTTTCTGTTCAGTGCCCTGAGACGACTTCTGCTGTGCCTTGGTGCTATATAGATAAACTGAATTGAATTGATTATTTCCCACTTGCATAAATTCATTGCTTTGGGCAAGAATAACTGCCCTACTTGCTGAACAAATAATGTCCAAGTTTAGTTTATCAGGATATTGTGTTCAGCCTGTGTTGTGTTGTCAGTTGTCTCCAACAGAATCTGCAGTATAGCAGATAATACAATTACTATCAAATTAAAAAAATAATAGAAAGAAGAAAAGTGAATAGAAAGAATTGTGACTAGAGTTATGTTACTATTGTAGGATCGGGGATTTGAGCCACAGCCTTGTCATGTTGAAGTGGGCAACTAAAGAGGTTCCAGTGGTGTTAGAGCTGGTTGTTAACTGGTTCCTAAAATAAACAGTTTGATTTTCCACAACAGGAAAATAACTTCAAATCCACACAATTTCAAGGTTTGACAAAAAACAGCTGTTGTCTACCTCCATAATATTTCAACATAAAAAGATTGCAGTCTAAAACCATCACAAAAGGCTGTGGGCAATATGTATTCCTTTAAGGAATACTAGATCTGTTTTTAACACGTTTTTAAAAATAAAAATGATTCTTATTTAGAATAGAATAGAAAATAATTGAGAAATGCATAGAAAGATATTGATTATAAAAGAAACATTCCACACAACAAAGTGAAAGTTTTATTGTGTTTCAGCTGTTCATTGACGACCTCACTGTACACTCCACGACCTTCACAGCCTCGCTACAGAAGTTCAGTGCATGTTTAAACCATCACAGAGCGTTACATGTAATGAGGAGCCCACTGTGTTCCTAATAAACTCAAGACTTCACTAAGATCCTGCAAAGATCACCCAGTAGTCATATTGCAGCAGTTTGTTCAGTGTCCTGTTTGTGTCCTCCTCTGTCAGGTATGATCTACACTACGGACACATTGGACCGGGAGACCAAGGACTCCTATTGGCTCACAGTGTACGCCAGCGACCGTGGCGTTGTTCCCCAGTTCACCACCATTGAGGTGTTCATTGAAGTGGAGGACATTAACGACAACGCCCCTCTAACCTCTGAGCCTTTGTACCGGTGCTCGGTACCTGAGAATTCTCCCCGCGACGTTTCTGTAGTCCAAATCCAGGCTCAAGATCCAGATGTGTCGCCCACCAACACTGACTGGCTCAGCTTTCGCATCATCAGTGGAAACCCCCAGAATTTCTTCACCATCAACCCCCGCACTGGTACGTAAATGTTGATTTCATTCTAAGGTAAAAGAACTTTGGACGAAGTCGGGAAATCCTTCACGAAAAAAAAACCTATGAGTGTTGTTTATTTCAGCCATCTAAATTTAATATAATGGGCTTTTTGTTGACATTTATTCTTGTTATTTTGATGTAAAACATTGAAGCATTAAAGTATGAATGAAACAAAAGTTGAAACGTTTTAATGAACTTAATGAATCTTAGAACTTGTTTATTTCTGGGTCTTTATCCTTCTGATCCTTCTTGTCTTACTGAGCTGCTCCTGAATAAATTATTTCCTTATGTTCAGAGCTTGTAGAAAACATTTATAGTAGTTTAAAAGAAACTGATTTGCCTCATGTCACGGCTGAAACCAGCCACTGGGGAACACAAGCCAGTGTGTGTCTGGTTCTGGTCCCAAGCCCGGGTAAAAGGTGAGGGTTGTGTCAGGAAGAGCATCCAATGTAAAACACTTTTGCCAAAACTATAATGCGAGTTCATCAAAGAGAAACCATATACCTTAGAATCTAGCTGTTTTTGTTTTGTTACCTTTTTCGTTTAGCCATCCTATTTGTAAAAAACAAAACAAAAAAAAAAACAACTGTATTATGACTTTTTATAACTGTTTATTGTTGTTGCTGTTGTCCATTGTTGTCATCTTTCTTTGTTGAAATCAGGTCTCTCTTGTAAATGAGTCCTCGAGGCTCAATGGGATTTACCTGTAGAAATAAAGGTTGATTGAATGAATATCGGATCGGTCGAGGCCCGGGTTAACAACGACCGCCACCGGTGCTGTTTGTCAACAGCACCGGT
>NC_056503.1:50517941-50520015 GCF_014905685.2 Nematolebias whitei
CACTTTTACCTTTTAATGAGACACTTGGCTTGCCATATTAGTCGAGCACCCTCTAGTGGCTGAAAATGGTAGTGTTCAATATTTTCCATGTCAGGATGAATGAAATCGTCAGATCTCAGCCAAAAATTGGTTATAAATATGGGGGAAAACATACATACATCACTTCGCTGTATAAGTCAAAGGCATGTTAATTTATGCAAAAAACTGTGACTTATACAGCAAAAAATACGGTAAGTCAGCACGGTGAAGCCATTACTCAACAAGTTGATTTATGTTTTCACAGAATAAAGGCTCTCTGTTACACACCGATCAATACTTCTGTCATCACGTGCGTAACATGTTGAACTGTGTCCTGTAATGAGCATTTCAAGTGTCTTCTGTCTTGTAATCAGTAAGTCTGCCTAGTCTAAGGGTGTAGGGTAGTCACTGTGCTGTTTGGTATCATGGTGTGTACCACACTGAGCGTGGACCACAGAAAGTTGACAGAGTTCTCTCAGGAGCCTCGAAAGACAGTTGTTGACAAGCATGTTAAAGGTAAAGGTTTTAAGACCGTCTCTAACAGTCTGATCCTGTGACGACAGCTGCACATACTATTCAGCAGCTCCACGAGACTTCACGACAAATTAGACAATAAAATGAATGGAATCCATCAGAACAACTTTCAATGTAGAATGTATCTTTTTAAAAGTTCTACCTGCTGTTTTCTGACTCAGGCTTAATCACCACAACTTCACGGAAGCTGGACCGAGAACAACAAACAGAGCATGCTTTAGAGGTGAGGACATACCACATATAATCTAATCTGATGCTTTGTGGCCCATAAATCACAACAAATCCAGTATGTGAAGAACAAAGTCTGTTTGCATGTTTTGAAAATGATTTAGTTCTGCCTTCACTTCTACAGGTGCTAGTTTCAGATGGTGGTCCCAGTCCCAGGAAGACCACAGTGTGGGTAATGGTTCTCGTCCTGGATGAAAATGACAACAGACCCACGTTTCATGAAAAGGTCTACCAAGTCAAACTTCCAGAGAGGGAGCGCAGGAAGAAGGCGGAGTCCATCTATCGTGTATTTGCCTACGACCTTGACGATGGTCCCAACAGTGACCTCTCCTATGGCATTGTGGATGGAAACGAGGACGGCAAATTCTTCATTGACCCAAAGTCAGGAGTTGTATCATCACGAAAGGCCTTCGTGGCAGGCAGCTACGACATCCTGACAGTAAGAGATTATCATTTAATGCATTTAAGGGTTCTGGACATTTTGCAGACTAACTGTCTAATTCATGAAGTGTTCTCAAACAGAGAGTTGTGCCTCAAACTTTGCTGCCAATCAAACAGTGTCTATGTGAACACATTTTAAAGGTTTTATTTAGCATTTAGAAGAAAACCCATCTATATTTATTCAAATAACATTCAGGACACCAGCACTGTTTGTGACTGTGTGAAATATTTACCGCCTTTTGAGAGCTGAGGGTAACTGTACCTCAGAAGAAGGAACAGAGGAAAAGAAGCAGTCTGTTGCACAAATAAAGGACAGGAAATGTTTACCGTATTTTCTGCAGTAAATGTCGCACCGCCCTTTAAGTTGCATCAGTCCAAATATGTCTAATAAAGTGGTAAAATCCATAAATACAGTTCATCGCTTCGCCATATACAGGTCCTTCTCAAAAAATGAGCATATTGTGATAAACGTCATTATTTTCCATAATGTAATGATAAAAATGAAACTTTCATATATTTCAGATTCATTGCACACCAACTGAAATATTTCAGGTCTTTAATTGTTTTAATACTGATGATTATGGCATACAGCTCATGAAAACCCAAAATGCCTGTCCCAAAAAATTAGCATATCATGAAAAGGTTCTCTAAACAAGCTATTAACCTAACCATCTGAATCAACGACGTAACTCTAAACACCTGCAAAAGATTCCTGAGGCTTTTAAAAACTCCCAGCCTTGTTCATTACTCAAAACCGCAATCATGGGTAAGACTGCCGACCTGACTGCTGTCCAGAAGGCCATCATTGACACCCTCAAGCAAGAGGGTAAGACACAGAAAGAAATTGCTGAAC
>NC_056503.1:50520115-50522293 GCF_014905685.2 Nematolebias whitei
AAAAACTGTGACTTATAGGGCGAAAAATACGGTAATTCATGCCCTATTTCAATGGGAGTGAGTTAATGTCAGAAATAGTTGTATCTACAAAGTAATTGTAAAATAAGGGCAATAAATCTAGTTGCTGTTTCACATTCAAAGTACAAAACTGTATGATTATAGAACAATTCAACAGCTACATAACTGCTACAGCAGTGTGGATAGTTTTCCCACTAAATTTATGCAGAAAACTTCATTTAAATGTGGGTGAATATCAACACGAGAGAGAGATTCTGTTGGGTTGAAGGCACAGTTTGAGGCGCATGTTCCCCTTTGCAGACTTTGAGAATTCGATGGATGCAAAATCTTTATAAGATTCAATGGTAACTGTTTTACATTTAGCATTTTCTTATTGTCCATGAAAGAGATCTGTAATAAAGACCTGGTTGGGTTACCAGCCAAGAAAAGCTGTGGGTTTACAAAAGGTCCTGTTTTTCCAAGGAACAGTGTTAATTACCTGAACGATCCCTGTCGAAGTGCAACGTGTCATCGTTATAGAAATGTACATTATGTCCTTAATCTTGGTGTTTCGGTGCATTCGTGTTCAGATCAAAGCATCAGACAACGGACGCCCTCAGAAGTCCTCAACAGCTCGCCTGCACATTGAGTGGATTCGCCGATCACCTCCGTTGACTCTGCCCTTGCGTTTCGATGAGCCGTTCTATAACTTTACCATCATGGAGAACGATAAGATGGCTGAGGTTGTGGGTGTGGTTTCTCTGCAACAGAACACGGTCCCTGTGTGGTTCGATATCACAGGTGAGACCGCTCTCAGGTTGTGTGACCCTGTTGGTGCATGTGAGATTCAGCTCAGATGTTTTGTCTCCGTCACCATCTAACAGTGAAATGCTAATTGTGAACTGTTAAAACATAAATGACACATTTATTTCACTTGCTGATTATGTTTGGGTGCATCAAGTACTTCATCTTATCAAATCTGTCAAACAAGTTTCAGTGCTTTTGCATCGTGGTATTATTTTCACATATACATCCCCCTTGAGTACGTAGTTATAAACCACAAGTATAAAAATAGTATATTCTGACAAATACACACACAGAGCTTATATTTTATATTCACGGCACATAGTATAGATCAGTCCAACAATTACTCAGGGGGCCACCGTTACTGAACGCCAAGAGCTCAGGGGCCGGACATCCAGCAGTTATCGTCATTAAGTTTGTTCTATGCTTTAAAATCTGGTTTTATTCAAAAATGAACACATTAATGGGCCGAACTGAGCTCACCCATGGGCCTGATTTGGCCCCCGGGCCACCAGTTGAACAGCCCTGCGCCACCTGAGCCACAACTGCCACATTTTGTTGGTTTGTTCTTCTAATAATAAGTTTGTACTGACTGTGCAAAAAGTTATGAATCAGCAGTCTTCCCAGTGAGTAATCTGATTACTTGTGGTGGATAAACTTTTATTAATTCTGCACAAATCGCTGACAAAAACTCAGAAATCATGTCATGAATTATTTACATCTGTGTCCTCCTTGGTCATTTAGGTTGTAATAAACTAAATATCCAATTATTAATTATTAGTAATTAGCTAGTAAAACATGTCCTGTGATGTTTCGTCACACAGCCTGGCAGCAGACGTTCTGTCAGTAGTTCTTCTTCTTCTGTTTTATTCCCGCCTCCTTTAAGCCTGTCTGTTCTTTCTTCCTCTTTCTCTCCTCTTCCTCTTTAATGCTTCATGCCTGGAAGGTCCCAGGTCTTTCCGTGAGATGTTCTATGTTCTGCAGAATGCTTGTATCAGGAACTGTTCCTCAGAAGGTATTTTTGCTTCCACTCTTCATTTCCACTAAGTTCTGTTGCTCTTGAACTTCTCTTTCCCTTTTTCTTTGCTTCTGTTTTATTTCCTGTCACCTGCACTCGTTCCTGCTTCTTGTTCAAACTGATGAAACGTCATCAGTCTGGCTGAATGTGTGTTTGATGTGATGTGCATTAATGTGTGCACATACATGTGATATATGGCCGAATGTAAATACAGTAGTCCCTCGTTTATCGCAGGAGATCCGTACCCTGAAGCCCCGCGATAAGTGAAAAACCATGAAGTAGGAATACTAATACAAGTAGTAAATAGTAGTTTATTTTAATATATATATATATATATATATATATATATATATATATAT
>NC_056503.1:50522393-50522618 GCF_014905685.2 Nematolebias whitei
TAAACTCTAAATGTTCTAAAAGAGACAGCATGTCATGACATCAGCTCTCTGCCTCCTCTGCTCTTTGCCACCTGCAAGCGCTCTTGGCCACGCCCACTTCTCCTCTCTGCACGGAAATCAGATGGTCAGCTGATCAGCTGCAGCAGGAAGTTTATCCTGCAGTATGGGCAGCACAAAGGTGCAGCAGGTGCTAAATAATTTAAAATAATTTATTTTAAATAAGAA
>NC_056503.1:50522718-50524651 GCF_014905685.2 Nematolebias whitei
GTAAACAAGTTCTCAGCTTCTTTTCTCAGAGAAAAACAACTTTTTACTCAAAGGCACGAGTTTCAACCGTGAATTTTGGAGCTTCGACAAGACGGAGGTTTTTTCCCGAGGTCTGCCTGTTAGCTTAGCTCGTAGCTTAGCTTCTCAGCTTAGCTGCTTTTAACGATCCAAAAACATGAGTTTGAATGTTTAAAACAGATTTTAAAGAGAAAAGAGAAAGAGAGGGGTCAGTGAAGAACCGGAGTTGAGTCTTTTGTCATCCAGTGTCTTCAGTAGAAAGAGACATGAAGAAACGATAAAGCTGATAAATGAAAATGAGGGTGATCATTTTCATTTATCGTGCGGTTGATTTATTGTTTATGGTGACAGGCCTAACTAAGCAAAGAGGCTACATGAAGCTTTTCAGAGTTCCTAACTCTCAGTGAAATTTTGATTTATAACTTGTTTTAATCAATAACGCTTCTCTTAACCTCTTCCTTCCCTCCAGCATTTGAGGATGCGTTTGAGTAACACTTATTCATTCATATTTTGTTACATATGTGCTTTACGTTTAAAGTTATGATACAATATGATTATGATATGATTATATTATTTGTGTTTGGAGGTTTTTAAATATCTAGCAGAGATGGCAGGGTGGTTTTTGACTCGATTATTCAATGGCAGTAAGTGAGAAAATGTCTGAGGAATGGAGAAAAAGTGTGCTGGTGGCCATTTTTAAGAACAAGGGTGATGTACAGAGTTGTAGCAACTACAGGGGAATTAAGTTGATGAGTCACACGATGAAGATCTGGGAGGAAGCAAGACTTAGACGAGAGGTGACTGTGAGCAGCAGGATGGTTTCATGAAGAGAAAGAGCTCCACAGGTCCTTCTTTGATTTGAGGATGATGATGGAGAAGAACAGAGAGGGTCAGAAAGAACTCCATTGTGTCTTTTGGAGGTACTTGGGGCTCCGTACAAAAAGTGACAGGAAGAGAAGAAGACTTCTCCCAGTGAGTGTTCAGAACAGATGAGCAGAGAAGCTGCAGGAGCTGACGGTGTCAGGGAGGAATCACAATCAGGACGGTGTTTCTAAATCATTAGATGTTAACATTTCCATGGCTGTCCCTGGATCCTTTTATTTTATTTATTTAACTTTCTCTGAGTAGGGAGACAGGAACCCCCTTGGACCCACTGCCGCTGTAAACCGGCTCAGAGCACTGCAGATGCAGCCCAGCTACAATGGTTGATACAGACAGGTTGAATTTATAAAGACTTTGGGTTTGGACTGTTAATCTTCAGATCTGAAGATGTCTCTGTGAAAATCTAAAACTCTACAGTAACCCTTCGGTTTATTCAAAGATGCAACGGTTTTTGACACTTTTGTAAAGGCAGCAAACTCGACCTCTCCTGTCTGAACTGCAGAAACACGATCCGTCACCGTGGCAGATCTTACACGCAGACCTGGAGTTGTAACAACCGGAGGGACCTTGTTTTATTAACATGGGCGGCTGGCAAAAGGTACGCCAGAACAATTATTTATGGACAAACAGAAGACAAGGAGACTTTAAAAATGTCAGGCAATTGTTGCGTTTTACAGTCGTCTCAGTGCTGGTTTGAGTTTCTGTGTGAACAGTTGAGGTGGCTCTTGAAGTGTTTATCACACAGTAACACCATCCTTTAACTGTATTAAGTAACATTTGTGTACATGAGAACTTAAAGGACAAGAGAAACGGTTGAATTTAGTTTGTCAGTTTCCCCCTCTAACGACAGGCCTGAAGGTTATTTTAACATGTTTCACTAAAGGATGAAGCTGATGTATAAAAACTCATGGACCAGTGCTAAAACAATGTTCAAAACAAACTCATAGCTTGATGGTGTTACCTGTGTATACGCAGCGTTAGAGCCGTCTGTGGCCACAACTGTCAGGTTGTAGAAGGAGCGCTGTTCAGCATC
>NC_056503.1:50524751-50526189 GCF_014905685.2 Nematolebias whitei
TCTGTGGCCACAACTGTCAGGTTGTAGAAGGAGCGCTGTTCAGCATCCAGAGGCTTGGTGATGATGATGGTACCCACAGCTTTTTCAATGTCAAACACACTGTCGCTGTTTCCACCTGCGCCAAAGGAAAACACGGTTAGGAGGAAGAACCAGGGAAATTCAAAAACCAGCACCATGAAAGTTACAAAGAAATGAACTGGTGGAACACTGAAGCAGAGGTGGCACTGGTTTCATTTTTAAGTATAAATGCATGTATGTATGCACAGATTCATACTGGTGTTGATGTGCCCTGTGCAGCGTGCAATGGTTTTGACATGTCTGGAATGAATCGATAAAATAAAAAATCAATAACTTTACATTCATGACCACATGTCTAACATACACTCTTGTACTGCCTGTTTTGGTAACAAACTGCAGGATTTCACTCAGCTGACCAACTCCAGTGACGACAGGAGCAAATACCTGATAACCAGTGATGTCCCTCATTAATCAGCTCAGAACTGGTGTACCTGCTGGTGGGGTTCAGCTCCAACACACACAAACACAAACTCCAAGTACTCCAGTCAAAACACCATTTAGACCATCAGTCCTACCACCAGACAAACAATCAATCAATTGATCCGACCACTAGTCAGAACTACAATAAAATCACCAGTTAAACCAATAAATCACAGGATCAATCAGATCCCTAATCATTAACCAAAAGATCAATCAAATCAATTATCATACCACCAGTCAAACCATTAACTGAATCATCTGTTAAACCATCAATTAGAAACACATCACAGCAACGTCACGGTGTGTGTGTGTGTGTGTGTGTGTGTGTGTGAGTTGACTCTTTAGAATCTCTGTCCAATAAATCTATGACCAGAGTCTGATACGTTCACCTGAAGAACAATGTGTGTTCCCAACACTCTTGTCTCCACCTGTCAGTGAAATAATTATAATTTATATAGTTATATAATTATATAACTATTTTACAGGATCTTTCTGGGTGGAGTTTGCATGTTCTCTCTGTGCTGCGTGGGTTTTCTCCGGGTACTCCAGTTTCCTCCCACAGACAAAAAACATGCAAGTTAGACTGACTGGTAACTCTGAACTGTCCCGAGGTGAGAGAGAGAATGGTTGTGTATCTCTATGTCCCTGTGATGGACTGGAGACCTGTCCAGGTGTCCCTGTGATGGACTGGAGACCTGTCCAGGTGTCCCTGTGATGGACTTGATGATGGTTGTTACCAGATCTGGTTCTGGAGGGCAGCCTGGGAGGCAGCTGCTGCGGTCCTTGTAATCATCATGCTGCTGAAGGGACCAGATAACAGAACCTCACTGCTAACACAACCTCACTGCTAACAGAACCTCACTGCTAACAGAATCACACTGCTAACAGAACCTCACTGCTAACAGAACCTCACTGCTAACAGAACCTCACTGCTAACAGA
>NC_056503.1:50526289-50538203 GCF_014905685.2 Nematolebias whitei
GATGCTGAACAGCGCTCCTTCTACAACCTGACAGTTGTGGCCACAGATGGCTCTAACACTGCGTATACACAGGTAACACCATCAAGCTATGAGTTTGTTTTGAACATTGCTTTAGCACTGGTCCAAGAGTTTTTATACATCAGCTTCATCCTTTAGTGAAACATGTTAAAATAACATTCAGGCCTGTCGTTAGAGGGGGAAACTGACAAACTAAATTCAACCGTTTCATAATTCTGCTATGGATTTGGTCAGTTGGTCCCTCAACACAATTGATAACATTTCTTCAAAGAGAAGACAGGCTTTAGGCGAGCTGGTAGTGTGTTGGAAAGAAAACAGTTTTCATGTGAGACTAAAAACAAAAGAGCATCATGAGAGGGTCCGAAAATGAATCTGTGTTTGTTGATGTCAAAACATGAAAATCCACACCGCCTGTCTCTTATTTGTCAGAGCTGAGGAAGATCAGGACTACCATTGTTCTACCTGTAATCTCTTAAGTGGAGATGTAGGTTTCTTTGATCCAGTTAACACAGTCAAAGTTTAGCTGTATCGAACTGTGTTGGTCATAAACTGTTGTAGTAAGTTTGACTGAAGGTAAATTTAACATTTCTGCTGATTGTTTCAAACTTCTTGTGCACATTTCAGTCAGTAATGTTGTTTTTCACTTTTTATCTTACAGATTCACATTACTGTTTTGGACAACAATGACAACGACCCCATCTTTTCCCAACCAATCTATGAGGTCACTGTTTCAGAAGATATATCGCCCAACACAGAGGTGGTCCAGGTTGTGGCCTCAGACCGAGATGAGCATCACCAGCTTACCTATGCTCTTTACAGCTCCATAGACCCCAACAGCATGCGTCTCTTTCGGATTCACCCCTCTCTGGGCACCATCTACACCTCTCAGAGACTGGACCATGAGGCCTGCACCCAACACATTCTCACAGTCATCGTAAGGCAGACACTGTTTCGGGTCCTTCTCGCTTGTTTTTTTTTTACATTTTGTGACATATTTTGAACCTGGATTTTCCCAGTTTTAGAGTTTCTGCAACTGCTGTTAAATCATTGTCACTGTGACCAAGTGTCTTAAGTTTGAGTTCAGACTTTTTGCGCCCGGCCATGAAGGGAAGCGGGTGATCGGAAATACCCTCCATCCATCCATTCATCCCTCCATTTATCTTGTGAGCTTCATAACTTGAAAAATGTCAGGTACTGACTTCCATTTTAGTATGTGGCTCCATCTAGTTGTAAAAAATATTCCTATTGAAACTGGGTTGCCACATCAAAATCCTAGATGGCTACCATCATATATGTTTATAGGTAAACTTTTTGACCTGGGTAACTTGAATAAGCAACATGTTGACTTCCAGTTTGGTTAATGCTACATAGGCGTAAGAAAGAGTAGATCGTGATGGCCCTGGTGACAGTAGTATGGCGACTCAGGACAACAGGAGACAGGAGACCCATGGGGAGCGGTGACTGGAGAGGGTTGGAACATAGATGGACCAGTAAATCAAGTTTTACGTTTGCTTTTAGCTCAACTCTTTCTTCACCATGATTGACCAAGGCAGTGGCCTCATTACTGAGGACAAGGTCTCGATACATCTCCCACTCCATCCTACCATCACTAATGAGCAAGACTCACAGATACTTCAACTCCACCACCTGAGCCAAAGATTCATCTACAAATCTGAGGGAGCATTCCCCTCGTTTCCAGTTGAGAACCATGAGAGACATAGAGAAGCTTACTCCCTTCCCAGCCTCTTCACACTTGGCAGCGAAACGTCCCAGTTCATGCTGCTGGTCATGGCATGAAGATGCCAACAGAACGACATTGTGTGCAAAATGCAGAGACAAGAGCCTGAGGTTGCCCAGACATCCTCGTCTCCATGACTGTGCCTGTCTCTGAGCACCCAGAACAGAGCTGCTGAGATGGGACAGCCCTGGCAGAGTCTAACGTTCACTAAAAATGAGCTTGAATTTGTGCCAACTGCTCTTATTTTAAGTAAACGGGGACTAGATATCCCTTCAAAGCAAGCCTGGCACCCTATTCTCCTGTAGCACCCCCCCAAGAATGATCCAGGGAACATGCTCATAAGCCTTCTTCAGATCTACAAAGCACATGTAGATGGTACTTTGATCCTTATTTACTGGTTTTTTTTTTTAATACTTTGTTGTTATTTTTGGGTGTAACTGGGACCTTGTGTACATAATTTTGTTTCCATCTCATGTACCACATGTGGTGGAAACGACAATAAAGTGGACTTGAACTGTAAATTCAAACTTCAACAGTCCCGTAGCAACCCATCAAGGATGAAGATCTGGTCCAATGTTCCACAACCAGGACTAAAGCTACATGCTCCTCCTGAATCCAATGTTTGACATGGGGTCAGAGCCTCAAGTTTCACATCCTGGAGTGAACTTTTCCAGGACGCTGCTAAGTGTGATCTCTCAGTAGTTGAAACACCCTCTTCATTCTCCCTTTAAAACAATGGGAACCACCACCCTGAACTGCTACTTTGCAGGTGTTGTCCCCATCCTCCATGCAACAGAGATGTGTCAGCAATGACTGTCCCACAGTGTCTAAAGACTTCAGCATCTTTAAGAAAATCTTATCCACTCCTGGTGCCCCTCGACTAACAAGCTTTTTGACTACTTTGATGACCTTGGTCATGGAAGTAGGCTCTTCTTTGCTTTGAGTCCTCAGACCCTGCCACCTCAAAGATGGACATGGTGGCCAGATTTTTTGACAGCAAATGAGCTAAACCAACTTTAAAGAGAGGAGAAGGTCTCAGACTTCAGTGTTCTAAACCTTACAGTGGAGCATTATGCCTGATACCCAGTGATTTTCAATCTTAACACCTTCATGCATGTACCTGGCTCTCCTATAAGTGACATGTTTCTGCTTTAAAGGTAGAGCCCACGTGCAGGTAGAGGCAGAAGAAGTTTGGGGAGATGACAAACGACGCAGACACAGAACATGAGGCCTTGGAAGGATAATGCCCGGACACAGGAGGAGTGGAATGACACTGACTTCATATAGACACTGATGAAACACGATGACAAACACCTGGGGTGATTAGAGTCAGGTGTGACCGGAGCTGAGCACAAGGAAGAGAAACACAGGGCAGGGCAGAAAAACAGAAACCCCACAATACGGCAGGCAAACAAGGACTTTAATGGGTCTCCTTTGGTAGTGGAGTAGTTGTTAATTTAGCTGCATGAGTAGAGCATCTCATGCAGTTTAACTCCACACTCCAGTTTTAAATTGAGAAAGCTCCATGGACATAAAGTAAAATGTCCTTAAATTCAGAATGAATTTCCAGTAGTTTTGTTTTTCATGGTTTTTCTTTACTTGTGTGCAAGGCATGGACAGTCCATAGCAAACGTGTTCAAACAATCTTTTTAAATAAAAAACAAGATAAATACAAGCATTATAAAGGTTTGTTAATGAAAACTAAAATATAATTGCTGTGTTTGCTTTACTACCCTTTTTAAGAATTATTAAAATGACAACACACCTTGCTGATTTTATTTTATTTGCCTTGTTTTTTGTTTGTTAGGTATTAATTGATTATTTTATTTTGCTGTTTTAGGTGAAAGACCAAGAGTTTCCACACCGGAAGAACCTGGCTCGTGTACTAATAGAAGTGGAAGACATAAATGATCATGTACCGTTTTTTACCAGCGCCCTGTATGAAGGCTCAGTCTATGAGTCGGCTGCAGTCGGATCTGCTGTAGTCCAGGTGACTGCCATAGACAAAGACAAAGGCAGGAATGCAGAGCTGCATTACTCCATTGAAGCAGGTATGTATCACTAATAACCAAATACTCCAGAAAATGTTACATTTGTACAATTTACGCTGCTAATGTTTTTTTTCATTGTTTTCAACAGGGAACACTGGAAATTCATTCACCATTGAGCCAGTTTTAGGGATCATTCGAATTGCACGTCATCTGGACTTGTCCAGCATAGGCCACTATGTTATTACTGTCCGAGTCACTGACAGTGGCAGCCCTTCATTGTCCACGACAACAATAGTGCGTGTTGCCGTCACTCTGTCTGACAATGCTGGCCCAAAGTTTCCTCAACCTGAGTACCACACAGAGATAAAAGAGAATGTAATGATTGGGACCTCTGTCACTACAGTCAGTGCTATCAGCCTGTCTACCCTCACTTACGAGATCAAGCAGGGCAATACAGACCAAGTTTTCCAAATAAATCAATATAGTGGAGTCATTACTACTCAAAGGCCTCTAGACTACGAGACCATAGCCTCGTACACCCTCACGATCCAGGCTGCTAACATGGCTGGTATGGCCTCCAATGCTACCTTGCTAATCCAGATAGTGGATGAGAATGACAATCCACCTATGTTTCAGCAGGATCACTATCATGGCACCATTAGTGAGGTAGCACCAGTCAACAGTGTGGTCCTAAACTTGGATAACCTGCCTCTAGTAATTAGGGCAACTGATGCTGACTCCAACCAAAATTCCCTGCTGGTCTACCAGATTGTTGAAGCCACTGCCAAAATGTTTTTCACTGTTGACTCGGGAACTGGCTCCATTAGAACCATTGCTAATCTAGATCACGAGACATTTTCCACATTCCACTTCCATGTTCACGTCAGGGACAATGGAAGACCTCAGTTAACAGCAGACAGTCCAACTGAGGTCACAATACAAGTGACTGACGCAAATGACTCACCCCCCTACTTCACCCAGAATTCCTATGAAGCAGTGTTGCTTTTGCCCACTTACATTGGAGTAGAAGTTTTGCACCTGTCTGCTGTAGACCTTGACAGTGATGTTCCTACAGAGCTCACATACTCTCTGACTGACGGAGGATCAGAGAACTTTGCAGTAAAACCCTCCAGTGGAATTATTGTCGTAAAAAACAGCAGCTTCTCCAAAGAGCTTTTTCGCTTTAGTGTCAGAGTTTCAGATGGAAAATTCTCCAGCGCTGCTTTGGTGACAGTACTTGTTAAAGAATCTCTGGACTCTGGTCTCAGTTTTACTCAAAGCATTTACTTTTCTTCTATTAAAGAAAATGAATCCAATATTACCACAGTGACTGTGGTCAGTGTTGTGGGAAACCGCCTCAATGAACCAGTGAAGTATACTCTGCTGAATGCTGGTACACATTTTACAATTCGCCCAACATTTGGTGTTATCCAAACCACAGGAATACCTTTTGATCGTGAAGAACAAGAGTTTTATGAACTGATTGTTGAGGCAAGAAGGGAGCACGACCGTCTACATGTGGCCAGAGTTATGGTTAAAGTTCAAGTTGAGGACATAAATGATAATGCCCCTGTGTTTGTTGGACTTCCATATTATGCGGCTGTTCAAGTAGAAGCTGAACCAGGATCACCCATTTTCAGCGTCACTTCAGTGGATGGTGACAAAGGCGTCAATGGAGAAGTGTCTTACTATCTTAAGGACGACCATGGTCATTTTGAAATCAATCAACAGACTGGTACTATCAGCCTTAAAAGATCTTTTGAGTCTGATTTATCCAATGCGGATTACCAAATAATGATATATGCCAGAGATGGTGGTTACCATCCCCTCTCTTCTACTGTTGAGTTTCCCATCACTGTAGTCAACAAAGCCATGCCCGTCTTTGACAAATCCTTTTATTTAGTTTCTGTAAACGAGGATGTGGATGTGCACACACCCATTCTTAGCATTAATGCTACTAGTCCAGAAGGCCAAAACATAATCTACACTATCGTTGATGGGGATCCATTTCTTCAGTTTGATATTGGGTTTGATACTGGAGTCATAAGTGTAATTCACTCTTTGGATTATGAAACAATGTCATCTTACCACCTGACCATCAGAGCCACAGACTTTCTGACCGGTGCCCATGCTGAAGTTAGTGTTGATGTTTTTGTTCAAGACATAAATGATAACCCACCTGTTTTCAAGAAGATGTCCTACAGGGTGGTCCTATCTGAAACAGCCATGATTGGAACTCCAGCACTTCAAGTCACTGCCACAGACAAAGACTCTGAGAAGAACAATGTAGTTCGCTACCAGATATTCTCTGATGTGCACAACAGCACAGACTATTTTCACATTGATAGCAGCAGTGGATTGATTTTGACGGCACGTATGTTGGACCATGAAGTAGTCCAGGAGTACAATTTTGTTGTCAGGGCCATTGATAATGGTTTCCCATCACTGAGTAGTGAAGTATCAGTGACTGTTGTGTTAAATGACATGAATGACAACCCTCCGGTTTTTAACCAACTGCTCTATGAGGCATATGTGAGTGAGTTGGCACCAAAAGGTCACTTTGTAACCTGTGTCCAGGCCTCTGATGCTGACAAGTCTGATTTTGACAAGCTGGAGTACAGCATCTTATCAGGAAATGAAAGAATGGATTTTCTGATGGAAAGAAGTACGGGAATCATCATGCTGTCCAGCCACCGTAAGCAACGGATGGAGTTTGCCTATAACCTAAACGTTTCAGTATCTGATGGAGTGTTCACCAGTACTGCGCAGGTTCATGTTAAAGTGCTGGGAGCCAACATGCACAGTCCTGTGTTTGAGCAGAATACATACGAGGCAGAGCTAAGGGAAAATGCTCCTGCAGGAACCAAAGTGATCCAGGTTAGTGCGTTCAAGATTCACAGAAATACGTTGAGGAAATGATGTATTTGCCTGCGTGCGCATGTGTGTGTGTTTTCATTTGTCATCTCATGAACCAACACAAAATAATCACTGGATGTACATCTAAAAGTGATTACCTTTTGGATTCAATCAAATTCAAAATTCAGCTCATCAAATAAAAAAACAGACACACACACAAAGAAAAAACGATTTAACTCGGTGAGTTTTACAGTTGTCGAGCTAACACTCCATGTTCTACTAGCTGAGAGATCCCAACACAAACCTGAGCAATAACCGATCACGTGAGCGTTGTGCTTACAACTTTGCTGTGTTTAACTGTTAGTTAACTCTTCATCTATTAGCTAAATACTTCATCCACCACTGGACAGAATGTAATACATTTTTATGAACGTGGTCACTAGATGTGCTGTGATTACATCAAATTTAAGATGGCTGCTACAACCAATCAATCTTTATAAAAAAAATGAGTTTTAAACAAACTTTTACAGCTATTGGAAAAACAATGGTGCACTAGTAGTTGAAAGTCATCCCCAACACATACGGCACTCAAATCTCCACACAATGAGTGAGATATTTAAAACATTAACATTAACTGATGGAGTCAACAAGAACCAAGATTTTAAAATGTATCCAAAATGGCTCTAACATTTTATTGTCTCAGCGTAAGATGATTGGCAGGTTTTTAATTCTTTCAGTTTTCAGTTTTTATAAAGTGTCCAGATGTAATGAATCATGTAAAGTGTTTACATTTAGGCACAAATGCTCTGTTCTCTTTCATTTCAGGTGAAAGCAACAGATGCAGACCCTGGAGTGTTTGGTCACATCACTTATTCCTTTGTTAACGATGTGGGCAATGACCAGTTCACCATTGATGCCAAGGGTCAGATCAGCACAGCAGAAAAGCTGGACCGTGAGGATCCATCCATTAAAGACATTGGTCTTACAGTGGCAGCTCAGGACTCAGGTGGACGTGTCTCTTATTGCACAGTACAGCTTACTGTCTTGGACGATAACGACAATGCACCGCGCTTTAGTGCCACGGAGTACCGAGCCTCACTCAAATATGATGTGACTCAAGGGTTTTTGATCACACAGATTCAGGCTCAGGATCCTGACTATGGAACCAATGCCAAAGTAACATTTTCCCTTTACAGTGAGGCACATGTCCCCGTGGCAGACATTTTGGAAATAGACCCAGACAGTGGTTGGATGGTGACTAAAGGCAGCTTCAGCCACTTGAGAAACTCTGTATTGTCTTTTTTTGTAAAGGCTGTTGATGGAGGAAATCCAGTTCGACACTCTCTGGTGCCTGTTTACATTCATGTTCTTTCTCCTGATGCCTTCATTCCTTTCTTTAGTCAGCATTATTACATATTTAGCATACCAGAGAACACACCTATAGGTTCAGTCATAGGAACAGTTCATCTCAACATTCCTCCTGAATATACCTCGATCCCTGTTACCTTTGTCGCTGTTAATGGAGAAACTGGTGAAAACAACCAAGATGGTGTTTTTGTTGTGGAAAAGGATACAGGAGTGATCAAGATCGATAAACCCTTGGACCATGAGGTGATCAAAGGATTTCATTTTAAAATCATTGCCACTGCACAGCAGACAAAGCTGGATTCTGTGTCTTCTGTTGATGTTGAAGTCAAAGTTTTGGATCTAAATGACAATAAACCAGCTTTTGAGGCAAACTCCTACATTACTACTGTTATGGAGGGAATGACGGTTGGAACCAAAATCATTCAAGTCAAAGCTCAAGACCCAGACTCAGGAGCCAATGGCCAAGTCACGTACAGTCTTGGCACATCAGTCCAATCAGAGGAGAGTTCAGAAGCGTTGGCTCGTACCTTTAGCATCGATAGTAATACTGGCTGGATCTTAACACGCAAGGAACTTGACCATGAGACCAATCCCACCTACACATTCACAGTCGTGGCTTCAGATCTTGGAGAGACCCTGTCACTTTCAAGCACTACTACTGTGACAGTGGCTGTGTCAGACATCAACGACAACCCCCCAGTTTTCATGGAGAGCCACTACATTAGTTCACTCCAGGAAAGCAGTCCCCCCGGTGAAGTGGTGGCTATGCTCAACACCAGGGATGATGACAGCTCTGCTGTAAACCGGCATGTCAGTTACCTCATCACTGGTGAGTAAGAATGTAAACCAGTACCTGTTGGTGTAGTGTAACCAAGTCATCATAGGAGCATGCCGATGTCCATTAGGTTGTAAAGCCAGTTTATAACACAAGTTTAAGTTTTACTAAAGGTAACAAAACACTTACACCGCCAGACGAGATGAGATTTTAGCACAAATTTAAGATAAAAAAAACTTTTGTCAATTAAAGTTAAACTGCAGTTGTGGTGACACTAGTTGATATGCTTTTGGTTCTACTCTGGATGAGGTTGTGAAGTCCCCTGCATGTGGTTTTCTTGAAATCCAGAAGGTCTGACTTAAATTTGTCCTTAAATGTCAAGAAAACTAAATTTATGTGGTTCAGTCATGGAGGAGGAACCATACCCACCTCGATGGACTTCACCACTGTAAACTGTGATATCATAGAAGAGGTAACAGTTTATACATATTTGTGAATTTGTATTGATGGAGCTCTGTCCTTTTCACATCATGTTAGTGTTTTACAATGTAAGGTTAGAGCTCAGACTTGGTTATCTATGTAGAAATAGATCTTTGTTTACATTGACTGCAAAATGCACCATTGTTGAAAAAACCCATTCTCTGTTGGATTATGGAGACATAATTTACAGACATGCTTGTAAGGGTGTCCTTTGGTTTACCCTCATTTATAAGATGTTGCTGATTATTCACCTCCATATTTTCTTATACATTTTATTGTTGGATGTAACTGGGACCCTGTGTACATAATTTCGTTCCACCACATGTACCACATGAGGTGCGAATGACAATAAAGAAACTCTGACTCTGACTCTGACTCTGAACTAGTCTGCTGCAACTAGCAGTGGTTTGGAAGTACAACAGCCGATCTTCTCAGTATTTGTGGTTAACAATCTAAAGACCAAGTCTGTCTCTGCTGCTCCGTCTGACTGGAAGCTGCTTCAGAAAACTTTGGGTCTGACCTCACTTGTCTCAGTTTCTGGTGTTAAAAATCATTTAAAAGCTGTTTTTAAAGATACTTACAAATGTTTTCATGCTTACTATTGTTGTTGTTTAACTTTGACAATGAACTGTTGTTAATGTAATTTGTGTTTCCTTCTGAATGACTTCTATATTTCATGGTTATTCTTTACTTCCCTTCTCTTGACCCTACACCTGTTGGTGCTGCCAGGCCAGCTCTGTCAGTAACAATCTGTTCTTACGGTGAGATGAAATCAATGAAATGATGAGCTCTGGCAGGATGACAGTCTGAGTCTGGAAACTCTGGACCAACGAAAATGGATTTTAGAGTGAAACCCACGTGTGTGGGTTAGAATAATCCTTGTGGAGCCCCAGGACTGAAACTAGTAGCCTACTTCTAAAAATAAAAAATATGTTAGATTCTCAGCATGAAGTTTGTCTAAAGTACAAAATGAAAAAGACTAGATGTCAGGAACTGGGGATAGACCTAGAGTAGTTCTCTTGCTTTCCAGGTTTTGGTTAAAAGCCAAGGTAGGTAGCCAGGTAGAAGATGCACCTGTCTATCATTGGTCACTTGGAGAACAGAGACATGTTTTCACAGATACATCAGAAATAATGATTGACTAAACATGAGCCAAGATGGTTCTTGAGTCTGCCTGACATGTCTGTGTCATCCAGGCGGGAATCATCGTGGCGTGTTTGCGCTCGGTTTGGTTCAAGGAGAATGGAAGATGTACGTGAAGGGCCCATTGGACCGGGAAGAGTGCAACCTCTACATCATCAACGTCACAGCGAGTGATGGACTTTTTGTTTCCCAGACAACTGTGGAGGTTGCAGTGATGGACATCAACGACAACGACCCTGTCTGTGACCAGGTGACCTTGATAATGTGTCTTCTTCACTTCACCTCCATAAAAGCGATAACGGTTCTACGGTTGATGCCGAACAAGCTTCGACAGTTTTTCTCCATCGTCACTTCATGGGTTTGTGTTCGTGTGTGTTTGACTTCTGTTTGCAGGCGGTCTACACTGCCAGCGTTCCAGAGAACCTACCGGTCAACAGTGTGCTGCTGAGAGTCGGAGCCACCGATGCAGATGTAGGGAACAGTGCTCGGATCTACTACTCTCTACACGGTTCTGGATCCCAGGACTTTAGCATAGACCCAGACACTGGTAAGAATATTTTGTAGCTTTGGAAATACACTTGTGTGTGCTGTGTTGTCAATTGTCACGAATTGGAGTTTCTGTAGTACGCTTTGATTCCCTGTTTTTTTTTTTAATTTTTTTATGTGTTGTAACGTTTGTTCCCTGCCCAGGTGAGATCAAGTCATCAGTAACGCTGGACCATGAGATGACACCTAATTATAAGTTAATAACTCAAGCAGCTGATGGTGGAGGACGTTGGTGCAGTGCTGAGGTTCATCTGACGGTGACTGATGTGAATGACAACCCCCCTAGCTTCACCATGTCACAGTACACCACCAGTGTGTATGAAGACACATCCATCAAGGCCCTACTCACTCGGATACAGGCTATAGATCCAGATGAAGGTGATGAAATGAACCCTCACTACTGTTGCTGATCATTTACAGTGAAAACATAAAGTCTGTATGCCAAATAGAAAAGTTAATTAATTTAAAAACAACGTACATCAAAATAATTTCAGATAGAAGTTTCATCAAATCAGCAACCAATACACTCAATGATTTTAAAAAAAGTTAACCGCCCAGGAATGAAATCAAACTGCTCTTGTTGAACGTCACGTTGGACTAGGGAACGACTGGGGATCTGGCTGACCCCAGCAGGACCACAACATGACTCGACACAAACGCCCCGTGTGGACATGATTGTCTTGTTGAAAGACTGTACCAGGGTTCTGTCTCAGGAGGGGTGCAGCATGAGGGTGCAGCATGAGGGTGCAGCATGAGGGTTCAGCATGAGGGTGCAACATGAGGGTGCAGCATGAGGGTGCAGCATGAAGGGTGCAGCATGAGGGGTGCAGCATGAGGGGTGCAGCATGAGGGGTGCAGCATGAGGGTGCAGCATGAAGGGTGCAGCATGAGGGTGCAGCATGAGGGTGCACCATGAGGGGTGCAGCATGAAGGGTGCAGCATGAGGGGTGCAGCATGAGGGGTGCAGCATGAGGGGTGCAGCATGAGGGTGCAGCATGA
>NC_056503.1:50538303-50539371 GCF_014905685.2 Nematolebias whitei
AGCATGAGGGGTGCAACATGAGGGGTGCAGCATGAGGGGTGCAGCATGAGGGTGCAGCATGCAGACACAGGATGTCACTTAGTCAGAACCAGCTGTAATTTAAAATCTGCAGCTCTCCCACCACAACGTTAACAGGAACCAGTGTCTCCATAATGTCAGCAGGACTGGTCTTCTATATGTGCACACATGATGGCTGCGTTAATCTAGAAGCACGATTTACTCCGGAGCCTGATCTGACTCCCCTCCTCATCAGTTCATGCCTTCTGGTTCTGGCACCACACCAAACACAACAGTCTCGGTCCAGGTGTTAATTCCAGTTCCATGTGGGACGGAGAAGCTGTAGCCATCAAAACGTAACGCTGGTCCAGATGGGATGTGCAGATGCAGAGGGGTTCTGTAAAGCTTGGCACGCAGTTGTCACACTGTTATCCTCCCTTGGTGTAATTTGTCTTGGATGGCTAGAACTTTAACAAGTGAGGGGTCAGAACCGCACTCAGGAACCAAACCCCAGAACAACTGGGGCAGAAACAATAGGCAGTTTATATTTAGATGTTCTGTCCCTCATTAGGACTTGAAGAAAGCTGGTTCCGTTTACGTAGCTGCTGTGTTTGTTGCTTTATTTTTCCAGAACCAGAGGTTGTGCACTAATGATGTTGGGCTTTAAGCTCCGCCTACTCCCACACACACAAGCATGGTTTTACATGACTATTCTTTTATACGTGACGTACCTATTTCTTTACTGTATACCAAGTCACAACAGAAGTTGTCTCAGGGCACTGTACAAAAACATTCACATACATAAAATGTAAATTAGTTTCATTCGACCTTTATTTATACAGGTTAGTCTCATTGAGCCACAAGGACTCATTTACAAGTAAAAGTTCTCTGAGGAAGCAGCAGATTGTGTTGAATCTCCACTTCTTCTCAGTCTCTCATCCTGAGAACAAAGGAGACAGTGGAAAGAAAAAAAACTCCCTTTAACAGGAAGAAACTTCCAGAAGAACCAGACTCAGGACGAGCGTCCATCTGCTTCAACCAGCTGGGTTTTAGAGGGCAGGAAGTAGAAAC
>NC_056503.1:50539471-50542010 GCF_014905685.2 Nematolebias whitei
CAGTGGTTTGGACATGTCCAGAGGAGGGACAGTGGTTTGGACATGTCCAGATGAGGGACAGTGGTTTGGACATGTCCAGAGGAGGGACAGTGGTTTGGACATGTCCAGAGGAGGGACAGTGGTTTGGACATGTCCAGAGGAGGGACAGTGGTTTGGACATGTCCAGAGGAGGGACAGTGGGTATATTGGCAGAAGGATGTTAGAAATGCAGCTGCCAGGAAAAAGACAAAGAGGAGATATCTGGATGCAGTTAGAGAGGACATGGAGGTAGTTGGAGTGAGGACAGAGGACAGAGTGAGATGGACGAGGATGACTGCTGAAGAGGGAACAGCAGAAGGTTTGGTTATTTGTATGAAGAGCCAGAAAAAAGTTTGTGTAATGGAAAAAGAACCAGTCGAATCTTCATGTTCTTTGTCAAAGCTCTGATTATAACTGTCTGATAGTTAAAAAGAATGTTTTACATTAGTGCCACATTTTTAGACAGATGTTAAGGGTCTGACAGGCAGATAACTCCATTCATACTGAGACCTTCAAACTTCTAGTGTAGGTTTTACCCTTCTTTTTTTTTAATCTTCTGCAGCAGGTCCAGGTCGCACCGTCGTCTATTCCCTGGCTGATTCTGCAGGAGGGTTGTTCTCCATCGATGAGGTCTCAGGCATCGTGGTCCTGGAACACACTCTTGATCGTGAAGTCCAGCCATCTCATCAGATCACAGTTTGTGCATCTGATCAGGGAACACCACGGCCTCTCTTCTCTCTAGTGAACGTCACCATCACTGTGCTGGATATCAATGACAACCCGCCCGTGTTTGAGCGCCGTGATCAGATGGCAACGGTGCCAGAGGATGTGCGAGCGGGCACTGAGGTTCTGAGAGTTTATGCTGCCAGCAAAGACATCGGGACCAATGCAGAGATCACTTACAGCATCCGATCAGGCAACGAGCACAGAAAGTTCCACATCCACCCTCTGACCGGTGAGTAACGTGGAGCTCTTATCCACTGCAACAGTCCATAAATGTAAACCAGTTCTTTGAGTTGCTTTGGATAGCTACCACAGCAAAGGAACAAACATTTAGTTGTGCTGAGTGTGAACGGACCTCTGCTGGTACAGCTCTGGGATCTTCTTCTGTTTGTGTTCAGTGTTGGTTCATAATGTTCTTTTAGAGTTCCAACAAACACTTTAGAACATGAATAAATATAAAAAGAAGCAAGAATCAACATAAGAATAAAATATATAATGAAAAAATTCTTGGCTAACACTTTTTCATTAATTCATTCATTAAGTAAATTTAAAACATACTAGATAAAGTAAATAATTAGTTTTTAGTTTGTTTGGGCTGTGATCATTTTCTTTAGCTTCTGTCCTGCTCGTGTTTTCTTGACACATCTGAACGTTGTTTCATTTTTCTGCTTTCTGAATCAGTTTTATACAAACTGAGCCAGGAGTACTGGTAATACTGGATGTTATGCATGAACTCACCCATCACAGCTAAACTTCAAAAGAAATAATATTTGAACACAGAGCATCAAGGTAAGAACTTTATGAAGCAACAAGAGTCTGAGGTGCGCCTCTTTAATTTTACCAACAGCAACGTTCCATTTATTTACACAGAAGGAGTGGGACCATACCCAAGATGGAGAAAGTTGGTCCTACTCTGGTTTTGACATCTGGTTTCATGTCAAAGGTCTATCACCATAATACAACATTTGACTGCAGCGCTGTAGTCTTTCAACACCCACCCCCAACACACCCCAACACACCCATCCTCAGTGCTTCCACCTGTACAACGACTGCTTATAAACCAGACAGACCCACATTTGAACCCTGTACTTAAAATCCTCATAACATTGTCATCACTGTGTTGCCACAACCTCATGTTGCCAGGTCAGTCAAAAGCTCGACTTTAGCTACGATGTAATTGATGAAGCTGACGTTGACTACAGAGGCTGTTTGCTTATCGAACTTCAAATCCTTGTCAAAAGTCACTTCCAAGTTTTACCTGCGGCTCAGGTAACGGTGACAGCGCAAACTAATAAAATCTCCTTCACCAGTAAGCCATTATTCTTCCTTTTCCATCACAGTGTGTTATTTGCAGCTCCCCCGCAGCTTAGAATCATACAAAAACACTTCAAAACACATTTCTCTGTCAGCAAGTGTCCTCTGATCTTGGATAAACGATGTAAATACATAAGAACTAAAGAAACAGTTAAAAATATACTTAGACAGCAATGGGAATTTGTTGAACAGGGTAAGAAAACTGTACATCACAAAAAAAAGAACATTTTCAAAGTTTCACTGACAGAATGTTGGACTTTACAGGCCTGAACTGGCATTTTGAGATGTTTAGCTCTTTTACACGCTCACAGGGTTTAATGCCGTCCTGACGTCGTGTCACTGAGCCCAGGCTGAGCTGGGAAGAGCGTCTGACGTAAAACCATTGTCATATTATTCCTACGAGTTCACTTCTGTGGCAATTTATGAAAAAGAGACAAACAAAACTAAAAACGATTACGTACTGTAACCCCAGATTCTATGAGTA
>NC_056503.1:50542110-50548138 GCF_014905685.2 Nematolebias whitei
GTCCGGTGGAAGCGCGGCGACACAAAGCTGACACGAGGAGTGTTGTACGTTGCCAGGTTGTGAGAATCCAGGATGATACTCTGCTCACACTGCGCCCCTCGACACTCCAGCCCCGAACAGTTTTTATCCAGGATGGCAGACACTCTGAGCACTTCCTCCAGCTTTCTCCGTGACGTGCTGAGCTTCTGAGTGAGGTACGCAGCCTTGTAGAACCCGCCCCCGGCTGTTTCCACACAGACCAGCAGGTCCAGTTGCTGCGTCCCACCAACGGGCTGAAGACTGAGCAGGCGCAGTGCGTCATGTTGCTGGGACATGGCCGCCTGCTGCATCACCTTCAGGACACTCTTCAGGTACAAAGACACAAAATCTTGTGGGGCTACGCTCTCAAAGCGCACCGTCACTGCATCCCGAAGCATTTCAAGCGTTGCTTGCTCCACACGCACGTGTACAGGCACAGGCACGACGAAGCGGCCATCGCTAACACTGGCGTTGAGAAAGTATTCCCCAGCATCCAGCCCCCCAAGAGCAATGATCTTTCCATCGTGGGGGCTGATCTTAAACAGACTGCGATGGGCCGGAGGGGCGTGTCCAAACGTCAGCGCATCGTACGGGTCAGCATCAGTGGCATGCAGCTGACCAATCACACCGCCAGGAAACTCGTCCTCCATGGTGACGATGTGAATGTCCAGGGGCGAGGCCACGGGTCGGTGAAGGCTCTCCTCGATCACTCGAACGGTTAGAACTGAAGACGAGGACAAAGGGGGCCTCCCCGAATCTGACACCTGCACGGGACATATAACACGGTTAAGGAAAGACAAAAAGACAGAGAGTGCAGAACTGACGAGTACAAAATGTACTAATATCTGCATGGGGGGGGGGGGTGTCTCCAGTTTCCTCCCACAGACCAAAAACATGCATGTTAGGTTTACTGGTAACTCTAAAGTGTCTCTAGGAGAGTGAGACAGAGAATGGTTGTTTATCTCGTTTGTCTCTATGTGTCTCTGTGATGGACTGGAGACCTGTCCAGGTGTTCCTGTGATGGACTGGAGACCTGTCCAGATGTCTCTGTGATAGACTGGAGACCTGTCCAGGTGTCCCTGCGATGGACTGGAGACCTGTCCAGGTGTCTCTGTGATAGACTGGAGACCTGTCCAGGTGTCCCTGCGATGGACTGGAGACCACAGGACTTCCTGTTATTTTCCAGAATGAATGCTGTCTGTTTGAGAACGTGTCTTCTCAGATGTTACAAGGCACCTTCTCCATCTCAGCTGACCTATGACCTCATTACGTCTCGTGATGTCATCATGACGGTTGGTTTCTGCAGGCTCCAGTGAGTACAGCTAGCTTCTGCTGCTATTAGCACTTCCTGAAACTGAATTAAAAGTTAAACCTGCTGCTGATCTTTAGGTCATTCATCTAGTGCTCTCTGAGAAACCTCAGTCTGCAGTTGGAGCAGGCCAGAGGCACTTTTATGTCCACAGCATGACGTCGTCGAAGCGTCTCTGGAGTCAGTGACAGAAGTCTCCTCCTCCTGTCTGAAAGCTCGGCAGCAGCCTCAGCGCTCCCGTCCTTCGTACCTGGATCTGAAGAGCGTATTCAGTTGCAATGTTCCTCCTGAACACGTGACGGGCCACAAGCGTTCCCTCTTCTTCCAGCACAAACTCTCCCCCCTCATTTCCAGACAGGATGCTGAAGTGAAAGGGGGGGCCGTTACGAGACGAGTCCTGATCGATGACTGACAGCTGCACGATGGTGGTGCCGACCGGCTTGTTTTCCTGCGGGGGGAGGATGGGAGAAGATTAGAAGAGCAGAGTCCAGACAGATTCACTGCAGATGTGTCTGTAAAAGACCGACTCAGCTGCAGCGTTTAGTCATGGACTGAAAACCTCTGTTGTCGTGGGCTCTGTCTGGATGTATAGTTCTTACTTTATTTTATTTATTTGTTCCATGTCTACGTCTGCTGCTCCAGATTCACCAGGATCAGAATGGAGGTACCGTCTGTACACCTGTGTGCAGCCACGGACCAACAGACATGTATAAAACTGCAAACATTGTAGGGTCATCTGAGAGTGGACTGAACCTCAGCTGAACCACAGCTGAACCACAGCTGAACCACAGCTGAACCTCAGCTGAACCACAGTTGAACCACAGCTGAACCTCAGATGAACCACAGCTGAACCACAGTTGAACCACAGCTGAACCTCAGATGAACCACAGGTGAACCACAGTTGAACCACAGTTGAACCACAGCTGAACCTCAGATGAACCACAGGTGAAACTCAGCTGAACCTCAGCCAAACCACAGCTGAACCTCAGCTGAACCACAGACCAGTTCCAGTGAAGAACAGTTGCAGGTGTTTCGGTCTAGTTTCCAGTTGGAGCCTGTTGACTGCGCCTCATCTTCTGTCTGCCAGACACATTCAGAGGTTCCTTCGTCTGCTACAGGGTTCCCTGCATGTCATAAGAACATGTTCCCTGAGTCGTCCCGGGATAAGTCCTGAAGCTCCAGGAGAGATTTCAGTCAGAGGAAAAGTTCAGAACTTAGATGTCGAGCAGAGTCGCAGTCAGACATGACTTTAAGACCGTCAGTCCTGATCAGTTTATTGTAAAATGCCACCATGGATAATCAGTGAGGACACGTGCACTATGAGCACTGCAGAAGCAGAACGTGGACCTACTGATACCAGAGTACTAGCATTAATACGTGCACGTTAAAATCTCAGATTATCTCTCAATCTGCAGATCAGTGTTCAAACTCTGATTTTTCACTTTATGAAAAATATAAGTTAATTTTGCAGCTTTTCCAGAGTTGCTGGTGCCATGCTATTAAACTACACCTGCAGACGTGCGTCCACCAGACTAACTTTACCTGGACTGATGTCTTCTGCGTACCTGTATGACAGCAGTGAGGTCGGAGGGGGAAAAGGTGGGGGCGTTGTCGTTGATATCAGAGATTTCGATGTTGACCATGGTGGTGGAGGACATTGGTGGACTTCCAGAATCCAGCGCTCTGACAGTCAGTGAGTAGCGGGGAACCTGAAAAAATTAAATTACAAACAAACAGATCCAAATAAAAACTCTTCTACTGGTACTTAAAAATTAAGTGAGTAATTTAGATTTAAACAAAGACATGGCTGTGTCCTCCATCACCGAGGGATCTGAACAGTGAATGTTTGTAGTTTTAGCGATGAGTGTTTTTCTGGACTGGAATTAAACAGGAAATGCAAGTAAACCTTTTTGGTGCAACGATGCACCACAGATGTAAGGATGTGGTGGTTTGAACCCAGGACCGCAGGACTCAGACAACTCAGGTTAAGAGTAAAGAAAAAAGTTTTTAATGAAAAAATAAACAAAACTTACAGGAACAAACAAAATGTCATGAAGGGAGACAAACACCAAGACATAGTGCAGGACATGAACCAGGAGGGTCCATGAGGAATGACAACAGAACGCACGGACTTAAATACACCGACACTGACGAGACAAACGAACGGCTGGTGAAGACAACAGGAAGTTAATGAGGGAGCAGGAACTTGGACGGACCACACGATGGAGGTAAAACACTGGGAACAGACAAAGGAACCAAGAGAAGGACCAGCACAAAAATCACAGACGAGGACAGATTAGGACAGAACAGGACAGATTAGGACAGACACTGAATGACAAAAGACTCAACTTCGGTTCTTCACTGACCCCTCACTTTCTCTTTTCTCTTTAAAATCTGTTTTAATCGTCCAAAATCACATTTTTGGATCGTTAAAAGCAGCTAAAGCTGAGAAGCTAACCTACGAGCTAAGCTAACAGGCCGACCTCGGGGAAAAAACCTCCGTCTTGTCGAAGCTCCAGAGTTCACGGTCGAAACTCGTGCCTTCGTGTAAAAAGTTGTTTTTCTCTGAAAAAAAAAAAGCTGAGAACTTGTTTACTGATTTTTTATTAAAAGTTTTGTGTGACAAATGCTAAAGAGCTCAAACCACCGAGCGTCTGACATTTTGAGAACAAGCAACATGTCCAAGAAGATCTGTTCCACAACCTGGACAAAAGGCCACACTGCTCCTCCTGAATACAAGTCCAGCAGTCGTGCAGAGCTTCACATCCTGTACGTCTGATGGTACGAGGTCAGGTCATCAGTCTATCACTGGTTTATTAAAGAAATATGACCCAAACATTGTCTCTGGTTAAAGAGAGAGCACCACGACGATAAACACAAAACGCAGCAGTCACAGAATGATCCAAATGTCGACTCAAACCAGGACCTTTCTTTTTGCAGAGAAAAATGCATGTGCATGTGGGTCTCCTTACTGTTTCACGGTCCAGTTTCTTGTTGACCTTGATCACTCCACTTATTGGGTCAATGAAAAACTGGTTCTTCTGGTCTCCGCTGACAACGGCGTAGAGGATGTCTCCATTCAGATGGCTATCAGCATCTTCTGCTTCCAGCTGCAGGAACAAAAACACAAAGGCGTGAAGAGGAAAGTAGCATTTACAAAGGACCATCAAGTCTTATGATGTTTTTTCATCTTCAAGCTTGTTTGGGAGCTCAAGTGTTCCCAACTGCATATAGTTGTGCTCCTGAACAAAACCACCAGAGAGGAACTGGACTCTCTCCTGTTCTGAAGAACCCGGGGAGAGAGGTTTGATTTTTATTATTCTTTTTATGAATGTTTTTGTTAACGTATTATTTTTATAAAGGAATGTTTCTGTTCAGTGCCCTGAGACGACTTCTGTTGTGACTTGGAGCTGTAGAAATAAACTGGATTGAAATTAAATGTATCTAGAATCAAGAAACGTTTTGTTAAATGAAAGGTTAAATTAACAAAACTGGATTACTTGCAGTTACTTGTCGTATCAAAAACTTTATCTAATGCAAGATAAAGTCCTTGTGAAAGGCTTTAAACAGAGACCGTGTTGTTTGACTCTACCTGGACAACGAACTCTCCACCAGTGGCATCTTCTGACAGCACTGCAGAGTAAAGGTCACGGCTAAACACAGGCACGTTGTCGTTGATGTCTGTCAGGTTAATGTTCACCGTGGTAACTGCACTCAGAGTTGGCGTGCCGCCATCACGAGCCTCTACTGTCAAGAAGTAGTCTTTGCAGGTCTCATAGTCCAGAGGCTGGGCCACCAGAACGGCTCCTGAGGGAGGACGAGGAGACAGAACAACAAAATGTAAGAACGAGGCTGGACTGGAAACTTCAAGAAAGAAAAGGCTTAGCAGACACAACTGTACACTAAAATAATTCAACTAAACAATTTATGCAGAAATGTGGATGAGTTATTAATCTGTAAAGTTTAGGGAGCAAAAAACTTACAAGACTAGGATGAACATTTTGAGGTCAAATCTCTAAAAATCACCAAACTTCTTAGTTCCATTTCATATAGGCTTCGCCCTTTAAGGATATCGCTAGTGGGTTTATCCCTAAGGCGCGCAGCACAGCACTGAAAACTTTAGTCCACACCCACTTGCTGTGTGGGCCTCACCCCCAGTCCGTATAAATTACCATGAGACCGAGTAATCGGCTCCCATTTTTTTCTTCAGCCAGCTGGCTAGCACTGTCAGAAGAACGAAGAAGGAAAAGTTGTCGGCTTTGACACCATGGACCATGAGATCCTCATTGCTAGGTTGGAGCAGTGGGTGGGCATCACAGGATCAGCCCTAAATTGGTTCAGATCTTACCTCGCTGACAGATCCTTTTGTGTCTCCATCAAGGATTTTAGTTCCGCAGAGGCAGAGCTTAAATGGGGGGTTCCGCAGGGGTCCATCCTGGGTCCCCTCCTATTCTCTTTATACCTGCTGCCGCTTGGTGCTATTTTCCGGAAACACAACATGCCCTTCCACTTCTACGCCGATGACTGTCAAATTTACTTCCCCCTAAGACACAATGGTACATGCTCTATTCAACCTCTGCTCAACTGCCTGGCTGACATCAGGGACTGGATGGCTTTAAATTTCTTAAGTTTCAATGAAAAGAAGTCTGAAGTCATGTTGTTCCCTCCCAACGACACGATCACAAACCACTGCATCGACCT
>NC_056503.1:50548238-50555185 GCF_014905685.2 Nematolebias whitei
ATATATCTGTATGCCTTTTTATAACTGTCCACTGTTGTCATCACTTTGTTAAATCAGGTCTCTCTTGTAAATGAGTCCTCGAGGCTCAATGGGATCAACCTGTAGAAATAAAGTTTGAATGAAAAAATGCACAGAACAGTCTGAGATATTATATCCTCGTTCTTGTGTTCATATGTTACTTTTCCTTTTCTACTCAGAGAATTGTGTATTTCATGCCTGTTTCTTGTGAACTGTCACTTGCCAGGTGCAGCCGCCGAACTCTCGCAGCCTGGTGGCCTCCCAGAAGGACCCGCGAGTCGGTGAGGGATTCCAGGGCTGCCTGGACTCGGTCATGCTGAACAACAGAGAGCTTCCTCTGCAGAACAAACGCTCGCAGTACGCAGAGGTGGTGGAACTGACAGAGCTCAAGCTCGGCTGCATTCTCTACCCTGACCCATGCCAGCATCAACCGTGCCACAACGGGGCCACGTGCACCAGCCTGCCCTCTGGTGGTAAGAAGCTGGAACTGCAGCAAGAAGCTGCAGGTCTTCATTTAGAAGCTGCTTTCAAACAGCACTAATGAAAGGTCCACATCAGCCCAGGAGCTCAGAAATAAATATTAAAAATGCATGAAATACTCAAATATTTACTATGTGATCTAAAATATTTAAACTCTAATTCCTAAGAATGAAATAGTCATAAGGCAAAGGTGTCTGAGTAACAACAAAAGTTGGCTATTTTATGTATTTTTCTGCATCAAACGGTGTCATAATATTTGCAATATACTTTTGAGTACTTCAAAGTTATATAAAGGATAAACACAATATGAGGGTTGATATATTACCATATACCTTTGTTTGGCTAAAAGTACTTGGACACTAAATACCTGCACGACTGGTAATGATGCGTGAGCAACAAAATCATCAGAACAACGCAGAAAGACAAGTTTATTTTTAATATTTGATGACTTCTTGAATCATCACAGGACAGTTTCGTCACAGTACGGCTCCAAATAGAAGCAGGTGTAGCACATCCAGAGAGCCAACCTTCTTCACGTCTTTATCATCCTGAGTACTGTCTGCACATATTTATGAGAAACTGTAGAAATATTTCACTAGTTATCTGCTTTGACTCTGCCCCCCCAGGGTTCAGATGCAGCTGCAGTCCACAGTTCACTGGGGGCAGCTGTGACGTGGAGGTGACCGTGTGTGTTCCTAACCCCTGTCAGAACGGTGGAGTGTGTCGACCCGTTGGCAGCGCCTTCCTCTGCAGCTGCAGGAGAGGCTTCAAGGGTCTCATGTGAGTTCTGATCCAAACCCTGGCCGGCCTTCGCTTCACTTAATCATCACATCAACAGATAAACTTTTCCACCACCTCACACCGTTATTTACTAAACAAGTGTTTACTGTAAACAGAAGAGGGCTGGTTCCACCAAGCTGGACCTTCTCTCATGTCCTGTTTGACACATGCCAAGCCGTGCTTCTAATGTTTCTTTGTTCTCAAACGTTCCACTTGTGCTCACGTCAAAAGAGACGTTCCACACATTATTTTATCATTTCTTTCTGTTCAATAACATTGATTAACAAGTAAAAAAAAAAAATCACAGCTTTGCCTGAGACTTCGAGTTTGACCTCTGTTACCACGGTGACGAGTTTGACCTCTGTTACCACGGTGACGAGTTTGACCTCTGTTACCATGGTGAGGAGTTTTGATGTTGCAGGTGCAGGTGACGAGTTTCTGGCTGAAGTGGAACTCTTGCTTCGTAGTACCACCCCTCACTTTTGGAAGTTCTTAAAGATCCGTACAGACTGTGACTATAAACACTTTACAGTGATTTAAACTAAGTACAGTAGTCCCTTGAAAACTTCGAGGTTCGACTCTCCCAGATTCACTCTTTTGCGTGTTTTCAGTGTAAGATTGCACACGACACATGACTGGGAATGGGGAAAGTCAGACCCCACCCCTGTCCCATCCTTTCTCTTTCTGAGGCAGTCACAGCAGAGTAGAGACACAATGGGCTGGTCTCAGGTCTGCTGTGACTGCCTCAGAAAGAGAAAGGAGGGTGGGGGTGAGGTCTGTGTTTCCCCATCGCCACAGCTCAGGGAGCAGGGATGAACAGATCAGACGATGAAGTTTATAAAAGAGACTCAGTCAGATATAAGACTGACCCTATGCCCCCTCATTTCTTTTTCCTCAGAAAAAGAAAGGAGGGGGCGGGGTGTGTGTCTGTCTTATACCTGAGTGAGCCGCACAAGCAACATGGATTGTTTATTTAAAATAATCAAGTGCAACCTGAACCGAGTCTTTAGGAACAAGAAAGCTGGATGTTCAGGCACGAGACCATCAGACAGTCTGGCAGGGAGGCAGAGACTGATGTGACTTGGTGCTATTTAAATAAAATTAATTGAATAGATCTAGTTTTAATGATTATTTACTTCACTAACAAGGCTAGAATCTATTCGTCCATCCATTCAGCCACCCATTCATCCATCCGTTCATCCATCCGTTCATCCAGCCATTCATCAGTGTATGAATGTGATAAAGTTCAGATTATTCTTTGTACAGATCTAGTATAGAGCTGTATGAATGGGTAAATGAGCCACAGATTGTTGTAAAGAGCTTTGAGTGTCTTGGTAAGATAGAAAGGTGCTATAGAAGTATTGTCCATCCGTCCATCCATCCATCCATCCATCCATCCATCCATCCATCCTGTCAGGATTTGGTGGTCAGGAACGAACCCAGTAGTGCAGACAGGACTCAACTCGGCAGATTACAAAAATAGGTATTTTAATAGAAAATAAAGAACAAAATAATAGCAGACGTGGCAGCAAGACTTACATGAAAAACGGATGGCTCAAAGGGAAATTCAGGGAGGACTCAGGAAACTCAGGGAAGACTCAGAAGATGCAGGAGAACACAGGAGACCCAACGAATACGACCCGACGAGGAACAAGACAGAACAGACAGCTTTTATACAAGGACAAGACAAGACGTGATTACAACAGCTGTGACGAGACAAAGGTGGCACCAATTGAACTGACGAGGAAACACTAGGAAAACACAGACGCAAACAGAAACAGCAAATGGTACCATCCTTACACATACATACATACATACATACATACATACATACATACATCCATACATACATACATACATCCATACATCCATACATACATACATACATACATACATACATACATATTTTTAATGCTGGTACATGTTGGAGCCACTAAATAAACAATTTGAAACATAATCCTTTTCCTGTATCTTTTCATCCTGCAGTTGTGAAGAAGATGTCAATGAATGTGACCGAAGCAACCCTGAGGGTCAGTGCGAGAACGGAGGAAGTTGTGTCAACACTCCTGGCTCTTTCTACTGTAACTGCACCCCAGGCTTTGTGGGCCAGCGCTGCAGCCTGCGGGCTGTTGTTGTTCCTGACATGCAGGCTGGTCATGCTGTGGTTGGAAAAGAGGAGCTGATTGGCATCACCGGGGTCTTTTTTGTCATCATCGTCTTGATAATCCTTTTCATAGCACTCCGTAAGAAAGCTTTTCAGAAGAACTACTCACGGAGCAACCTGTCTCTGGTCCAGGACCCGGCCACTGCAGCTCTCCTCAACAAGGCTAGCTGTGTTCAGTTTAAGACTCTGCACTGTGCACCAGGAGACCCTCTCAGCTTGTACTCAGAGACGGGTTTAGACCCTACCATGGTGGGAGGGGTTGGGGTGATGGGACCTCCACAAGTTCCTGTGAGACCTATGGCATACACACCTTGTTTCCAAGCAGAACCACTGTCCAAACTAGAGAAGATGTCAGATGGTCATGTAGAGCACACAGAAATGAGCACTTTTCACCCTGATTCACCAAGAATCCTCTGTGGATCCACGAGGAGAGGGGTGGTGGTGTGCAGCGTGGCCCCCAACCTACCGCCAGTGTCGCCTTGTCGCTCAGACTGTGACTCCATTCACAAGAGTCCTTTAGCAGGGGATGAAGGTGAGTTTACAACGACCGTTTGAATTAAATTAAATAATTAGTGAGAAACTGCTTCATTGAATGTTCAGTGCAACTCTATTCTGCATTTCATACATTTTGTGTTATTTATCAGTGATAAGTGTATTTTGTATCTTCTCTGAAGGAAGACAGCAAGTTTTATAACTGAAGCTTGATATCAGCAATTTGGTCATTTTAAACACATTAAATTATCATTAATTTAACTTTCATCACATTGAGTCAATTTTCCTTCAAACTTCTAAAAACAAAACCATTGTGAATAAATTAGCATATTTGCCTGTCTATACATTAGTGTTGTGTTCAAGACCACCAAACCCGAGACCAAGTCCAGACCAAGACCTTCAAAAAGGGGTATTGAGACCGGTCTCAAGACCAAGACCGGTCTTGAGTACTACAACACTACTATACGTGATTAATCAAGTCCAGTGAACTTATTTATGCCATACGTTAAAAACAACAGAATGAAAAGCTGCAGTTAGGTCAAGGATCTCCGCCAGAGTCAGATTATAATAAACTTGTATAAAGTTATTGGTGCTGTGTATTCTTCTGTATGTAATGTTTAAAGCCAAACTGGAAAACTTCCTAAATATCATATTTTCTTTAGAAGTCATTTAATTGAATAAAAACTATTCAGAATTTTGAAAGAAAGGAGAGTTTTGAGATTGGTCTAGAGTTTAAGTAGACTGAAGTCCAGGTGTTTTCTTCAGTTAAATAAAAGGTCAGCAAGGAAACCTTTTGTCGTATGATCAACACTTCCTTTACAAATCTTTGTGATGAGGGCTCAGCCTGATGAAAGACACCAAGAAAGGCTTCTAACGCCCGTTCTGTCTGCACAGCTAAAACGATTGACATGGCAGAAGAAGAAACGTGTTTCTCGGGCAGCAACAAAGGCTCAGAGGTCCAGTCACTGAGTTCCTTCCAGTCTGACTCCTGTGACGACAACGGTAAGACCCATCATGAAGCAACAAGGTTTCTTGAGTCCTACTTGTCTGAAATATTTCAAATGTTTCTTTTGCTCGTTCATTTGTTTGGCTACAAAATGTGTGTTCTATATTTTTAAGTATTGCTTACCATTGCCCATTACAACTGGCATTTGCATTTCCATTTTGGAGATAAACATGAGTGAATTTTGGGGATTAAACTAAATTTTTCTGAAAAGTGGAGGTTTGGAAAAACAAAACAAAATGTTTAACCATTCCTTCAGTCTTTGGATGTGGCATCTTGTCCACGGTGTTTAACAGAGCAGCAGCTCTGGACCAGATCTGGACTGCACCTGACCCATGATACTTTAGCTTTATTCTACTGTCGAGAAGTTAAACTTCTAAGTAGCACAACAATGCACCCCCAAACATTCACAAAGGTTTTCTGACAAGATATGTGTTGCCAACCCATTTTCATTGCAACGTGTCATATTTGACCATTTGCTGAATGAGTCTGTAGGAGATGCACAAATAGGTCTTCACTTGTAGCTACAAAACTATTTGGCTTAACTTTTGGCTGCTGCCTACCAGTTCAGCTCACACAAGACGTGAGAACTGAGGACTTACCTGGTACATTAGGGAGGCCAGACTGAGATGGTTTGGACATGTCCAGAGGAGGGAGAGTTGTTGGGACATGTCCAGAGGAGGGACAGTCGATATATTGGTAGAAGGATGTTAGAAATGCATCTGCCAGGAAAAAGACAAAGAGGAGACATATGGATGCAGTTAGAGGGGACATGGAGGTAGTTGGAGTGAGGACAGAGGGTGCAGAGGACAGAGATGAGGAGGACTCGCTGTGGTAACCTTTTGACGAGGGAACAGCTGAAAGAAGAAGTGTACATGACGACTTGTTGGATCTCAAAATGGACCATGTTGAACCTGTCTGTGGATGGTCTGGAGCCAAACATCTCTCCCATTTTATTGGAAGAAAAAAAACATCTTTATTAACTTATTTTGACATTTGTTGTTCAAAACACAACTAAGCAACTTTTAGACAGACAAAATGCATCTGTGACTGTAGTGCAAGCTAATCTGTTGTTTCCTTTAATGTCAAATCAACCAGTGGTTGAACTGATGGTTAAACCACGAGAGCATTCCTCTCTAAATGTGAATCAAGCAGAAAATAGATACCATGTAGGGAACTAGCAGCTACAGCAATCATTTGAGCCATTTTATGTGCATTTTCACTCAAAACTTTCAAGCCAAGCCTGAAGCACCGTCTTCCTTCTTGTTGTTATGTGTAGATTGAACAAGGTAAAAGGGGTAGTTAAAAGTTAATCCTATACTAGCAGACCTTTGAACCAGCACTGGAAGTATTCACAAGCCAGTAAGTATGAGGTGGTGCCTTGCTACACTCCACAACTTACCTCCCTATACAAGTGGCTGGATTGCAGCACATCTGAAAAACCTCATTCATAGTGTGAGCACTATGTCATGAAAATACTGCCATCACAAAATTAAAGCGCCACAACTTGATCACAAAAAAATTGTGAATGCACAAAACCATCATAGACCTATCACATTCTAGAACATATAATGAGGAACCTATTGCAATCTCAAAACGTACCAGAAGACCTCGACAACACCTTGCAAAAACAATCTTTGATCTGGCTGATGTTTTCCCATCATCAGGGACTCTTCATTCAGTGGCCCACCACTGATTACTTTATTTGTGTGAATGCACAATGCTGCAGGACGGTTTGTTCGTAAGCGAAGCAAGGTTCATGCCAATCTAACCACCCTCGTCCTTTCAGTGTTGTGAGCTCTGACAAATGAAGCCAGCATAACTCTAATTTATTGTGCCCTGTTGTTATTGTTTTATCTTGTAAAGAACTTTGGTCAATGCAAGGCATTGTTGGAAGGTGCTATATAAATAAAGTTTATTATTATTATTTATTATTATAACTCAGCGGCATGAAGCTGGTATCATACTGGTCTAGGACTGTTGGTGACTAGTTGGCATGAAGCTGGTATC
>NC_056503.1:50555285-50573585 GCF_014905685.2 Nematolebias whitei
CCCACTGGTCTAGGACTGTTGGTGACTAGTTGGCATGAAGCTGCTATTCCACTGGTCTTGGACTGTTGATGACTAGTTCGCATGAAGCTGGTATCCCACTGGTCTAGGACTGTTGGTGACTAGTTGGCATGAAGTTGGTATCTCACTGGTCTAGGACTGTTGGTGACTAGTTGGCATGAAGCTGGTATCCCACTGGTCTAGGACTGTTGGTGACTAGTTGGCATGAAGCTGGTATCCCACTGGTCTAGGACTGTTGGTGACTAGTTGGCATGAAGTTGGTATCTCACTGGTCTTGGACTCTTGGTGACTAGTTGGCATGAAGTTGGTATCACATTGGTCTAGGACTGTTGGTGACTAGTTGGCATGAAGTTGGTATCTCACTGGTCTAGGACTGTTGGTGACTAGTTGGCATGAAGTTGGTATCACACTTGTCTTGGACTTTTGGTGACTAGTTGGCATGAAGCTGGTATCTCACTGGTCTAGGACTGTTGGTGACTAGTTGGCTTGAAGCTAGTACCCCACTGGTCTAGGACTGTTGGTGACTAGTTGGCATGAAGCTGCTATTCCACTGGTCTTGGACTGTTGATGACTAGTTCGCATGAAGCTGGTATCACATTGGTCTAGGATTGTTGTGGTGGCTAACTGGCAAAATATCAATTTTGATGGTGTCTCAGAAATGTTTCTAACTTTCATGAGGATCTCTCAACTTCTTCATGTGAGTCAAGGACACTTACAATATTGTCACCTTGAATTTTGTACATGTAATGTACACTGTATCAGTTTGTGCAACTTTTTTTCTCAAAGTATGTGCTTAGTTTTTGTGGATGTTTTGAACTTTTCTCCATTTAGTTTAAGTGATTCTTGAGTTTTACAGCTCTTGTTTTTACACATGCACAGAAGCTCTCATCATGACAGAAAATATCCAAGATTACTACCCAATATAACAAAAAATAATGTGAAAAAATTATCGAACTGACCTCGTATTTATTCGAGGACAGCTGCCCAGGTGGGTTCAAAGTGGGCCGGAGTGGTACAGTGTTGAAAGAGGTTGGCGATAAAATAATCTGCACAGACTAGAATAGAGTTTTGTTAGTTGAGCAAACAAGAAAAAATCATGACTCAATATTTGGCCGTGCAGAATGTAGTTATACGGCTCACTGGATGTTTAGTTGCAAACTGTCAACAAGACTACAAGTGTGAATGTATCTTCAAGCCTGTGGTCCAAAGTCTTTAATGTCAGGCTATGCAGGAATGTTTGAAATCCTGCTGTGCACAGTCGAAGGTACAACAGGTTCACCTTAACCTCTGAGGTGTAACAGGTTCACTTTAACCTCTCATGCTGCCTCAACCCTTTCATAGATCACACTGAGATGGAATGACGGCATCTCAGGCCTGGCTTGAAGCATTTTAAGAAGGTTTCTGTGACTTACTAAAGGTGATGTAAGGAGGGGACGGTCTTTTCATCCATGTCATTGAGCCATGGTTTTATAAGGGACCCTGAAACTGACCGTCTTCAAAAGCCACGTCTAAATCTTCCTTTCCCCGCGATCCATCAGACTCATGTGAGGCAGTTGGCATGAGAATGGGTTGTCGCTTGTTCCACATCCACAGTGTGCTTTGGTGCTTGTGGCTTGTCTGCAGGAGCTTTGTTTTTGTGCTTTCATGTTCATTGAATCAGTCTGTCCTCTTCAACAAGTGATTTCACCAGAACTGCTCCAAACGTGTCTGCGTTAGGCCGACCGGTGTCACCGCAGTAACAGAAGTTTATCCGCTGATGTTGTAAGAAATAAAACAAGGTCTTTCAGGTTTTTATTGTCTTGTTCTTGCATTTATTTATTTTTAATGTATTGTTGTTGTCTTTGCCTGCTCTATTAGTTCATTTATTTAAAATGTGTATGTATTAACAATATTTTGTGCAAATTCCCTTAAAGTCTAATTCACAAGAAGTCGACTGGAACGACAGAAGAGCTTCAGCTGGTCACAGCTCTGCTTGTATTTCTACGTACAATCAGTGCTGAGAGCATGAGATGAGGCGCAGCCCCAGCCAGCGCCGCTCTGAGCTCTTTTCACTACAAATGCTTGTTTTTAAAAACTCACGTGCTCCTTGTTTTCCTCCTCAAGCCTCCATTGTGACTGTCATTCGACTGGTTAACGATGCAGTCGACACAATCGAGAGTGAAGGTACCATGTCTCATCTTCTTTGTGACTCTTCACGTGTTCTTCCATTTGTTGCTTTGTCTTTGAGTCTTTTCTATTTTTATTTGTTGACTGACACTTTTCGGGGGCAGCCAGACAAACCCCAAATGATCTTCAGAACCATTTCTATCAGAAAGAAAGTGATTCTGTAACCGGCTCAGGTTTGTTGGTTTGGTCCCGGAGGAAATGAAAACTCAGATTAGGAAGAAACGTTAGACAAATTAAAGGGTAGGCCAGACTCTTTCAAGTGTAATATGTGGAAACGTTGTCAACAGTCAGTATCTTACCTGCAGCAGGCAGAGACCAGAGTCTTCTCAGGTTGGAGAAGGAGGGTTGTAGAGGAGCTGGGGCTTTACGAATCTTTTGCGATATTGATAGTGTGCACGCTGATTTAGCCAAATATTTGATATATTGTGCATAAATTTTGATCACGTACCGTGTTCAGAGTTGATCAGGGTGGATCAAGTAGACTAACCACCTGACCGAGTCTGACACCTGAACTCTGTAAGGTTTTGTTTTTCACACAACTTTAGTTCTGTTGCTTGGTTTCCTCCTGCAGCAGATCATGAGTGGTCCTGAACGGACTGGGTCCTGCAGACCTGTCTGACCTCCTTCACTTGTTTTTAGTTTTCTGCAGGTCCATGCTGGTCTTCCAAGGTTCATCAGGAACCTCATGTAGGAACTGAAGGTTGGCGTAGGGACAAATTGTAAAAACTGCATCCTCACTAAAATATTCAGATCTATCAAACCTTACACACGTTTCGTTGCACCTTCATGCATCCTGATGAACATGGAGCTGAGCACGCAGGAGACCCCCCCCCCCCCCCAACTCCAGATAATATGCAAACTATGGCATCGTTTTATGGTCTCCTGTGCTTTGAAGTTACTGTGCTCAACAGCAGTTGTTTTTAAATGTGCTCTCTATATAATTATGATTTGGTCGTGACCTCCTGTGACCTCCAGGGACCTCCTGTGACCTCCAGTGACCTCCAGTGGACTCTGTCTCTCTTGGTCTCTCTTGTAAATGAGTCCATGAGGCTCAGTGGGATTAACCTGTCTAAATGAAGGTTGAATGAACTTGGCCTTCAGTGTGAGGAACCGGAGAAGATCACATGAAGCTCCGTCCAAGAGACAACAATGTAAACGCTGATAAAGTAGTTTGTATGGACTGCTTCAGTTTTAACTGAAGCTCTGTCTTGTTGCCTTGACAACCGAACTGAGAAGACTCTGGCTCCTGTCCACTGCAGGAAGATGATAGTTCTTAGGACGTCTCCTCCAAGAACTGGTCCTTAAAGCCTAACGTAGGGTCAGCAAATTAAAATGCTGAGGTCCTGAAAAACTGCAGGTGCACAGCTCCTGGCTGTTGCTCCAGCTTTTCTGTACCCCCCCCCCCCCCAAACCACCACCACCACCCAAAACCAGTGCTCCCCACTGTGCAGTATGCTGGAGCTGACAGGCAGGTGTGAACCATTTGTTCTCTTGTAGAGTTGGGGTGGACCATCACTACATCTTTTTGAATCAAATAATGCTCCTTGGTTTCCATCTCAGATCAAACCGTGATCCCTGGACCCTCTCAGGTGGACCCTCTCAGGTGGACCCTCTCAGGTGGACTCGCTCTCGGTTCAGTTTTTGACTACAAGGCAGATTGTTCTTGTTGCGTCCCAGCCACGTTACGTAACGAGGGCAGGAGTCATCACAGATCATTTCTACCCTGCATGTTTTGTGAGAGCAGCTGTGCTCCTGTTCTCTGTTTCTTATCCTGAAGCTCTCACTAAATATTTCACTCAGACTCTGAGCTTCACGTGTTTTATACTCTGGAAGTCATCTTCATACATAATGGGGTTTTTGCTGCTAAATGCAGCGTATTATCTCATTTAACTGTGGACCAACTCAGTACAGACAGAAGCTGGTTGGCTTCACAATTTGAGGCGATTTGACAGAAAAGTATCTTCCTGGGTTGTGACTGGGGGGGGGGGGGGGAGACTTTGACACAAAATTACTGACAGATGCCAAACTTTTTACTTATTTTCACATAACAATGCTTTTACAGAAACTTCTAGTGCAGTTTGTGCTGAGAGTTTGCATAAAGAGAGCTGAGCAGGTTCTGCAGGGGCTCCAGACTTCTGCTGCCTCTTGGACCATTTGAAGAGAATTTGGCTCCAAATTTTGGAACAGGTTCAAAGTTTTTGCAAAACAAAAGTGAAGCTCTGTTAGTCATGCAAGAAAGGTGGAGCGCTTATGAACACTTTGAAAACACGTGTCCAACTCGAGGCCTGAGGGCCAAATATGGCCCTTGTTGACATTTTATTCAGCCCCCAAGATGACATTTTTAAGTAAAATATTTTTATTGCTTCTTATTCAGCTTGAAAGCTGAGCATTCTTTGAGTGCAGACTTCTTTTGAATAACATGGAAGTTTTGAACCTTTGAAATTAGTTTGGATTCTTCAGTAAATGTTGATTTTGATGCGCGACAGAGAACATCAGTGAGTAATGAAAGTGTTGTTGAGGAACCTGTAGCCAATACAAGATGTCATGTGACTGGAGTTCATGTGTGGCCCTTGGTTTGAAACAAGTTTTAATTTTGGCCCCCTCTGTAACGGAGTGTGACAGGACATTGAAGTGGGGACTTCTTTAGACTGATTTGACCTCATTCATGTATTTATTGAAAAACTTTACACACGTGTGGTCCAGTCTGTTTTTCATGTGTTCCTGACAGTGTCGATTATGGACCGAGGTGAAACCTACAACAAAGGTGACCACCAGCCCTCCATCTCTCTCTTTTTATTGCTCGTACCTTTTATCCTTCCATCTCTGTGGTAACAGTGAGTAGACAAAATAACTTGTTTTAATGGCAAAGGTAAAAGTCTAGGATAAAGTTCAAATTGTGAGCAGCATGAAACGAGTTAGTTTCAGTAACTGCGATTGTGCGATAAACAATAAATCTATTAATCGCATGATAAATGAAAATTATCGACCTCGTTTTCATTTATCAGCTTTATCGTTTCTTCGTGTCTCTCTCTTTCTACTGAAGACACTGGATGAAAAAAGACTCAACTCCGGTTCTTCACTGACCCCTCCCTTTCTTTTTAAAATCTGGTTGAACCAAAATTGCGTTTTTGGATCGTTCAAAGCAGCTAAGCTGAGAAGCTACGCTACGAGCTAAGCTAACAGGCCGACCACGGGACAAAACCTTCGTCTTGTCCAAGCTCCAAAATTCACGGTTGAAACTCGTGCCTTTGTGTAAAAAGTTGATTTTCTATGCAAAAAGAAGCTGAGAACTTGTTTACTGATTTGTTAATTAAAAGCTTTGTGTGAAAAATGCTAAAGAGCTCAAACCACCGAGCGTCTGCCATATTGAGAACCGAATAAAGGAAGGGCAGACAGCCCATGTCACGTCAAGGGGCCTCCCTCCCATTTTTCTTAGAGACACGCTGCTCTCTCCCTCACTATCCATCCTTCAGCTCAAACAGTCGTATGCTGCCATCCAGTGGTCAAACAAATGTACTACACACAAAAATTAACCAATATTTTTTCTTAAATTTGACAATAATTACCAATTATTGTCAATTTCAAACATTATCATTTATCGCAATAATATCTGACACAATTAATCGCCCAGCAAAATTTGTTATCGTGACAGGCCTAAGTGCAATTAATATCTTGCTGTCACAAAATATTTAGTTTTGAGGTGTGAATGATGACCTTAAAGATTTCTGACAGCTCAGAAGTGTTCCTGCTCTGATCAGTCATCTGGTGATGGAAGTGCTAGAGCAGGTGGATATCCAGACATTTTAAACTACCTACTTTTCTTTAGATAGTAACGTTGTTGTTGCTTTTCCAAAGGTTTGGCAAGTCCTTCATCTTTCAGAGTTTTCAGATCTCCTTCACTTTTTGGAGTTTCGTTGTTTCAGCCTCATCATAGAATCATTTCTACACTTTTAAGTTTTTTTAATTATCTTCTCTCAGTAGCAAAAGCAAACATTTATACAAAAATAAAACCTGAAATATCGCACTTCCATAAGTATTCAGATCTTTTTCCGCAGTTTTGATTTGAGGCACATTGGCGTCAGTTCCAGACTTGAGTCTACAACAAGACGAGACAAACTATGAATCTGGCCTGGAGGATCTTCTCACGTTCTTTTTTGTAATTTATTTCACTCTGCTAACTAAGCCCAGTTGTGTGGGGGCTGATGGAGGAGCCATTTTCATATTGAGATGTTTGATAGGGTCCAGTTGGGACTCTGACTGGTCCTCTGTAGGATGTTCGCAGAGCTGTCTGAGGTGTTCTTTGTGTGCTTCGAGTCATTTTCGTGTTAGAAGATGCACCTGAGGACATTAGTGTTGTGAGCATAGTCAGTCCATTCTAAAGTGAACTCCAACTGGAAGGATTATTATTGATTACGCAGCTTAAGGCAGTTTCTACTTCTTATTTATAACTTTTCATTTGACCATTGAAATGTGAATGATAACCAGATGTGAGATCTTCCACATCTGAGATATGAACTGGGGTCCTTGGTCAGAAATTGCATCCAGCGTGATGCATGGAGCTGGAAAACATGCTGGCTCAGGAGATGAGCAGTTTCCAGAGCTGAGGGTCACTGAGGGGGATGCGCTGTTTTAGAAAACCTGTTCACAGCGGTGAGGATGACCAATAATTAAATCCAAGGTGGTGTGAAGCCAAGGGCGATGAGGAGTGGGAAGAGTTTGCAGGAAACCCTCAGACGGCTGATTACCTTTTCTGTTTCGGGCACAGAGCTGACATGCAGATACAAACTCTAACAATGTGAGGAAGTGTCGTTTCCATTTCAAACTGTGTACTCACTGAGTTGGGTTCAAACAATAGGTTTGGAGGTCTTGTGCCAGGGTCAGGTTCTGCCTGCTGATCTCGTCTTATGAGACCCTCAATCTCCCAGGTTAGCATGGTGCAAGATGAGGGGAGGATGTTTTCGGAGTCACTGAGAATCCTTGAATGGGAAAAACTGTCAGGAGACAGCATCAGGTTTTACCTTTATATAACGAGGTGGTGAGTTATGGTAAGATGAAACTCGGCAAAAAGCAACGAGGAACATTTTGCATTCTTGTCAAGTCATTGTGCAGATTGTAATTACACCAAATGTTTATGGTCTGTCCAGACAATGAAAGGAAGGAAAGATCCCTCTAGCCAGTGTCTCTGTTCTTCCAATGCAAACTTTATGGACAGTAGTTCACCGTTACCTACAGTATCCATCCATCCATCGTCTTCCTCTTGTTCTGGACTCAGGTCTCGGGGACAGCATCTTGAGCAGGGAGGTCCAGACATCTCTCTCCACAGCCACCTCTTCCATTTCTTCTGGGAGGACTCCAAGGTGTTCAAGACAGCAGAGAGACATAGTCTCTCCAGCGTGTCCTAGGTCTTCCCCGGGGTCTCCTTCCAGTCTGACATGTCTGAACCATCTCAACTGGCTCCTCTGGATGTGGAGGAGCAGCGGTTCTACTCTGAGTCTCTCCTGATAACTGAACTTCTCACCCTGTCTCTAAGGGAGAGTCCAGCTACCCTGCAGAGGAAACTCATTTCAACCTCCTGGATCCACGATCTCATTCTTTCAGTCACTACCCAGAGTTCATGACCAGAGGTGCGGGTAAGAATGTAGACCTTTCTGGTAAACAGAAGTTTTGCCTTACAGCTCAGCTCCCTCTTCACCACAACGGACCGGTACAGAGTCCACAATACTGCAGATGCTGCAACAATCCATCTGTCAATCTCACGCTCCATTCTTCCCTCACTGAGAACAAAACCCAGAGATACTTGAACTCCTCCAGTTGAGGCAGAACTTCACCCTCGACATGAAGAGAACAATCCACCTTTTCTGACTGAGGACCATGACCTCAGATGTGGAGGTGCTGATTCTCATCCCAGCCGCTTCACGCTCGACTGTGAACCGCTCCAGAAAGAGTTACTTCAGTATGTCCTAGTTATTTTCTACTGGTGTGAGATGATGAGACAAAAAGGCACAGGGGTGTAACTTTCCATCAGATTCATCACACTGGAAGAGAACCACTCCAACTCCTAATCCAAAGCATCCACCTTGAGGATGTTTCTGTCATCTTCTGTTTCTGAAGATGTGGACGGGAGCAGAGGTAAGAAGTTGCTTTAACCTACTGAATGCTTTCCTGGTTTCAGGGGGCCACAATAAAAGGATGCAGGGTAGAGGTGAGTGGAGTCAAGTGAGCTGCTGTCTGACTGTCATTTTTGATGAACTTCTGTAAAAGTTGTCAAATCCTTGGAAATGTTGAAGCTGTTTACGAGTGGTGGGTGTTGGCCTTTCAGCTACTGCCTTGACCTCCGGATCTGTACTGACCTCCATTGAAATCCAAAGGATTCTACTGTTACAAAAAATTCCACATTTTTTAACAAAGCGTTGATTTTCCAAGTCATTGCAGAATAGCTCTCACATCACATGTGGTGGATTTCTGGGTTTTCTGAATAGAAGAATGTGATCCAAGTAAACATAAACAAAGACATCTAAAAAAGTTAAATCTGGTCCTCTGGACATTCAAAAAAACCCAAAACAAAGCAAAACAACAAAAAATGTAGAAACGTTTCGTCTCTCATCCGAGGATGAATGTCCAGAGGACCAGATTTAACTTTTTTAGATTTTTCTACCTGGATTATTGAGCATGCATCAGGATATAAACAAAGACATTTAAAAAAATCTCAGCTGACACAATTTTTCTCAAGTATTTTCATTTCAAATAGCCATTTTTATTAGTTCATCCAAAGACAGACTTATCTTTTGAGGCCAATTTATTCTTTAATTGTTCCGTTAAGGAACTGAAGACATGCTCTACGATGCGTTCTCGTTCCACTGGATCACCACAGTCCTGCATAAGTGGATGGCGTGATCTCCCACAGTGCAGTTACCTTGTATCAAGCCCTGTAACCTTCTGGTTACGTATTTTGCACATTAGGGATATTCCAAAATCTTGTGGAAATCTACAAGGAAGTTTATGAAGGTTAGTTTCTCGATGGGATGTGAGTTTAGATTTTTTTTCTAGCTCTGACCAGTACACTTCCTGACTGTCAGATCAAAGCTGGTGGAAATGCCGACACTGTAAAATGCCTGCCAGACAGCACGGGCATCGTCAACTCAAAACTTTGATTGGTTAAGCAACAGTTTCAGTGTCATTTATTTTATGCTACAGTTGCCTGCACTGATGATTCTGGAAGCCTCAAGGCAGATTTACTTGGCCCTAGCAACAGATGATGGTCCAAATACGACTGTGTATATTTAAACATGCTACGGGAAGCTGTGCAACCAGGAGAAAAGCTATGAAGAGAAAATACATTACAGAAGGACTTATGTTTAGGCCACAGAGAAGGCCTTGCTGCCACTGATTGGCTCTTTCCAGACTGCAGGTTGTTTGGAAGCTGGCAGCGCAGATTTAGGGAAATCCAGAGTCTGCAGAGATGGTTGAAAGTTTTCTTCAGCATGCCTCCCAGTCAGTCGTTCCATGTTCTGACGTGCTGTGTGTTGTTGTTTAAAGTTTTAATAACAGATTTGTGGGATCCAATGGAGTCACTGTGGGAAACCAAAGTGCATGAATCTTTTCAGCCTCAGATGAACCCTGGAGATTTTGGTCACGTTGGATCATTCTGTCATTTTGCATGGTAATCATATTTTTTGAACTAGGGTTCAGAGTTCGAAATAACAAAAAGATTCACAGGAAAACTGGAGAAAAGGTTGTATCTTTATTTACAGGTGAACTGGGGAACCCTGGGAGAGGAGAATTGGTGTGTTTCTTCTTTGTAGGTCCAGAGAGGAGGTGATGGGATTCCAGGTATGGGGAAGGAGAGTGCAGGAAGGAGAAGCGGTGTTGAGCAGGCAGGCCGCAGGCTGGGTTCATTTGTTTTCACAGGTAGGTTGAAGATTTTCTCTCTGGAGACTGGCCAGGTGTTTGAACATGGGAACCAGTGCCAGGAGCTCACGAGGTCGTCTGAACATTAACATCCATCTTGTAAGACGGGCCTCGTTGTTTGAAATGTACTCCGGTTTAATCTCATATCTGACTCTGCACACTTTGTTCTGACAATGGCCTTTTGCAACCAGAGTATTTACAACATGTAGGTTATGTAACAGTTCTCATGATTCATCTGTTCGAGGGTGTGCATGACTGTCAGATGATTGGTTAAACAAGACCTTGTACAAATAACTGTCAGTGGTCCATTATATTTAAATAAACAAGTTGTGTCCACACCCAGTAAAGTAAAGCAAACCTTAACTCATCACATCTGTCAGAAGACCATCTAAAACTACAACCAACCATCTACAAATTCTGCAGGAAATTTAGATTTTCAATGAGCACATTATGGAAGTTATTTTGTCTGCCCACTGTGCACCGTGCTGTGCTTTCATATCCCATTATTTGAGATCTCATCTTCTCATTTCCTTCCTCATTTAAACATCTGTGTGTAAACCCCTGCCTGTTCGGTGTTTGTGCTGTTTGGAAGCTGTTTGCTCATTTCCCAACCTCAGATTCATTTCAGTGTGAGGCTGTTTGCACTGCACCAGCCTGCTGATGTTTCCTGTTCAACTTTAATGCATGAACATTGTCTGGTGGTGTTTGAAATATCACTCGTTTACTCCAAAATGAAATGGGTTCCTGGGGTCAGGTTGAGAGGAGTTTCATTGCTGCTTGGTTTTTTTTTGTAAGGCTCTGTTCACACAGGATGAAGACACCCCATGTTCTCCACAACCTACATGACACATTAGAGAGTGGCGGAGAACCTTCAGTATGAAGGCAATCATGATGCTGCTACTGTACTTTCCTAGTGCTCACCAAACAGGTTTTTTCTGCTGTTTTCTGCGTCCCTGAGGCACTCCACTGCTCCCTTTCCACGCTTTGTACGTCAGCAGCATATACCATATATCACCACGTTGCACCACTCCCTGGGCCTCGTTTAGTCACATCTCTGTTATGGACAATGTCAGGGTGCATCCAGAAGATCACACTATGCTAGCACAATACTACCTTCACGAGTATGCTGTCTTTGTTAGGAAGTTGTCATTACTTTGAAACTATACATGGGAGGTTTGGGGCCTTCAGCATCAGTTTCTGCCTTCCTGTGGAGGGGGAAACACCTTCAGCTTTTCTGTGCACAGTACGTCTTGCTTCCTCTTCCAGAAGGCCAGACCCTAATTTAAAAAAGGACTTTTAGATTTGAATTCAAAAATGAATAAAGCACAGCTGAGTGTGGTGTGCAGCGGCAAGACCATTGACATAACTTACTTGTAAATTGAAGCCATTACCTATCCTGTGCAGTGCTCTTTGAAATCTACAATAACACTGCTTAGCCTTGGTTGAACTATTCTATCTTCCAGAAGACACCAGTTCAATAGTCTTTACTCATGTGGAGTCACATGAATGTCACTTAAGAGTTGTCGGCTTTCATTTTTACTAGCGACGCAAATTAGAAACCTTTTCAAATTAGCGTCTAGCATTACTTGAGGAATACATAATGCCCACCACCTTTTATGCCAGAGATTAAGACGTCAGCCCTATTCACACAGGATTAGTTTTACCTAGGGACCACATGCTATTTGTAATAACTACGGAAATTGTCTGTGTTGTTAATCCCGTGTGCATCGGCCATGTCAGTAATTTGTAAAGTAAAAATTCCCCAACAAATTACCTGCTATATTTTGCTGAACTCCGAGGTCCTGTGGTAATACTAATCCAATGTGAATAGGCATCTCTGTGATTTGGACAGAAATGGGCAGAGTCAGATATGTAACTAGGTTGTTTTTGTTTCCTGGGTGCATTTTTATTTGCTTTTGGCAATGGAGGCTGCACAAATAGCCTTTTGTGTCCTGGACCAGCAAAAGCCTATTGACCTGTAACGGTCGCCCCCAAAAAAAGGCTGAAGAGAATGAGCAAAATCAAGCAGATACGCAGCACGTTAACATCATATCCGGAAGATGTCCATAAATTTTAGCTAAATCTCAGGCTTTGGTTATCCCGTGCGAATGCGCCACATAAAAAGCAGACGTTGGGGAGTAATTTATTTATTACATGTGGTCCCGAGGTAAAACTAATCCCGCGCGAATAGGGCTAAAATGTACTTAAAGATTCTCAGCTACTATCATTTTATTTGTGACAGACGCTTCAACACAATAATAATAATTCAGTATATAAATCTAATAAATAGAAAAAAGTTTAGAGTCATGAAACGGTTTTAGCTGTAACCTTAAAAATCCAGTACAAAAATGTGGAACTGGTTTAACCAGGACTGACCTGTCATACCTTGTCCCTCCAAAACATAACACTTCATGAAATGAACAACAGTGTGGTTAGAAGTGTACAACGACTTTTTAACGCTTTTCATTGATTAGTCATCTTTAAAACCACAATGTGGTCAAAAGAGTTGATTTATCCAAAAAGATGAATAATGACGATACAAGATGTAACAAGTCCTCCTGGTTTCTCTGACCTCCTCCGAGTTTTCTGAGTAAAAGGTCATTCTGATACGACGGCTCCGCTATCAGCCTGCAGAAGTTGTTTACCTTCAGACACACACAGAACATCTAATCTACAGAGACAGAGTCCCAAACTGTTCCTGACTTGAAAAAGAAAAAGTTTTATGCAGAGAAGAAATATGTCCTTTTAAATTGTTTTTAATAGGTTGAAAATGAATGTGTGAAAATGATGTCCACTCGTTTATTAGGGACGTAGTAAAATGTTAACTTCATTCCTAGGATTCAGGATTCCATTGTACAACCTTTCACAGAAGTAAAGATTTTTCCTTTAAATCCCCACGCTCGCCTCAATGCAGATGAAGTGTTGAAAACCAGTTATAAGAGTTCATGAACCAGTTAAAGATAATCCAGCCATTGATTGCTCAAAGATGCTGCATCTCCTTTGCAACTCCTGACGCCATGAGCTGAAAGGCCCAGATTCTTCAGAAGTTGTCACCCTCCATGCTGACCTTCAGCTGCTGACCTTCAGCTGCTGACCTCAGCCGAACCTCGGCTGACTCTTGGGTTCATGCCGTCCTTCCATGCGTTAGGTCACGGGTTGGTCAGCCCACCCTGATCCCGCTGTAGCTACATCTTCTCATTTAGGGGATAAGAAATCAATGTTGAGGTCTGGTCATGGCATTTTAAGTTGATGACGTTTAAAACCAAAATGCTAACTACTCATCTAGTCCTTTCAGGTAACTCTAACGTTCTCCAGACCGACATGTCAAATAAAACCTGTTTTAAAAAAACTCAATTGTTCAAACATTTACACGTGAACTTTGGCCCTGATTTCACACTTCCTGTTCAGAAGATCGTCACACTCTGAGGAGGATTCAAACCCTCAACCCTGATTGTCCCGTACCAAAGTCATGGGACTTTTTTTTTTTTTTTTTCATTTACCTTTATTTATCCAGGTAGTCTCATTGAGTCACAAGAACTCATTTTCAACAGAGACCTGTTCTTGGGAACAGTTGGGGGTTGAGGGCCTTGCTCATGGGTCGAGGGTGTAGGCAGGTGTGGGTGTTCCATCTTTTCCACCCACATTTTGATGTTGACGGTACCGGGAGTTGAACCTGTGACTTTCTGATCGCAGGTCTTCTTTAGCCTCTGTGCCACCACTCCCCAAATAAAAGTTCAGTGCTGTGAGAAGATAAGAAGTTCAGGGTCTGGACCAACTGAACCAACTGAACCAACTGGACCAACTGAACCAACTGGACCAACTGAACCAACTGGACCAACTGGCAGTAATAACGTAGATTTACTGAATATCTTACCCACCTTATTCCTCGCCCCCATGCTGCCTTGTGTGGATTGTGGGCGTGGCTTCCTGACTTCTCACTTCATCCTTCTTGGATGATGTGAGAACATCTTTTTGTTCCTGTGCGTGAAGTTTGAGCCTACAGGCAGGTCAGAGTCTGGAATCTGTTTAAAATGGTGTTACTGGTAAATCTGTTCAAAATGGTGTGCTACTGGTAAATCTGTTCAAAATGGTGTGTTACTGGTAAATCTCTTTAAAATGGTGTGTTACTGGTAAATCTCTTTAAAATGGTGTGCTACTGGTAAATCTGTTCAAAATGGTGTGTTACTGGTAAATCTCTTTAAAATGGTGTGTTACTGGTAAATCTGTTTAAAACGTGTGTTACTGGTAAATCTCTTTAAAATGGTGTTACTGGTAAATCTGTTTAAAATGGTGTTACTGGTAAATCTGTTCAAAATGGTGTGTTACTGGTAAATCTATTTAAAATGGTGTGCTACTGGTAAATCTGTTTAAAACGTGTGTTACTGGTAAATCTCTTTAAAATGGTGTTACTGGTAAATCTGTTTAAAATGGTGTTACTGGTAAATCTGTTCAAAATGGTGTGTTACTGGTAAATCTGTTCAAAACGGTGTGTTACTGGTAAATCTGTTTAAAACTGTGTGTTACTGGTAAATCTGTTTAAAACGGTGTGTTACTGGTAAATCTGTTTAAAATGGTGTCTTACTGGTAAATCTGTTTAAAACAGTGTGTTACTGGTGTTATTGCTCATCTGAGGGGGAAACGTGTTTAATTGGAGGAGGCAGTTTCTCTTCCCTGACCTGGTCCAGTCTGAAACCTCAGAAACAGTTAAAGCTACACACAGTGTCACACCAAGTTCTACTGCTAGCTGCTACTGCCCCGTCCATGCTTACAAGGAGCCACAAAATAACTTGTGACATGAACATTGACTCAAATGTTTATAAAACAGGGTTGATATGAACAATGTGAAGTCTTAGAGTTCAGACAACAGCTTTGATGTGAAGCAGGTTCAGACCAGCCATTAACTCGTCAGTCCTGGTAGAACTAGACTGTTTCTCCAAAGGGACGTCATCCAAACAGCTATCAGGTGGAATATTTATCACTTTTAACTTTCCCCCAAAGCTCTAATTTAAAAGATCTGAATCTTTTCAACTGAAAACAGGACTAAAAACATTAAAAGAACCAAGAATAAAGATCAGCAAGAAGAAACAGAGTTCTTCTGTAAAACATTTTTGGACATATCGGAGGTGTTTGATCAAATGTCAGTTTCTGGTGGTCATCTGGAAGCAGCTGGAGACACATCATCCTTTCTGTTGTTAAGATGAAGTGTTTGAACCAAATGGTGTTCAGTAGAAAACAGGCGTACGTTAACTGGTGACCAAGACAAATGTCTAAGACCAGTCTAACTCCAGAACATCAGCTGTTTGTCTGCACGATGTAGTTGTCCATCAGCGTTCATGTCCAGCTCTTCTGTGTATTTTGTGATATTCAAACACCTAAAAACTCAACCGGACACCGGCTGCACCACACGGAACGGTTCTTTCCAAGCTCATGACAGTTTGATTCTTTTGTGTTTTGGAGATGTTAACCAACATGAAGTTGTTTTTTTCAAGGTAATCCAGGGATTAAAACGATGGTCTCTGTCGCTCATATTTCCAGCTGTGGACTACCATACACTTGTTGTCGCCTTCTCGTCCTAAATTTGATCAACTGTTGCTGTTTATGTGTTTGTTTCATTGAATCCTTTGGCACAGAACATGTTTTTGTGGACTGAAGTCTAGGTGAAGCATGCTGCCTTTGAAGACGTGTGCATGCAGTAACCCTACAGAAAGCTAGCATGTTTTCTGCGCAGGTTGTTTTCCACCTCACTTGGCTTGATGTTTCTGAGTCTACGCCTTCTGAATGCATGCCAGCTGCACATCTGCACACTGAGCAGAAGTTTGTTGTCTTTAAAGAGGACTGCTAACGTTGTTCCCTCTCACTGTGCAGCTTATCACTGGGACACCTCCGACTGGATGCCAAGCACAAGACTGTCCGACCCTGAAGAGGAGCCGAACTACGAGGCAGCTCCCGACGCTGACCAGGGCGGCTCGGCCCCTTGTCCTGGAGCAGCCTCCAATGAACTAGAATCAGACTACTACCTCGGAGGCTATGATGTGGACAGTGACTATCCTCCTCCCCATGAAGAAGAATTTCCACCTCCCCTGCCCACGGGCGAAGACTATCCTGAACCTTATACGCCACTTCTCACCAGTCTGCCGGTGTCCAAGGAGACTGTTGTGAACTCCAGTAGCACAAGGCACCAGCACGCCCGGCCACACTTCCACCCCAGCCAGTACCTCCCCTCCCATCAGATACCCACTGGGGAGGTGCCCCATGGGGACTTCAGCACCTCGGTGGGTCAGGTAGAACATGGTGATCTGACTCACTCTGTCTCACTAAATATGCACCTCAGAACGTCGTCTGCCTCGGACACGTCGGCCCCTTGTGGACTGGACTCTGAACACGGCAGCAGTTTGGAAAGTATAAACGGTGTTCGTCGAGGCGTGACCATCATCACCGACTCACAGCAGCAAACTGAAGTCTGAAGTCTGTTCTAGGCCACGAGGAGCCTGTTGGTGCACCAGCCCTCCACCACACTCCATTTTAAAACCACCAACATATAACACTGCACACAGAATGTCCTCCCATTTATAGGTGGTCTAAAACTCCTTCACAGTTTTTCTGGAGATGCTGAACGATGGATCCGATCTCTTGGAGTGGGCTTCTGTGGAAAGTAGGGCTCTAACAAGAGCTTTGGTTCCAAAGCATCACACGTTTTCTTGTCAGTTTGAAAGCTAGCCTCGCAGAGCTTCTTGCAGTCAGCATGATTCTGTCTGGTGAGATCAGCAGTTCAAGTTTTCGTCCCTGTCGACTGAGTGGCAACAGTTCAAACAGAGTCAGGACCAGCACGTCATGTCCCTTACTTTGTGTTGACAGCAGTCCCCCATAGCATCCAGTACACAGTCCCAGTGGCTGCAGGGGTTCAAACAGGACAGACCTGGTGCCACACGTTTGTTCTGACTGATGAGATGTTTTGAAAAATAATTCAACTGATATTTTTGTTTAAATGATCTGATATTGGATTTGGAAAACCTGACAAACATATTCATTCCTTAAAAAAAGACTGAGGTTGCAACAGGTTTTCATTCCCCTGGGTTCAAAGGTCACATTAACGAGAAGGAAGGGGGTCCGGTGCAGCTCATGAAAACAGGACAGAAGCAGGAGCTTTGGTTTGTGGAAGAACTTCAAGGCGTGCTTAAGAAAATGAAATGTCAGTAACAGTTGAACAATCTCACCCTGAAGAAATATAAAGTTTAAATCTCTAACTCTGGCCAGACTGCTTGATCTCACTCTGACTAGCCTTTAGCTCATCAGTCCAGTCACAATTCAACTTTATTCCTCCAAACTGAAATCATTCAAGAGATACTGTATCTACAACAGGTAAGATACTGATTCATAAACTTTCTACAGAACCCCACCTTAAAAGATCTGAACTGTCACTTTACGAGTGTTGAAAGGTTGTTTCTGAACGTGACCGTGGTGGAGACTTGTATGAAGAAAGAGAAGCTCATCTGTTGCTGCTGTGCAGACCAGTCGAAAATACTTGTCCTGTTCTAACCACAAACAGAACCAAAAAAAAAAAAAAGACTCAAAAAAAGATTTTCTGTCTAGAAATGTAATAAAAAACTGGAATGGGAAAATGTTTTTCTTTTAGAAGCCCAGCTGATTTTACAGCGAGGGTGAATGTAGACAGTCAGGGAGAATACGAGCTGGAGTTAAACGCTCCGAAATCTGTTCCAATCGTTTTAACAACCGTTTTCTCTTTGGTTTGTAAAGTTTATAATAATATAGTTCTAATGGTCTCACCTCAAAATGTCATTACAAGTATTGATTTAACATAAAATCTGCTATTTAAAGAAGTGACATCATGTTTCATTCACTCATAGTAATTATTATGGTGGCTCCTCCATCTGACATCACCAGCCTCAGCGATACTTTAAGATGCGTTGAAACTTGTCCCGACGGGTTTTTCATCTTTCTAGAAGTGTTTCCAAAGAACGATGGGTCCAACATTTCAACACGATGTTTGGTTGGTGCCGCGACAGGAAGTTTGTTGATGGAGGAACAGAATCCAGATGTTCATTTGAATTACATTTATTTGATGTTGCTGCAAGTAGATAAACACCTGGATTCTAGGCCAGAATGACAAGCAGCTGCTTCACGCTCCGTCTGCAGCTGCTTCACGCTCCGTCTGCAGCTGCTTCACGTTCCGTCTGCAGCTGCTTCACG
>NC_056503.1:50578585-50581961 GCF_014905685.2 Nematolebias whitei
ACAATAAACACAAACTAACACACAATAAACACAAACTCATACTTTGTAATAAACACATAAACTAGACACCAGAACAGACTAATCACTTAAACAACAATGCTAAACAGCTAGCTGAAATGATTAACAATGAACATAAATTTTACCCATAATTCCTCCCTGAGGCCATGTGACCGACAGTCAACCACAGCCGAATGCTACAATACATATCGGTAACAAACACAAATATGTACAGGAAATGTTTTTTTTCTGAACAGTGCTGTTAACACCGATGGTTTAAAAAAATAGAGTAGCCTACCAGGAAGTCGATTGATCCCTAACCCTCCTGCTACGTGATGCTGGTAAAGATTCTCAGTCATGCAGGACATGGTAAATCCAAAACACATTACAGGCAAAACCAACTGGATTTCTGTTCTTTAGCTGAAGACGTTTGGCTTCTCCTGCTGCTGCAAAATTGCTCTGTGAGCATGTGAGAGTCACATGCTCTGTGCATGCAGGGGTTCAGGTTTGGTTTATTTGTCATATGCAAAATCAACACAAGGTCAACAGTGTAATGAAATGCTGAGGATGAGAGGAACTGAGCATGCATCAGGATATGAGAAGAAACGTCTCGGCTCACAAAAAAAACCAGCTACCACAACTACCTAAGCATGTAGCAAGCAGAGTGGTTCTGATGGCAGTGAGGTTCTCTTAGCAACATGGTCCAGTTAGCAGCATGATACTGTTAGTAGTGTGGTTCAGTTAGCAGTGTTAGCAGGTCTAGTTAGCAGGTCCTGTCAGCAGCCCGATGATATTAAGGACCGCAGCAGCTTCCTCCCAGACTGCCCTCCAGAACCGGGTCCAGCAGACGGAGAACATCCAGGTTTCCCCGCGAAACTGAATGGTCCCGTAGAGTTCGGTCCATGCAGGCAGATGGAGGATCATAGAGACAGCCACCATGACAGGCCTGAGCCCGAGGCTGGAAGGGCTGAACTACGATGACACGATGGCAAGGCAGCGACACAGACAACTCATTACTGATTTTACTGGGAACTCTGGAAAAAATTTGTTGTTGCATTTTGCCACATATTGTTAAATTACCTTGGCTTGTACTGATGTGTGTTCATGTTCAAACAGTTAATATACTGTAACAATATATTCATTGGGCAGATTTTTGTGTGATGTGGCAGTTTTTAACAGATTTTTGGGCTGGAAAACCTCGACTCTATCTGGCAACACTGGTCACTCCAAGAAAATGAGAAGTGATTGTCTGGGCGTGGGAGAAGATGTCTGCCATATCATCAGTTATAAAGTTTGCCTATTTAAATCACAAAGAATGTACTTATAACTAATGCAACTGTATGATTATCCTTGGTCATGGGTTCAGACTTATGAAGAGTGTTTTGCCACTTCAGTGTTTTAAGACTTGGCATGTGATGAAACTGCTTCCAGTTTAACAGTTGAGTCATTTTATTGTTGAATCACATGAAGTTAGGTCCCTGAATATCTGATTTCTTTATGTAGCTTTGAAAATTTATAAAAGCTGATCTATTCATTCAAAAGCAAACTTAAAGTTGCAGTGTGTAACTTTTATAAAAAAATATTTTTATAATGAAATTTTATATTTTATTTATTTTATTTGAGGTCTTGGTCTCGACTTGGTCTCGGACCCTAAAAGTCTTGGTCTTGTCTCGGTCTCGGTACACTCTGGTCATGGTCTTGACTTGGTCTCGGGTTAAGTGGTCTTGAACACAACACTAGTTCCACCAACAGCACACCCTGTCCCACAGTTTTGTAGCCACTTTGATAAATCATCCATGTATACCATGCCTTAAAAGGAGCTGACGCACAATGACCCCATCTTCTGTACATTAACTGATGACCAAAAGGACAGAATTCTAACTATAGATTCAGGAACCCCTCTGTTGTATAACTTAAAAAATAACTTTTCATGATTAACCCAGTCAAAAGCCTTTGAGGCATGAATAAAGCACGTACAAATTGTAGAATTGTGCTTTTTATACAAACCCAAGAATCTCTTTCAAAGTGAAAATACACATATCTGAGCCATGGCTTGATTTAAAACCAAACTGGTTATCAGAAGTAAGGAGACGTTGTTCTATTATTCAGTATAATCCTCTCCAGGACGTTGGATAGCACACTGGCTAAAGCTATGGGCCGATGGTTATCCTTGCTGTTTATTTAGCAGCTTTATGTTTTATAATGGGCACTAATATAACAGCTAAAAGTGAGTCAGGCAAAGTGCCATGAACTAAAAACCCAGTAAAACACAAAGCAAGCAAATGTTTCATGTTTCTGTTCATACCTGACCAGGAGATTACTTGTTGGTATTTTTAACATTCTTTATTTATTCATATCTTGTGTGATTCATTGTGTGTGTTCCTTTGTACTGAAACTCTGGCACAACAATTTCCTGCGGGATGAATTTTCATCCAACCTTTATTTCTACAGGTTAGTCTCATTGAGCCACGAGGACTCGTTATAAAGAAAATGTATAAACTTTTCTGCATCTATTTCCAGAAACAATGGAAGCTTCTGCTTTCTGACTGGAGGCTGATCATTAGGGAACACATACAAGCAGGAGGAGCTAACAGTGTCGCCATGGTAACAGCTGTGACGTAATGAAACCCCTCCCTCCTCCACGACGGGAGGGACAGCCCTCTGAAAGAAGGAAAGAAAAAACGCTTATTTTCGAAGCAGCCATTACTGTAGGTATGACGGCGACAAATTAGACCCTATAATTTTAGGACTGTAATTTCGAAGGGTGAACACATGAATCTTTATTTTTTTAGATATTAAAAAGGAAAATCTGAAGTCTTTTGAACTGTGAGTTTGTTGAACTAAAGAGGACTATATTTTCTTGGACGTTACGCCCTGGCGGAGGGATTCAGCTAACTTTTGACATCAAGGCGTTGCTGCTGCTCGTCACCATTAACATCTTTTTCGTCAACTATTTTCATTTTTGCTGTTTTTGCTCGGGTTTTTCTTCGGTCTGCGCCCAGATTTAGATGGCCAGCTTCCCAGACTCTGTAAATGAAAATGATATAGGTGAGTATTTTATTATTTACCCAACCATGGGCAGGTCCACGTAGCACTGTGTATCCTGAGAGCGCACAGCCATTTCCGGGCATTGAGCCTCCGTCGTTATTATTTTAACTGACCAGTTAAAATGTGCGACTGCAGCGAGTGGTCAGCGGCAGACGGTATTCCCGCCGAGCGGTTCGGTGCCTGGTTGTTGGATCTTAGTCGTCGTCTCCCATAGTTTCGGAACCAGAGCCTCCTTCCCCCACAGCACTGAGTCAGCCCGCCCGCGTGTACGTGCCTGGCTGCACGTCAGAACCAGGGGTCAGATCCACACGGGTCAGAACCAGAGGTCAGA
>NC_056503.1:50581971-50583227 GCF_014905685.2 Nematolebias whitei
GTCAGAACCAGGGGTCAGATCCACACGGGTCAGAACCAGAGGTCAGATCCACGTGGGTCAGAACCAGAGGTCAGATCCACGTGGGTCAGAACCAGAGGTCAGATCCACGTGGGTCAGAACCACACGGGTCAGAACCAGAGGTCAGATCCACATGGGTCAGAACCAGAGGTCAGATCCACACGGGTCAGAACCAGAGAGATCAGCACCACACGGGTCAGAACCAGAGGTCAGATCCACACGGGTCAGAACCAGAGGTCAGAACCAGAGGTCAGATCCACACGGGTCAGAACCAGAGGTCAGATCCACACCGGTCAGAACCAGGGGTTAGATCCACATGGGTCAGAACCACACGGGTCAGAACCAGGGGTCAGAACCAGAGGTCAGATCCACACGGGTCAGAACCAGGGGTCAGATCCACACGGGTCAGAACCAGAGATCAGCACCACACGGGTCAGAACCAGAGGTCAGATCTACACGGGTCAGAATCAGAAGTCCGAACCAGAGATCAGCACCACACGGGTCAGAACCAGAGAGATCAGCACCACACGGGTCAGAACCAGAGGTCAGCACCACACGGGTCAGAACCACCATCCATCCGTCCATGAGTTTCTTTAGGGTGGTGGGGAGCTGGTGTGTGTCCATTGGTCTCAGGGACACCCTGGCTGTGGTCACATGAGGACCAAACTAACATCCTGATGCTGCTCTGTAATCCAGGTAGATAATCTAACCAGGTTAAGTCAGGTCCTTCCAGAGGACCTGACTTAACCTGGTTAGACCAAACTAACGTCTCTTTTTTTCTGATGGAATAGTATAAAACTTCAAGTGGAATGACAGTGATGTCACTTGAATTTACCTAAGCTCCGATCAGTTTAAATTGTATTAACTAAAGATGGCAAAGATTTTTAGCTGATCCGGTTTTAATCTCCTTGTTTTTAAATATTAAGTTTAAAGGTGCTTTTGTAAAACTTGATGAACTGGGACCATAAAAACCTGTCACGGTACAGTTGCACCAGAAATGGCCACGACTTCTGTGTTGTGACACAACTCGACACAACACCGGTGTTGTACAGAGTTTGGTGCGCACCTCACAGAGGTCATCAGACGGACTGGTCTGTTCCAGTTTCAGGACAGGTCTGTTCTTGTCTCGGGACTGGTCCGTTCCTGTCTCGGGACTGGTCCGTTCCCGTCTCGGGACTGGTCCGTTCCTGTCTCGGGACAGGTCAGTTCTTGTTTCGGGACAGGTCTGTTCCTGTCTC
>NC_056503.1:50583327-50585724 GCF_014905685.2 Nematolebias whitei
TCTGTTCCGGTTTCAGGACAAGTCTGTTCTTGTCTTGGGACAGGTCTGTTTTTTTCTCGGGACAGGTCCGTTCCTGTCTTGGGACAGGTCCGTTCCTGTCTCGGGACTGGTCCGTTCCTGTCTCGGGACTGGTCCGTTCTTGTCTCGGGACAGGTCTGTTCCTGTCTCGGGACAGGTCTGTTCTTTTCTTGGGACAGGTCTGTTCCTGTCTCGGGACTGGTCTGTTCGAGTCTCGGGACTGGTCCGTTCCGGTCTCGGGACTGGTCCGTTCCTGTCTCAGGACTGGTCCGTTCCGGTCTCGGGACTGGTCCGTTCCGGTCTCGGGACTGGTCCGTTCCGGTCTCGGGACTGGTCTGTTCCTGTCCACGTGAGCAGCTGGTTTTGGTTGTCAGCATCAAACTGTTTGATCCACTCTGAGAAGGTGCTATTTAAGAGACTGAGCTGAAAACAGCACCTCAGACTGAGGAAGTCCTCAGGATGAGAGACGAAACGTTTCTATAAATGTCCAGAGGACCAGACTTAATAACTTTGTAGTTAAAACAATTGAAGGTGGTCAGCCCAGCCAGCTAAACCTGAAGAACACAAAACAATAGTTCAGTCGGTTTTTAGAGACCGTGCTAGATTTGATTCTGTTTAGAGCGTGGGTTGTCAAGGTTTTGACAAAAACAACTATAACTCATAAAATCATTTCTCAACACAAGATCATCTTAAACTGGCATGAAAGAGCAGATGTGCATTTACTTTTAGCATTCCTTTTAGTGAAACGTGTTCTCTTATTTGTTCTAGTGCAAAACTTCAGGCAACTCCATTTCTAATTCTGAACGAGCCAAATGAGTTCATGGTTCCCGTCATAATTTCTTAGAAGGTGGAAGTCAAGTCATCTTTATTTATGGAGCACGTTTCAAACAGAACCTGTTGTCAAAGTGCTAAACAACAACAGAAAGTGTTGTAAACACAGTGAGCCGCTAGCTTAAAGCCGTTCTAACGTGACAAGTGTGTCCAGAGAACGTCCTCTGTGAGGTTTTTTTATTTAGTTGAAAAAGTAAAAGTGTTTTAGGTATTTTGTGGACGGGTCAGACAGCCAGGGGAAAGCCAAAGGGCTGATCCAGCTGCCCTGCAGAGGGGGACTACAAGTCAAATAACACTACAAACATGGCAAAGCACCTGAAACACCAACACTTTCAGATTTATGAATAATAATAAAATCGTCAGTAAAACCCACATTTCTCCAACTATGAAATGATAAGGGGCGGCACAGTGGTGCAGTTGGTGGGTGCGAGCAGGTCGCCCCCGTTAAAACCCAGCCAGGACCTCTCTGGGTGGAGACTGCATGTTCTCTCCGTGCTGCGTGGGTTTCCTCCAGGTGCTCCGGTTTCCTCCCACAGACCAAAAACATGCATGTTGGGCTGCCTTAGCCGTCCGGTCTGCGTTTTACTAACTGCAGTTTTTGTGTTTTCAGGTAAGGCTAAGTTCATCGGTGAACTCCTGGTCCCTGTTGCTCCATTCGACCAGAAGTCTGGGCGTGAGGCCTGGACTGTAGCCTTTGCACCCAATGGTTCCTACTTTGCCTGGTCTCAGGGGCACCGCATCGTCAGACTCGTTCCGTGGACTAAATGTCTGACGAGCTTGTAAGTTTCATCTGAAATGAGTTTGTTACAGCCGATGATGTCATGCAGAGCGTTGTTCCCAGCATTTAACATTTTAAATGTTTTGTTGATCACTAAGTTTCAACTCTTACAAAGAAATATTTATGTACAAGGTCTGTTTTTTTTTTTGTTTTTTTTATGCAAACGCGTACAGATGTTCGGTCAGAATTCTTGGTCATACTGTAAATATATATATAATATATAAAATGTAAAAAAGCTCTGCAGTGTTCTGATTAGTTGAGTGTGAGTATATCCTTTCTGATTAAGACAGTTTTTAGTGGCCCAGGTGAAGCAGAACATTAGCTCCTGCAGCTTCCTGCAGCATGTCTCCAGCTAAACTCGTTCTCTTCTCAAGGTCTGACATACGCCCGTCTGATAACAAATTGTGCTGGGCGATTAATCGTCTCAGAAATTATTGCGATAAATTATAATATTGTTTGAAATTTGACAATAATTAAAGTCAAATTTAAGAAGAAATATTGGTTAATTTTCGTTTGGTATCTTTTTTGACCACTGGATGGCAGTATAAGACTGAACTGAAGGATGGATAGTGAGGGAGCGAGCAGCGTGTCTCTGTAAGAAAAATGGGAGGGAGGCCCCTTGACGTGACATGGGCTGTCTCTCCTTACTTTTTTTAGTTCTCAAAATGTCGGACGCTCGATGTGATTTGAGCTCTTTAGTATTTTTCACACAAAGCTTTTAAAAAAAAATCAGTAAATAAGTTCTCAGCTTCTTGTTGCAGAGAAAAACA
>NC_056503.1:50585824-50591150 GCF_014905685.2 Nematolebias whitei
GCGTGTCTCTGTAAGAAAAATGGGAGGGAGGCCCCTTGACGTGACATGGGCTGTCTCTCCTTACTTTTTTTAGTTCTCAAAATGTCGGACGCTCGATGTGATTTGAGCTCTTTAGTATTTTTCACACAAAGCTTTTAAAAAAAAATCAGTAAATAAGTTCTCAGCTTCTTGTTGCAGAGAAAAACAATTTTTTACACAAAGGCACGAGTTTCAACTGAATTTTGGAGCTTTGACAAGACGGAGGTTTTTTCCCTGAGGTCGGCCCGTTAGCTTAGCTCGTAGCTTAGCTCGTAGCTTAGTTGTAGCTTAGCTCGTAGCTTAGCTCGTAGCTTAGCTGCTTTTAACGATGAAAAAAACTAAATTTTGGACGGTTAAAATAAAGCAAAGGGAAATGGAGGGGTCAGTGAAGAACCGGAGTTTAACCTTTTGTCATCCAGTGTCTTCAGTAGAAAGAGAGAGACACGAAGAAACGATAAAGCCGATAAATGAGGTTGATCATTTTTAATTAATCGTGCAGGTAATTAATTTCTTGTTAATCGCGACAGGCCTAGTTTCATGCTTGACAGATGAGCTCTAACGGCTTCTCTGGCTGCAGAACCGTGCCGAGCCTTAAAGTTGTGTAAAGTCCCAGCACAGCTTACTGAGTGTAACAGGCTACTTTCTCTGTACCAGCTTCTTCTACTAAAGAATAATGCCGAGGGCCGACTGACCATGAAATAAACAAGTGTTGGTCTTTTCTGTTTCTCAGGCTCTTTCTCACTCTTCATTTTCTTGGACAGTAAAACAAAACAGGGTTAATATTTAAAGGCAGTGTTTTTAGGCTAAATTAAGTTCTGTAATTTATTTAAAAATGTTTTGTCCTTGTTACAACCTCTGCCTTTCCCTTTGTTTCTTCAGTTCAGTGGGTCATGGTGGAGAAAGCACCAACCCCTCGAGCCCCCAGCGTTTGTCCCGTCAAAGCAGCGATGGCAGCCTCACTGCTCCAGGTTCTGGGGAGCCCCGTGAACACACGATCGACTGCGGTGACATCGTGTGGGGCTTGGCCTTCGGTTCCTCTGTGCCAGAAAAACAGAGTCGCTGTGTCAACATCGAATGGCACCGGTTCAAGTTTGGCCAGGACCAGCTGCTGCTGGCAACGGGTCTGAACAACGGTCGCATCAAGATCTGGGATGTGTACACTGGTAAGGACGCGCTTGCTGCTGCTTTACTGGTTCGAACTGAGAGAGGCTGTGAGAAGAACAAATATTTGGATGTTCTTTGACAACGTTCAACTTGATCGTCCACTTCTTCATTTACTGCTTAACTTTGCTCAGATCCTTTTAGAAAAGACTGGCGTGACATGTGATGACTGTCATGTGTGTTAGTTGCATGTTAGATTTCCATTTGATCCGTCTGCTCTTCCGACCTGCTCCAGGAAAACTCCTGCTGAATCTGATGGACCACACTGATGTTGTGAGAGATTTGACCTTTGCTCCCGACGGTAGCCTCATGTTGGTGTCTGCTTCCAGAGATAAGACCCTCCGAGTGTGGGACCTCAAGGATGACGGTAACTACAGCTAACGTTTCATCCGGTTTGTACCATGTATCGGTGCTGAAGGTCCACATGACGTCATCCTTTATGAAGATTTCTTGTTCAGGAGAATGCTTTCGTCCTTGTTCAAGATTTAAATGGTGGACTGCAGTCAAAGACTTCATCTGCAACCTTTACTAAATTATCCATTGTCCCTCTGCTCGAGTCTTAAATGTTACACAACTCGTTAAGTTTTCAATAATGTGTAGAATAAAAGTTATGTTGTGAAGTTGTGCGTCCTTTTTCACTTATTTTTCTAGAAGCAGCAGTGATTACCGTATTTTTCTTTGTGTAAGTCGCAGTTTTTGCATAATTTACACGTCCTGTGACTTACAGGCCGAAGTGACATATTTATGGATTATTTTTTCATATTTATAAATCATAGTTTAAGATATGACTGTTTTCATTCAGTGACTGAAAAAAACAATTGAGCAGCACCACGTTCAGCCACTTGAAGGCAGCGGAGTAGTAATAGATGTATGGCATGCTGTTGTATCATGTAATAGGAAAACGTGGTTATAATGACAAATTCAAAAAAGTTCAAGACAAAAACAACTGGACTTTATTTATTATACTTTAAACTTTTTTGAATTGACCGTGTCCTGGATGACTGAGAATCTTCACCAGCTATTAATGACTCAGTCGGCCTGCCATACAGCCCCACCTTTGTTCTGCTTGCTGTTTGGACAGACCGTCAGTCCAGGTGCACTGCCCCGGCGACATGCAGCTGATTTGACCATTAAAGTACATTTATTAAGCAAGTGTTCGACTGAGACACACCTTTGCTATAATTTCAAGGAAGAAATAATTGTTACGGTGCAGTTATTGTTAATTTTCAGAGAAACGAGCCGTGCTCTCCTTTTTCTCTTCTCTCATATTCCTCCGCTGCCATCAAGTGGCTGAACGTGGTACTGCTCAATTATCGTTCATGGAGCACCGAGGCAGCGAACTATTTGATAAATGCAGCTGATTTGACCATTAAAGTACATTAATTAAGCAAATGTTAGACTGATACACACTCTTAATATAATTTCGAGCAAACAAATAATTATGTTTAAGTGTTAGTTTAGTTAAATTCTTGTTAAAGTCCTCCCGTGCACGCTGCTGCGGCCGCCATTTGGTGGCCCATTGGTTTTTGGCACAACACCGGTCCACATTTCCAGGTTGTCAGCAGTGACGTGTAATAGATGCGACGCGCATGACGAAGCAACATATTTATGGATTTTTCTACTTTATTAAACAAATATGGACTGATGTGATTTAAATGGCGGTGCGGCGCGTACGGAGGAAAATACGGTAGTTAAAATGAATGTTACCGGCTAGTTTGAATGTTTAATTGTGACTTCCTGAATTTCTTCTAATAAAACCTTCCATTTATATCAACCTAAATAAAATGTAATCAAAAGTGAGCCTTTGTTGTTTTCCAAGTTGTGAGAAAGGCTTGACGTATATTGAAAGAACCTTTGGAACAATCTTCTGGTGGCTTTCAGAGGACGCCAGCACGAGCAGCTGGAAGATGAATAATATAACGATGAACAAACTGCCAGCACATCGTGATCAATCACTGTGATTGGTATCTGGAGGCTGCTGATTTACACCAGCCCTGTGCTGTCAGAGGCAACGGTCGTTCAACTGGAAGTTAAATGTCTTTTTGTCGTTTACTGAACAAGACCAGAGTGTGGCATGAGTTTATTTTACTGTCTGAGCGGCTCGTGTAGTTTAACTCCAGCCTGTGTGTCCTGCAGGAAACATGGTGAAGGTTTTACGAGGACATCAGAACTGGGTCTACTGCAGCGCCTTCTCCCCCGACTCCTCCGTCTTGTGCTCCGTCGGTGCAGGCAAAGCAGTAAGTGTTGAAGTTTTCTTTGACTTGTGAAGTTTGTTAGAACGTTTTGTGCAATGAAGCTCAATCAGCCTTCAGATTGTAAGAGTCCACCTTTCCTGTAAGAACGCAGCTCAGCGTCCACGTTTATCTGCATCTAGTTTGTGTTCGGCTGTGAAAAACACTTCACATGTTTTAAGAGAGAGGCTCATAAGAACCTCCGGTCAACAAGTTTAAATACTTTAACGTTGCAGGGACACGATCAGACTTTGTAACTGCAGGAAACGTTTCAGAACAAGAGAGTTAAAGTAAAATATTATGTGCACATGTAACTGACGTGGACTGATGTGTGTGACAGCCCTTAAGGCCATCATGTTTGTGGACAGAAGTTTGTTCGTGGTTGTAGAGCAGGCTGTGAACGTGGTGGTAGATCTCAGGTTCTGTGTCCTACACTGTGTGTCTTGCTCTCCCTGTCACAGGTGGTGGCAGAGCTCAGTGTGTGCTTGGTTTTGAAAGGAGCGCCGCGCTGACATTTTGAGCAGCCGGTGTAAACCATGGACGCACAGTGCACATGCCCAAAGGCCTGGCCACGGTCAGCCTGGCACCTGACCCGCAAGGTCAATCTGTACGTAGGTGCTGCTCCACGTCTGTCTACCTCTGCTGTTGCAGTTCCTCTATTTATCTGATGTAGCGTAGCTTCAAAGTGCAGTACTGTCCTTAACTGGTGGTCAAATACTCCACCCCATCTCTGTCTTAGCCCCACTTCCAGGAAGTTGAACCTTTTTCTTGTAGCATAAATGACTGGGCCACGCCGCCAGTGGCCGCTAATGAAACAGTTGAGTCACAGTTTTCACCTGCCACGCCCTTCTGTTAGCGTTAGCCTGCAGCTTCCAGCACTTTCTACTGTCAGGACATGCATGAAGTCAGCTGCTCACTGGGGGTGTAACGGTATGCTCAGTCACAGTTTGGTGCAGGATCAGTACAACAGCAAAATGACACGTGCTTGTTGTTGTTGTTGTTTTGTTAAGCAGACAACAACAACAGAGGACCTGTTTCAGGTCTGTAGGAGAAGGTAGGAAAATACAAGTCACTGTCCTTCTTGTTTCCAACTAAAAGTTTGATCAGCTCCAGGAAGGCATCTCTTTGGGTAATAAACAAACAATGTTTGTTAGTTCTGTTGACTTGGACTGTAAACAAACAAAACAATAACATCAATGATTATATAAATAAATTAGAAACATTTCCATCTAACTTCTCGTTCAGATGGTGTGTCGTGTGTGAACCATCCTGGTGATGTTTACAAACACAGAAGGCCTGCTGCAGATATGTGACACAACTGCCTGCCGTACAGCGCCCATCGTTGTTTCAGCAGATCATGAGATGGTTTTCTGTCTGTTCTGAACCAACAAGCTCGTCTGCAGCGAGCCGTGACGTCGTGTTCTGCTCGGCCCATTTCTGAGAATCTCGTCTTCACTTCAACAACTTGTTCAAATGTAGATGAGCAAACACTTTTTAAAATAACAAATAAATAGAACCAAGTTGTACCAAAACTCCAAACCTGGCAGACAGACTCGTCCAAGAGAAGGACAAAACTTTGTAGACAGCTCAAACACTCCCCCCCCAGCTCAGGCTTCATGTTTACACTCACACCTTCAGTTTGTGGCAAACAGGAAGCGAACATTAAAAATGATTTATGTTTTAAATCGAATATTTCTCGACTTCTTGTTTGTTGTTGCCGTTAAACAAAACGTGCACTCGCTGCTAGATGGCAGCTGTGGTGATATGTAATTCAGAGTACTCGTCCCAAATGAGAAACGCATGCAGTATGTACTTCAGAGTACTCGTCCCAAATGAGAAACGCATACAGTATGTACTTTAGAGTACTTTTCCCAAATGAGAAACACATACAGTATGTACTTCAGAGTACTCGTCCC
>NC_056503.1:50591160-50593854 GCF_014905685.2 Nematolebias whitei
TCCCAAATGAGAAACACATACAGTATGTACTTCAGAGTACTCGTCCCGTGTGTGTGCTGTGACTGGTATAAACCTGCGTACCGTTACGCCCTGAGTGGCAGAACAAACTGTCCGTCTGTATCAGCACAGATGTGACGACGAACGTTTCGTTCGATTCTAAATACTTTATTAAATTAAATGTTGTTGCATGAACTCATCAAACTTTTCTTTGTTTGACGTTAAACTGCAAGAGAAAAAGTTTCAAACTGCTGAATCAACTATTTAACTCAAAGCCCAGTGTAATACTGAATTAAAAACGTACAGTTACCATTTTCTGACATGTGTTGACATGCGTGTGCCTGTGTGTATGTGTGTGTGTGTACTTTGCCAGGGTGTGAGACCTTTGGCCATAAAATATGTTTTTCTCTTGCAGTATCTGTCTCTCTCCGTAGGCTTCTGCTGGAGATGTGAGCCTTTTGTAAACACACTGAACTAAAACTCTGAATGGGGAAACCAGTGGAGTAATTTTGTTATTTTAAGTTACTTCTTGTTTTCTCTCTGTTTTGTTCACTTGTTTGTTAAATTACTACGTAGTATTCATAAAGTGCATTTCTGTAAAAACACGTATAATCCAAATAAAATGATGTAGATTTCCTATTCATAGCTAGTTTAGTTGTAATTATAATGACGGTAGTCTTGCTGGTTGTGTAGCATGTTGTTTGTTGTTCTTGTCCATTTTAAAACTACGCAGCGCCGTCATAGTGACTCTGAGCCTACCTTGTTTAATTATGTTGTAATTCCAGTTAATTTAGTCGAGACAACGTTAAATATGAAGCGGTACGTCCGTGTGCTGCCCAGTCATTCTGGGGTTGTAACGGTTGCTCTCTTCAACTTGCAGGTGTTACTGTGGAACATGGATAAGTACACGTTGATACGGAGGCTGGAGGGACACCACAACGATGTGGTGTCCTGTGACTTTTCACCAGATGGGGCGCTGTTGGCCACCGCCTCCTACGACACTCGAGTGATTGTGTGGGACCACCACAAGGCCACGGTCCTCCTGGAGCTGGGGTGAGACATTACCTGGCAACCGAACCCTAACTGGGGCTTTAATGGAGTTTTATCTGCTTCTTAGGAAAAGTCTACACAAAGGATTTTACAAAATAAAGAAGCTAAATAAAAAACAGCAGCTGTAAAAATATTACATTGAAACGAGGACTCGGCCCGTTTGTTCTGAAGCTTCGACCGTGTCCTTCAGAGGCAGCTCAGTAAATGCACCTGCTCTGACCACCAACACCTCCGTGCTGTAAGGTCTAACACTAAGGAGGACACGTCTTGGAGACCACAGGACAGGGCTGGGTTTTAAAACGTGTCCCAGAACCGTGAAGATCCCACAGAGATCCATTATTAGGAAGTGGAAGGATGATGTCGCCACAGCACACCTGCCAGCAGCTTGTTGGACGGCAGTGATGAGAGAAGCGTCCAGGAGGCCACAGATGACCTGGATGGATCTGCACAGAAGAGTCTGACACGTTCCACACCGCAGTCTGGAGACAAACTCCTCTCATGCTGACGTCAACATTTAACCAGTTGTTGTCAAATAGATTCTGCACAGTCTCATGCAATATGTTGTGACATGAGTCCCAGCTTGGACCACACCAACTTTAGCTCCACATCATTCCAGAAGTCAGTCAGGTCTAGATGTTCACCCACTGACTGGTTCCTGAAGTTTCATTCAGCTCCAACCACTGGCTGGTTCCAGATGTTCTGTTCATGCTGCTCACCATAAAACCACGTTTGCTTGTGGCTGGAGACCAGGAGACGGCCTGGACTCTGTGCTCCGACCAGACACGGAGGCAGCATCTCCACTGAGGGGCCAAGACCTGCAGTGAAGCATGGTGGGGGCCGCAGCATGTACCAGTAGATGAGCACACACCACCTGTCAGTTTTATACTTTGAAACATTATTAATCTGGAGTATTTTAACATATTTATTACTTATAATGAAATCAAATATTTAAACTAAAGAAATAAGAGCAAGGTGTTTCCCACAGAAGATCTGTTCCAGCTGTTGAGTCAACATGAAGTGTCGAGTTTTAAATTATGGAGCACGTCAAATTATGGAGCACATGCATGTATGTTTCAGGTCAATAGAAAACTAGATGATGTCCCTCAGAATGAGTTTGAAGGACAAGAAGAAGATCGAGGCTCCTTCAGTGTCCACCGGAGTAAAGACATGTCCACACAGTGGACATTTAAAGCGTCATCTGACTAAGGGTGTTAATCTGGTCAAAATAAACGTTTCGTTTATCCGTTGGGATTAATCTTGATTCAGTTTTTATGTGGTGACGAGCTCGGACCGGATCAGAACCAGCTGCTGCCGCAGACAGAAGTGCAGCAGAACACGGTGCTCCATGTCCTCGTGCTCTTTCTGACCTGCTGTCTTCCTTCTCCAGACATCTCTTCCCCCCTCCTTCACCCATTTTTGCTGGAGGGGCCAATGACCGCTGGGTTCGCTCCGTGACTTTCTTCCCTGATGGACGCCACATCGCCAGCGTTACCGATGACAGGTGGGACCCAGCAGATCCAGACCAGGACTGTCTCATGGTTTCTCTGCTGTCTTTGGTTTGTCTCCTTGCTGCTTGTTTGATCATCCGAAGTCATACCTGTCTGTTGGTTCACATCTGAAACCTGGATCTGTTGGTTCACATCTGAA
>NC_056503.1:50593954-50595479 GCF_014905685.2 Nematolebias whitei
AGGAAACTGGTTCCAGAGCCAGAGCCATAAAGGGAGGGGCACCACCCTTTATAATGTTATTAAAACAATCTTTAATTAAGGGGAGAACAGGTGCCACTCATCTGTGCCAGGTGATTTATTTGTCTTTAATTCTGATCAGGTTTTACATCTGAGCTTCTGTTCAGAAGAACATCATTGTGGGTCCGACCCAGCCACGAGTTCACAAACGTTTCAGTTTTACAGCTGAACTTCTACTTCTTGTGAATACAGTGAAAAATCTATGAATTTTATTTAATTTAGTTTTTTAATTAGTTTCATTCATTCATTTAATTAGGTTTTTTTTTTATTTGTTTGTGTTTGGGTCGTTGATTTTATGAAAAGCCCTTTCTTCTTCTTCTTCTTGTTGAGTAGTTTGTTCTTGTTGTGCAGTTTCTTCTTGTAGTGCAGTTTCTTCTTTTTGTGTTGTTTGTTCTTGTTGTGTCGTTTGTTTTTGTTGTGTAGTTTGTTCTTGTTGTGTAGTTTGTTCTTGTTGTGAAGTTTGTTCTTGTTGTGTAGTTTCTTCTTGTTGTGTAGTTTCTTCATGTTGTGTAGTTTCTTCTTGTCGTGTAGTTTGTTCTTGTCGTGTATTTTCTTCTTGCTGTGCAGTTTCTTCTTGCTTTGTCGTTTGTTCTTGTTGTGTAGTTTCTTCTTTTTGTTTCGTTTGTTCTTGATGTGTATTTTATTCTTGTTGTGTAGTTTCTTCTTGTTGAGTAGTTTGTTGTTGTTGTGTCGTTTGTTGTTGTTGTGTAGTTTCTTCTTGTTGTGTAGTTTCTTCTTTTGTGTCGTTTGTTGTTGTTGTGTATTTTGGGGGGGGGGGGGGGTGGCGCAGAGGTTAGAAGATGGGCTTGTGATCAGAAAGTCACAGGTTCACCTCCCAGTACCATCAACATCAAAATGTGGGTGGAAAAGGTGAAACACCCACACCCGCCTCCACCCTCACTCACCCCACCCTGGGCCCCTGAGCAAGGCCCCCAACCCCCACCATCTGCTCCCTAAACAGGTCTCTCTTGAAAATGAGTTCTCGTGGCTCAATGAGACAACCTGGATAAATAAAGGGTAAATTAAAAAAAAATCTTCTTGTTGTGTAGTTTGTTGTTGTTGTGTCGTTTGTTCTTGTTGTGTAGTTTGTTCTTGTTGTTGTTTGTTCTTGTTGTGTCGTTTGTTCTTATTTTTTTCTTTTTTTTTTCATTTAGCCTTTATTTATCCAGGTTAGTCTCATTGAGCCACGAGAACTCATTTTCAAGAGAGACCTGTTTAGGGAGCACATGGTGGGGGTTAAGGGCCTTGCTCATGGGCCCAGAGTGGGGCGAATGAGGGTGGAGGCAAGTGTGGGTGTTTCACCTACCCCACCCACAATTTTTGATGTTGTCGGGGCCGGGGCGTGAACCGGCGATCTTCGGATCACAAGCCCACCTCTCTAACCTCTGCGCCACCACTCCCCCCAAATTGTATTATTGTACAGTTTGTTCTTGTTGTGTCGTTTGTTCTTGTTCTGTGGTTTGTTCTT
>NC_056503.1:50595579-50599338 GCF_014905685.2 Nematolebias whitei
CTTCTTCTTCTAGATTTTTAGGCGCCTAATAACTTGGAATCTCCGTCAGAAAGGGGGGTATCTGTTGAGGGGGGGTGGGAGGTGGAAGTGGAGGGTGATGGGGGTGTTTTGTCCCTCAGACTGATAGTCTTTGCTGCAGCCTCTCGCTCTATCGTGCTTCAGACATGACGATGATTTTCAGGAAAAGATGTGGCGTGGATTATTTATCTGAACTCTGGTTTTACTTGATCTATCAACACATTTTAAAAACTGACGTGTATTTTAAAGTCTGTACATTTTATATAAATTAAAATGTAGTCTCTGAAAGGCTATATCTTTCCCGCTAGAGCACCTGAAATTGGTCATGTGACTATCTTATGCTGGCGTGTTGATTGGCTCCAAAGGAAAAAAATTAATAAATCGTCAGTCAGAGTAGGCGGAGCCAGACACTTGAGTAGGCAGGGCCTGTTATTGAAAAGGTAACATACTATGTCAGCATGCCCCATATAATACCTGAAGAAACACAGTTGTACATAATTCTCTAAGATCATAAGACTGAAAATTTAAATTCTCATGATTTGATTAGAAACTCCAAAAGGGTAAAGATCTGTTCCAATGTTCACAAGAACAAAAGCCACAGTGCTCCTCATTAATTTTTTTTTCTTATTTCGGCTGCTCCATCTTCAGTGGTCACCACAATGAACTAAGTCACATGAAGACTCTGTGATTATTTTTACGCCAGATGTTCATCCTGACACAACCACAGACACCGAGCTACCACAGCTTTCAGTGTGGAGCAGAGAGCTGCATCTAGGGCGCCCAGGGGAGCAGCTGGTGGGGGTTAAGAGCCTTGCTCAAGGGCTCAGAGTGGAGCGAATGGGGGTGGAGGCAGGTGTGGTTCACCTATCCCACCCACATTTTGATGTTGGCAGGTTAAAAAGTTCTCACTGTGTTATTTACAGTAACATGTTTCTTCTTTTCATTTTTTTTTAAATCCTGATCTGCTCATTTCATCGTCAGAACTTCACTCCACTTCCTTTACATGAAATCGTTAGGGGGACCGGGACAGGAAGTGGCCTATTTGTTCCAGAGCAGATTCCACAAATACCAGAATGAAACTTAAAGGGAGAGGTCGCCTTCCATCTACTTTAGAAAGCCTGTTAAGACAAGAGAAGAGAGCTTTGCATCTTAAGTTTTAAAACTTCTCTCTCATGCCACAATTTGTTTTTCCTTTGAAGATCTTCTCATTCTTTACAGTTTCAAAGAGATAAGCACAATAATGACAATAAAAGGATCTTTCTGCCACACATTCTTAGACATTCTGCACTTTCTCATGTTAGTTTTAGTCAAATCCAGAAAGTGACGAGGGATGTATTTCATCATAATAAATGCCACAAGAAGACGAGTTGGACTTCTGCTTTTTCTCACTGAAGTCAACAAACATTAAGATTTTATTTTTATTTTGTGCTCGAGGCTGAGAGAGCTTTTAAGATGGACTTTTTCTGGACTCAATCTTCTGTCCTGCTGCCTCCTGGTAGAAATCAGTCGTACGTATATAAAACTTGATTTAGCTCTTGCACATTTGAAACATGTCTGAACGAACAACCTCCACGGTCTCTCTTGTAAATGAGTCCTCGTGGCTCACGGAGACCAACTTGTATAAATAAAGGTTGAATGAATGTGTCCACGGGAATGTTTTGCTTGTAGAAAACAACAATTCAAAGTGGAAGCTTGATAAGTTTGAACTGCTTCCTGAATGGGTCAAAAATAAGAGTTGTGCCAAAGTTAATGAGAAGGAAAGGTCCAGGATGAACTGCTGCTACGACACATTACTTTTACTGTAGGCGTTAAAGACAGCACTGAATTCACACAGTCACAAGCAGGTTGAGGACAATTTATTTTGTTTAAAATCCTTAAAACCAGAGGTCCATGTAACCATGGCTGAAATAAATTCTGAAAGCCTAAAGTTTATGACCTTCATGCCCGAGACGAGCTGACGGACACTTGTCTTCAAACAGAAACAGAGATAAGCACAAAGAAGTAAAGACAGGTCAAATTCCAAACGGCCGGTCGAATGTGGCCTTTGTCTGCATCAGCACAAAATGCTGAAGGTCTGGTTTTACTGCAGAAACTCAACGACATACCAAGCTGCTGTTCATCTACACAAGAAGGCCTTCACTATCTAAGGTGAGCGTGGGGTCACCGTCGTACCACCGCTAAAGGAGAAAGAACTGCAAGAGTCAGAGGAAATAGACCTGTAAAACTGTTCAAACTGATTATGACCTGAAGGCAGAAGATGAGTCATGTTTGGGTTTGACAGAGTCAGTACGAAGACGTGCGTTAACAACTGGTTTATTACCAGTAACCAAACCCTCACTGGCTACCAGGACGTCTGAGATGGCTCACTGGACACAGTCCCTAACAGTGAGGCTTTGAGATGGCAGTCACTCCACATATCTAAACACACAAGATATTCAGATTAGCACAGACAGGAATGCAGGAGGAGCATGCAGTGAAGCAGCAACATCACGTCCTCCTCAGATGGCCCTGCCCTCTTCGGGTCAAAGCAAACCGTGTAAAACTGCGAGAGTAAAAGTTAAGACTAGCAGTGGCCTGTTGTAATGTTTTAAAACATTTATTGATTCGTTTGTTTTGTCTAACAGAAAAAAAAAGATTTGTGGCTTGAGTCCAACCACAAAGATGGGACAGTAACTGTAGGAAATGTTCCACACAAGGCCCCAGGTCTTGACAACAGACCTAATCAGGGGCTCAGGGAAGGTGCACATCAGCTGGCTTGTTGTCTAACAGACACTCATCATGTTTGAAGTCGCCGTCATTCCTGTTTCAAACAACCATTAAACTGCATCACTGAACGACTAGAGACGAGTCACATTCCCATTACAATAAAGAACTTTGAGAGACTGGCACGGCTTAATTTGAGCCGGATCCTGCCAGAACAAAATCCGGGAACTCTTATTTTGACAGGGTTGCTTCCGGTAACTGTTTGCTAGGATCTGGCTTGGATCAGGTAACTCTCAGACTTACCAATAATAAAGTTATGAACAAAGGTGACTGCCTTGAACGAATAAAACTTATACTGGATATGTTTTTATAAACTGAAAATAAATACATAAACACTAATTTTAAACACAACAGCCATGATCTGCCTCTTCAAGTGAAGCATTTCTGCATCAACCCTTAAAGAAATCTCTGCCGTTAAAAGAGTGAAGTGCTGAGCAGGCAGGCGGGCTGGAGCCCACAGGCAGGGGCAGGAGCACGGGACCAAGTCCGACTTACTTGACAGAATCGTCAAGGGGGGGGGGGAGCTTCACAGAAGCGGGGTGTTTACAAATGATGGAAAACGTAAATGTTTTAACAACCTGTTAAAAAAAACCAAAATGCAAAAAAACATCTATTTTTTTAATAAAAAAGAAGGCCCCCCCCCCCCCCCCCCCCCCCGGCCAGCCCGCCCTCTATCTGCGTTCCAGCATCGATCGGTTTATAAATTAAGCCCTGGAGGATGGCAAAAGAAAACATAATTGCCAGACTCCCTCCCATGTTTGACCCATTCCAGTTTGCTTACTGGCATAACCACTCCACAGAAGACAGTGGCAAAGTGCCATCTTTAAAACCATCATTCTACAGCATGTGGTAGACACATGGGACCACTGGGCTTCAGCACCCCCCTCTGAAACCGGCTGCTAGACTTCCTCACTGAAAGACAAGTCAATGTGGATTGCACAGAACACCTCCAATGTCATCACGCTCTGGCTCTCCTCA
>NC_056503.1:50599438-50600509 GCF_014905685.2 Nematolebias whitei
GGTCACCGAGGTGGTTAAAAAGCTCCTCGGTGGCAGGGCCCCAGGGGTGGATGAGATTCGTCCCGAGTTCCTTAAGGCTCTGGATGTTGTAGGGTTGTGTTGGCTTACGCAACTCTGCAATATTGCGTGGACATCGGGGGAAGTTCCCCTGGATTGGCAGACCGGGGTGGTGGTCCCCCTGTTCAAAAAGGGGGACCGTAGAGTGTGTTCCAACTACAGGGGGATCACGCTCTTAAGCCTCCCTGGAAAGGTCTATTCGGGAGTTCTGGAGAGGAGGGTCTGTCGGATAGTCGAACCTCGGATTCAGGAGGAGCAGTGCGGTTTTCGTCCTGGCCGTGGAACACTGGACCAGCTCTACACTCTCAGCAGGGTCCTGAATGGTGCGTGGGAGTTTGCCCAACCGGTCTACATGTGCTTTGTGGACTTGGAGAAGGCGTTCGACTGTGTCCCTCGGGGAACCCAGTGGGGGGTACTCTGGGAGTATGGGGTACCGGGCCCTTTGATATGGGCTGTTAGGTCCCTGTATGACCAGTGTCAGAGCCAAGTCCGCATCGCCGGCAGTAAGTCGGGCTTGTTCCTGGTGAGAGTTGGACTCCGTCTTTTCCTACACTGTTTCTTAGTGTACCCCCCCCCGGTCACATCACCATCATCACAAAGTTCTGGCTCAGAAGAGAAACTCCCAAAACAGCTGTCGTGATGTCGAACATGTAAGATCAAAGGAACTTATGATTTATTCTCTCCGTGTACAAAGTACAACAGCATGGAGGGAAACATGTTTTCACATTCTGTGATGGACGACGATGTTTGTAAGAAGTGACATGTACCTGTGAGACTCCCCCCTGTATGCTTGTTTTTATGTTTTGTTTTATTCTTTCCTATTTATTTGTTTGTTTGTTTTTTCCTTTACTTTTCTGTTAAATGTCCAAATAACTTTGAAAAATGAAAAAAGTAAAAAAAAAAAAAAAAGATACAAACAATACAAAAGGTGTTTGTCTTAGTTGCCTTGCTAATTTATTTGAACTTTTTTTGAATAGTGAAAAGTACAAAACTGAAATTGGTTGGAAAATGCAC
>NC_056503.1:50600609-50612618 GCF_014905685.2 Nematolebias whitei
GGTATCCTGGATCTACCTGTCTGCTGCTGTTGCTTCAGGTTCCTAATGAACCACAGAAAACATTCAAACCACTCAAATCCTGTCTCCTTAGCATGATGTAAGAAGCAGAGCTTTGCAAGTTTCCACAGCACCAGAACTAGTACCAAGTTCTGCTCACACAGAGTCAAACCCAATTCATTAATTTTAGTAATTAAGAACATCACTTTAAACTAATGCTGGTTCGAAGCGCAGTTGATCATAATTAACTTGGAGGAAGTTGAGCAGCAACTCTCCGTCACATTAACAGTGCACAAGAAAATAAAATGGAGCTCCTTCAAATATTATAATAAAATAAAAATAAAGTAAGTCATTTTTCTGTGAACCCAGTCCTGCACTTTTAGAGAGGGGTTTGGATCCAATGTTAGTTTCAGTGTTTTTACTCCTACTCAGGTGGACAGTCTGCAGATTGTGTCCAAGGCATGAAATAATCTGATCAGTAATCTGTGGACAGACTGCAGTCTACCTGCACCTCTGTTCTTACAGGTGTTCACTGAGCTCCACATCACTGGATCCTCCACGTTCTTTATGGTCCACAACAACAGTTCTGGACAAATAATGCAGAATTACAGGTTTTTACTTTCTTTACTCTCATTTAGGGCTGCTGTAAATTATTATTTTTGAAATAGAGGTACTCGACTTTATTCAAGGAGTCGTTTCAGTCCTACTCGTTAACTTCTCTCTTCATTAGAACGTTCTTGTAAAGTTATATTTAGAGTTAATGTGCCACAACAATGATCATTTTCATAACCACAGAATTTGACCCTCCCACAGTGACATCATCTGATTTACAGAGCAACATGGGGGGGGACTCCCTCCCTGGATAATGGTAGGGGAGACACTACATCAGGAAACCTCGTCCATAAAATTGAAACTGGGGCACCTCTCAAAGAATTTGTGTAGGCCATGGAGAAGGGCTTTCGGTCAGCTTCCAGAAAGTTCTGGCAAACTGTTCAACAACTCAGAAAAGGAAAGCGGATCCATTCCCAAGCTATGCTTGGTTTGGGTGGAGAACTGCTGATCAGGACTGAGGATATTGTTGAGCGGTGGAAGGAGCATTTTGAGGATCTCCTTATTCCACCCACCATGTCCATCTTTGAGGAGGCCGAGTTTGAGGACTCAGGGAAGGACGAGTTCGTTACTATAGTTGAGGTCACAGAGGTAGTCAAAAAGCTCCTGTGTGGCAGGGCACCGGGGGTGGATGAGATTCACCCCTAGCTGCTGAAGGCTCTGGATGTTGTGGGGCTGTCATGGTTGACATGTTTCTTCAATGTTGCATGGAGGACTGGGACAGTGGCTGTGGACTGGCAGACCAGGGTGGTGGAGGGAGACCAGGTTGTGTGTTCCAACTATCAAAGGATCACACTTTTTGTCCTCCTCTGGAAAGTTACTCTAGGGTGTTGGAAGGGAGGCTCAGACCGATTGTCAAACCTTGAATTCAGGGTAGGCAGTGTAGCTCATGTCCTGGTCTGGTATCACAGAACCAGATCTCCACCGAAAGAACAAGATTCCAAATATAAGTGGCCGAATTAAGCTTCCTTCATAGGGTGGCTAGGCTCAGCCTTAGAGATGGGGTAAGGAACTCCATCATTTGGAGCAAGCTTGGAGTAGAGCTGTTGCTCTTCCGCATCAAAAGGAGTCAGTTGAGGTGGTTCAGGCATCTGATTAGGATGTCTCCCATTAGAGGCTTTCCAGGCACATCCTACTGGTAGGAGACCTGGGGAAGACCCAGAGGTCACTGGAGCAATTGTGCATCTTCTCTTGCCTGGGAATGCCTTGGAGCCTCACTGGGGAGAGGGAGGTCTGGATTTTTCTCCTGGACCTGTTGCCTCTGCAACCTGACTATGGATAAATGGTAGAAGCTGGAAATGGGATTTGAAATTAATTATTTTGGCTTTTATGTTTTATTATCAGTAATTGTCTGCTGGTTGTTTAATGTTTATGAAGTTAATTCTGAATTGTTCTCCTTGTCCCTTCCCCAGGTGACAAGTTCTGTTTGATCACATCAACACACCTAACTCTTGACTCGGCTTGTGTACGAAGAACAAAACCTTATTCTGATAGCCACCATGTTTAACCTGATTAAAAAGGACAAGGAGAAGGAGGCGAGCAAGAAGGAGAAGAAGAAGGAGAGGATGTCTGCCGCTGAGCTGCGCAGCTTGGAGGAGATGAGCATGCGGCGAGGTTTCTTCAACCTGAAGAGGGAGGGCAAGCGGAACAAAGCGGACATCTCCAGTCCAATCCCTATCAAAGTGGCCAACAGCACCGAGCTTTCTCTCACTGACCTGGAGTCAGATGGTTTGTGCAACCGAAGCAGCGTGGTTCTGGATGACCAGCTGAGTACTACCAGCTCCACTGATGACTTGAAGGGTGAGGGTGGAGGAGGACAGGAAGGACACCGTAGCTCGGTGAGGGACCGCGTGGCTCACTTTGGTTCTCTTGCTAAGCAGAACTCCTCGCAGGTAGGCCAGATGATGAAACGTTTCTCCTTCTCCCAGAGGAGCAAAGAGGAGAGCCCATCAGAGGGCTCCACTCCTTCTGGACAGAACTCTGCTGCCCCGTCACCACAGGTGGAGAGCAAAGTTTTTAGCATGCTTCGGAAGCATAGCCAAAAGCTTCAGCCAGGAACCGCAGAGACCAGAAAAGTGTGCATCCCTCAGCTGGTTGACAAGGTCTTCCCTGCACAGCTGCAGCTGCCAGCTGTGGTCGCACCGAGCACTCCAGAAACCAGAGAGCTGGAGCTCCAGCGGCGCAACACTGGGGACTTTGGATTCTCTTTGCGTCGCACTACTATGCTGGATCGAAATCCTGACGGAGGGGTGTACAGACGGGTAGTCCATTTTGCTGAACCTGGTGCCGGTACCAAAGACCTGGCTCTGGGGCTGGTGCCCGGCGACAGGCTGGTGGAGATAAATGGACGGAATGTAGAAAACAAGAACCGGGATGAGATAGTTGAGATGATCCGTCAGTCAGGAGATGCGGTGAGGCTGAAGGTGCAGCCAATTCTGGAGCTGAGCGAGCTGAGCCGGTGCTGGCTGAGGAACTCCGAGGGACTGCGCAGAGGAGCCAGATATGTAAGCTGCTTTGATACTCTCTGTGTCCTTCACGTTGTGCTCAGCTGTCTCTGCTTCACATGTACTACTGAGGTACCTCAGGACGTGTGTGGGCTGTGCTCAGTACAGTGGTTCAGCGTCTCACTGAGGAGACACTCAGATTCTGCTTCCCTGGTGGGGTTTCTCCTCCGTGAGGCTCCATGTGTTACAAAGCATTCTGCTGGTACTTGATTATGATGTGGCAGTAGACCTTACTCGTCTTCTTACATTTCTGTTGCCTCGAAAGGCTAAAAGGTTATTTTGTTTTTCCTTATTTCACAAAAACCAACAAACAAACAAGTTAAACGTGCATGTTGCTACAACTGATTGAATGGCTTTGTTAGGTCTTCTTATGGCACTTTGACACTGTTTCTACACTCAGCAGTTCCACACCACACCACACCAGTTAAGGGCCTGCCCACTGCTGGTACCCACCCCACTCAGCCCAGTTTATGGGACCGTCTTGTTTGAGGTTCTAATGAAACGGCTCTGAGGTGATGAGTCTGACACAAGCAGCAGCCGTCGATTGGCCAGCAGAGCTACATCTTTGGATGACCCACCCAGCAGAACTGCAAACTACATCTGAACCTCCACTTCCTCTCTGATCGTCTTGAGTGTGTGTGTGTGTGTGTGTGTGTGTGTTGTTTTGCTAGTTTCTGCTATGGAAGCTCCAAATATTGTGTTGTTGACCAGTGATGAGGTTATTTTATTATTAGGATTCATCCTGAGTTGCATGGCACCACCAGAAATGAGCACATTTACCGAGAGATATCAGAGATGATGGTGCAGCATGGCTGTGCCTGGACTTATCAGCAGTACTGGGATAAGATTAAGAACTTGAAGCCCAGTTAGGGAGATTAAGGACCACAATGGGTGGAGTGACTTGAACACAGTCATGACACCACACACTTTGCAGTGATGATCCTGCTTTGTGCTACTGTCCTGGTGCACACCTTCCCATCTCTTGGGTAACTTGCCTCTCATGTGATGGCTTGTTCCTTCTGGGTCACCCTGCTGCCTGAACCAGACTCTGGTCTGGGACCGGCTTCATACTGATCGCACCAGTGCAGATATTCGAGGTTGTTGTGTCCAGTTAGTCTGTGCCTTTCTCCACTTCTTGTTGTAGTCGGAGTAAGAGCTCTGCTCTAACAGGCACAAATGATTAAAGACCAAAGCTTTCATTGAAAAATATTTTATTTTTAAATAAATTTAAAGGTGCTTGTTGGCATCGCCCTTAGAGATAAGGTGTTCTTTTTGGTATTAATTAGAAGTACCAGGTATTTGTTTGTTTTACCAGCAACTGTCCTGATCAGTGACTACTGGTCTAAAGTCTAACACACAGGACTGCACTGACAGAAACATTTGTTCTCAGTCAAAATGCTTCTGTCTGGTAAAAGCCTGGCTTTATGGTATATGACGAGCTGTGCTAATCATTTCCAAACAGGAAGTGCACAGCAAGAAGAACTTTGTTTTACACACACAGTCAAAAGCAACATTTATGGTCCACAGGTGACGTCCCACTGGTCTAACTCACATGAAACTCCTGACAGGAAGACTTGATTAATAAAATAATGATCATCAAAATGGGTGCAGAAAAGTTTACAAGTTATATATTTTGTCCTCAAAATAAAACTAATTCAAAAAGTCAGTGTCTACTAATAATACAAGTGCTCTAACGGAGTAATAATTTGCAACATAAACCTAAAGTCCCTGTCCTCATGTGCTCTAATGATTTCTGTAACTTCATGATGGTCAAGAGAGAGAATAACAATCTCCACAATCTCCTTCCTCTCTAACCCTAACCCCACCATCTGCTCCTAAACAGGTCTCTCTTGAAAATGAGTTCTCATGACTCAAAGAGACTACCTGGATAAATAAAGGGTAAATTTAAAAAAATGGCTGGTTCTGCTGAAACCTGGGAGGGGGGGTTGGGGGGTGTAATGTGGATCACAGGTCCAGCCTGTTTGAACGTCCTCTCCATCATTTCAGGAGAAGTTTTCCCTTTGAACTCTCACAGTCTTCTCCAAAATTGTAGGTAAACGTCCCGTCAGTCCTGCGACTTCTACGCTGAAGCAACTTACGCACGTTTTTTTTTCCATATTTATAACGCAATTTTTGACTGACACTTTAAATTTGTAAGAACTGCAACAGCAAGTCCGACCATGCACGGTGACTTCACTCAGCTGGTGCAGGCGGAGGAACACCGGAGAGCTCGCAACTCCGGCCACGATGGATGGATGGATGGATGGATGGATGGCTGGATGGATGGATGGATTGATGGCTGGATGGATGGATGGATGGATTGATGGCTGGCTGGCTGGATGGATGGATGGCTGGATGGATGGATGGATGGTGTCATGCCGCCCTGGCGAAGTGAAGCTGTTTTGGCAGTGACGGATAATAAATGCAACTTATACTCAGGAAAATACGGTATCTACTTTGGTCAAAGGATGTTTGTCTCAGAAGTCCACAGTCCAAACTCAAGGTGAAACATCTGTCCTGACTGGTTTCCAGTTGTGAATGATGGACTCCAAATATGTTGCAAGTGACCTTCAGTCTTTCCCAGATGGCTGGGCAGTAACCGTCTCTTCTCTTTGACGTTGCGTTAACACACACCTGTCGTCGACGCGTTGTGTTTACCAGAGTGTTGTTTATGGCAACGTTTACATTTTTAATAGTTTTTGTTAATAAATGTCTCTTTGCTTCAAGTGTCTCATTATAAAAGCAGAGTGCTGTACTACGAAGCTGGTTCAGCACATCCTGGGTCACGTTAGGTGATCTGGTTGAAGATCAAACTTGAGGTTCTACACAGCTGCTTACTGACTGGACAAACCTACCTCCTCTGGGTGTTCACTGCCATGAAACTGGGAACACTGGTACAAAACTGATAGATTACAAACAGTTAACTGAGAAGTGAAGCACCCGCAGGTCACCATGTGTGTCACAAGCTGATTTCCGTGTTTATCTCTACTTTACAGTGTGAGTTCAACATTTATGGAAGGAATACACATCACCAGCCATATTCCACACCAGACTTTGGAAGTGAGGTCATCTCATGAGTTAGAGCCACTTGGGTCAAACCTCGTAAACCATGTGCATCTTCTCGTGGGAGCTTGTGAAATCTGTCAAGAAGCAACTACCTCATCAGAATTTAGCTCAATATTTATAACTATGAGGTTATACTCCTTTTATGTCATACGATCGATTAGCTGTGGTGGCCATTTGAATTTTGATCGACTCCAAAGGTTCATCAGAAGATCTACATTCAATTAATATTTTCTGAGAGCTTTATTAAAATCTGCCTTCATGAAATATTTTGCAAACAGAACCAGAAGAGAAATAATGGAAGATGTTCTCAAGTTTGGTCTGAAGTCCAGATTTTTCATTCTGTCAGAAAATTGATTAGGGTTAGCCTTTTCCATCCTCATTAGTTGCCATGACAACCGTCTCAGGTAAGACGAGAAGCACTAAACTCAGACCTGGACCTGGATCAGCCTCACTGAACTGATAAACCTGCTTGGGAGAACGGGTCCTCAGTAAAGTTCAGATTATCTGTGTCCTGATGTATAATCTTAGATTTAAGTCACAATCCTAGTTCCACCCACAGTTTCTCTTTGTTAGTTCTTCAGGATGTTCTCCGTGGACATGAAGTTCTGGTCGAGCAGACAGACCGGATGCAGCCATTCTTTGAGCTGTGGACAGGATGTTCTTAAAAAAGCTCTGGGATGTCTGAACTGAGGAGAAGACATTTTCAATTGCAAACTTATTTTTAGCTGAAGCCAGAAGAAAAACACGAGAAGATCTTATTTCAAAACTTTTATTAGCTGTTTAAAGTATCACCATCTTCACAAATAAACATGGAAACACATTGGTACCACCTTATATAAAGGGTACCCTCATAATTTATAAAGAAATAGTTAATAATGCAGTAATCTGATAAACTAGGCATTTTTTAATAGTTTGTGTTTACAGCCTGTTCAGTCCCTGCATTATATTTACAAATGCCCATAATGCTTACATGAAGGTAATTTACTGACATGCTTGATATGTACACTCTAGTATAAAGAAAAATACAAGTAAGCACTATGAGCATTTGTAGATAGAACATGTATTTTGGCATATAGTTTAAGTAAAAAATAAAATAAGTGGAGCAACTTATAAGATTTACCTGAATGAATAAAAACATGTACATCACTTGATCTTGCCAAGCGTGAGCCTGCTTCAGTGTATGAACAACATTGTTATAAATGTTTTTTAAATGCTTTACTGTAATGAATGCTTTACTTTGTGGTTGGTGGCAACTTTGCGCATGCAGTCAAATGTTGAGGTGAACTGTAGGGGGCTCTGGACACAACCTTGAGGAGAGCCAGAGCGTGATGACATTGGAGGTGTTCTGTGCAATCCGCATTGACTTGTCTTTCAGTGAGGAAGTTTAGCAGCCGGTTTCAGAGGGGGGTGCTGAAGCCCAGTGGTCCCATGTGTCTACCACATGCTGTAGAATGATGGTTTTAAAGATGGCGCTTTGCCACTGTCTTCTGTGGAGTGGTTATGCCAGTAAGCAAACTGGAATGGGTCAAACATGGGAGGGAGTCTGGCAATTATGTTTTCTTTTGCCATCCTCCAGGGCTTAATTTATAAACCGATCGATGCTGGAACGCAGATAGAGGGCGGGCTGGCCGGGGGGGGGGGGGGGGTGGCGCATCTTCTTTTTTAATAAAATAGATGCTATTCTGCATTTTGGTGTATTTTAACAGGTTGTTAAAACATTTACGTTTTCCATCATTTGTAAACACCCCGCTTCTGTGAAGCTCCACCCCCCCCTTGACGATTCTGTCAAGTAAGTCGGACTTGGTCCCGTGCTCCTGCCCCTGCCTGTGGGCTCCAGCCCGCCTGCCTGCTCAGCACTTCACTCTTTTAACGGCAGAGATTTCTTTAAGGGTTGATGCAGAAATGCTTCACTTGAAGAGGCAGATCGTGGCTGTTGTGTTTAAAATGAGTGTTTATGTATTTATTTTCAGTTTATAAAAACATATCCAGTATAAGTTTTATTCGTTCAAGGCAGTCACCTTTGTTCATAACTTTATTATTGGTAAGTCTGAGAGTTACCTGATCCAAGCCGGATCCTAGCAAACAGTTACCGGAAGCAACCCTGTCAAAATAAGAGAGTTCCCGGATTTTGTTCTGGCAGGATCCGGCTCAAATTAAGCCGTGCCAGTCTCTCAAAGTTCTTTATTGTAATGGGAATGTGACTCGTCTCTAGTCGTTCAGTGATGCAGTTTAATGGTTGTTTGAAACAGGAATGACGGCGACTTCAAACATGATGAGTGTCTGTTAGACAACAAGCCAGCTGATGTGCACCTTCCCTGAGCCCCTGATTAGGTCTGTTGTCAAGACCTGGGGCCTTGTGTGGAACATTTCCTACAGTTACTGTCCCATCTTTGTGGTTGGACTCGAGCCACAAATCTTTTTTTTCTGTTAGACAAAACAAACGAATCAATAAATGTTTTAAAACATTACAACAGGCCACTGCTAGTCTTAACTTTTACTCTCGCAGTTTTACACGGTTTGCTTTGACCCGAAGAGGGCAGGGCCATCTGAGGAGGACGTGATGTTGCTGCTTCACTGCATGCTCCTCCTGCATTCCTGTCTGTGCTAATCTGAATATCTTGTGTGTTTAGATATGTGGAGTGACTGCCATCTCAAAGCCTCACTGTTAGGGACTGTGTCCAGTGAGCCATCTCAGACGTCCTGGTAGCCAGTGAGGGTTTGGTTACTGGTAATAAACCAGTTGTTAACGCACGTCTTCGTACTGACTCTGTCAAACCCAAACATGACTCATCTTCTGCCTTCAGGTCATAATCAGTTTGAACAGTTTTACAGGTCTATTTCCTCTGACTCTTGCAGTTCTTTCTCCTTTAGCGGTGGTACGACGGTGACCCCACGCTCACCTTAGATAGTGAAGGCCTTCTTGTGTAGATGAACAGCAGCTTGGTATGTCGTTGAGTTTCTGCAGTAAAACCAGACCTTCAGCATTTTGTGCTGATGCAGACAAAGGCCACATTCGACCGGCCGTTTGGAATTTGACCTGTCTTTACTTCTTTGTGCTTATCTCTGTTTCTGTTTGAAGACAAGTGTCCGTCAGCTCGTCTCGGGCATGAAGGTCATAAACTTTAGGCTTTCAGAATTTATTTCAGCCATGGTTACATGGACCTCTGGTTTTAAGGATTTTAAACAAAATAAATTGTCCTCAACCTGCTTGTGACTGTGTGAATTCAGTGCTGTCTTTAACGCCTACAGTAAAAGTAATGTGTCGTAGCAGCAGTTCATCCTGGACCTTTCCTTCTCATTAACTTTGGCACAACTCTTATTTTTGACCCATTCAGGAAGCAGTTCAAACTTATCAAGCTTCCACTTTGAATTGTTGTTTTCTACAAGCAAAACATTCCCGTGGACACATTCATTCAACCTTTATTTATACAAGTTGGTCTCCGTGAGCCACGAGGACTCATTTACAAGAGAGACCGTGGAGGTTGTTCGTTCAGACATGTTTCAAATGTGCAAGAGCTAAATCAAGTTTTATATACGTACGACTGATTTCTACCAGGAGGCAGCAGGACAGAAGATTGAGTCCAGAAAAAGTCCATCTTAAAAGCTCTCTCAGCCTCGAGCACAAAATAAAAATAAAATCTTAATGTTTGTTGACTTCAGTGAGAAAAAGCAGAAGTCCAACTCGTCTTCTTGTGGCATTTATTATGATGAAATACATCCCTCGTCACTTTCTGGATTTGACTAAAACTAACATGAGAAAGTGCAGAATGTCTAAGAATGTGTGGCAGAAAGATCCTTTTATTGTCATTATTGTGCTTATCTCTTTGAAACTGTAAAGAATGAGAAGATCTTCAAAGGAAAAACAAATTGTGGCATGAGAGAGAAGTTTTAAAACTTAAGATGCAAAGCTCTCTTCTCTTGTCTTAACAGGCTTTCTAAAGTAGATGGAAGGCGACCTCTCCCTTTAAGTTTCATTCTGGTATTTGTGGAATCTGCTCTGGAACAAATAGGCCACTTCCTGTCCCGGTCCCCCTAACGATTTCATGTAAAGGAAGTGGAGTGAAGTTCTGACGATGAAATGAGCAGATCAGGATTTAAAAAAAAATGAAAAGAAGAAACATGTTACTGTAAATAACACAGTGAGAACTTTTTAACCTGCCAACATCAAAATGTGGGTGGGATAGGTGAACCACACCTGCCTCCACCCCCATTCGCTCCACTCTGAGCCCTTGAGCAAGGCTCTTAACCCCCACCAGCTGCTCCCCTGGGCGCCCTAGATGCAGCTCTCTGCTCCACACTGAAAGCTGTGGTAGCTCGGTGTCTGTGGTTGTGTCAGGATGAACATCTGGCGTAAAAATAATCACAGAGTCTTCATGTGACTTAGTTCATTGTGGTGACCACTGAAGATGGAGCAGCCGAAATAAGAAAAAAAAATTAATGAGGAGCACTGTGGCTTTTGTTCTTGTGAACATTGGAACAGATCTTTACCCTTTTGGAGTTTCTAATCAAATCATGAGAATTTAAATTTTCAGTCTTATGATCTTAGAGAATTATGTACAACTGTGTTTCTTCAGGTATTATATGGGGCATGCTGACATAGTATGTTACCTTTTCAATAACAGGCCCCGCCTACTCAAGTGTCTGGCTCCGCCTACTCTGACTGACGATTTATTAATTTTTTTCCTTTGGAGCCAATCAACACGCCAGCACATGATAGTCACATGACCAATTTCAGGTGCTCTAGCGGGAAAGATATAGTCTTTCAGAGACTACATTTTAATTTATATAAAATGTACAGACTTTAAAATACACGTCAGTTTTTAAAATGTGTTGATAGATCAAGTAAAACCAGAGTTCAGATAAATAATCCACGCCACATCTTTTCCTGAAAATCATCGTCATGTCTGAAGCACGATAGAGCGAGAGGCTGCAGCAAAGACTATCAGTCTGAGGGACAAAACACCCCCATCACCCTCCACTTCCACCTCCCACCCCCACTCAACAGATACCCCCCCTTTCTGACGGAGATTCCAAGTTATTAGGCGCCTAAAAATCTAGAAGAAGAAGAAAAGGATGCAGAAGTTGAATGGAGTTCAGTGCGATAAAGACACAGCGAGAGCAGGAGTGAGTCATGAGGTCTGAGAGATTTGTGATATTTAGAGTGTTTGGGCTTCATAGTTGGGCTGTATGTTAGTGTTTAGTCAGTTTTACTGTGTTTGAGTGAAAACTGTGAGATGATTTTTGAACGTGAGGAGCTGCAGATTCAGAGGAGGACGGAACCACCGAGTCAGAACCATGAAGGAGGAAAACTGTCCGAGTCAGACAGAGAGGACTTTGGTGATGAAGAGGGTGAGCAGGATTTGTTTGAGAAGAGAAACGAGAGGAAGAGCAGATCGAGCCCCACAAGGAGGTCTGACTGCAGAGGAGGGGGTCCAGAACCCTCTGACTGGGCCAACAGAACCAGGCATCAGTTCTGAGCTCTGGAGAACAGAGGAGGACGGATGTTGACCCAGAGGGCGGACTAATGGAGGAAAATACACTTAAAAATAAATAACATAACATAAATATATTGTCAGTTAAAAAAACTGTAGTGTAGAGTTTTATGAAGAAAAAAGTGTTAAAATAAAATAAAAAATAACAATTTAAATGAGATTGTTTTATTTCAGGCTGAAACACACGTAATAAACTGATCAGTTTTAGTTTGTGTGTGAATGTTTCTGTAAAGTGCCCTGAGACAACACGGTTGTGATTTGACGCTTTATAAATAAACTGAATTGAATAGAAAAAATATTTAAAACTTGTATTTTAATCAGTTAAATAAGGTGGTTGATGC
>NC_056503.1:50612718-50615585 GCF_014905685.2 Nematolebias whitei
GCGTTTGATGTGGATCAGATTTCATGATTGTTCTGTAGTTGCAGAAAACAAAGATGAGTTTTAGAGCTGCGTGCATTCAGCTGGGACTGCTGCAGAATAAAGAACAAAGATCAGTTCATTGTGAAAGAATTCTTCATTAGATTCTTGTATGTCATCTGACTCTACAAATTGATTGACAGCTGCTGATGGTTATGATGTCTGTGATGCTGGTGAGACATTCAAACAGTCTGCCTTCACCAACCAGAACATCTCTGTGCTGATGTTGGACATGACTCCAGCCTCCTGCTCAAAACTTTACTGAGAAGGCTGGTATGGGTTGCTGGGGTCCTTCTAAGGTCCGTCTCTGAATAACCAAAGCCCGAGTTGAATTCTCAGCACAAAGTCGAGCTTGTTCCTGGTGTGTGCTAGACTCCACCAGGGCTGACCCTGGTTTCTGATCCAGTTTGTTCATAGACCGTTTCATAAGGTGGAGTTGTAAAGAGGAGGGTGCCAGATTAGGGATCTTCATGGTCTCGTCTCTGCTGTTTGCAGATGATGTGGTCCTTTTTGTTTTCTTCAGGCTTTGACCTTCTGTGTGCTCTGTGAAGGTTTGTGAGAAGTGGTCATGATGACAGTCGGCTCCGAGTCTCTCCCTCAAGTGAAAGAGTTGTGATGGCTGAATGGAGCAGGGAATGGATCTACAGATCACGGCCTTGTCCTCAATGATGAAAATGTTGCCATGTTCACAGCACAGTCAAACAGCAAAGTTCTTGATTTACTGGTCCATCTACTTTCCAACCCACACCAGTGATTTTGATTATGAGAGAAAAATGAGATCCCAAATACAAGCAGCTGAAGTGATCTTCCTTTGGCCGGACTCAGCCTTAGAGATGAGGAGAGGTGCTCAGAATAGAGCCGCCGCTGCACTTATGCATCTACAGAAGTCAGCTGAGGTAGTTCTGGCATTTGATCAGGATGCCTCCTAGGCACCTCTGTTTGGAGATTTGTAGGACACATTCCACTGGGAGATCAATGAAGGACAGATCCAGAACTTGATGGAGGGATTGTCTATTCTCTTGTCTTGGGAACGCCTTTGGATCCTCCAGGAGGAGCTGGAGTTGTTGGGGAAGCAGAATGGCTTCCTCTCCTGGACCTGTTGCATCCACAACCTTTTTAGATGATGAGTGAGAGTGTGCCCCCCCAGTATAATGTGGTGGTGTAATCCTGCTGATCTGTGTTCTGACGGCTTGATGTCTGCATGGTTAAATGAAGCTGATGATGTGTCCACAGTTCTCTTCGAGGTGTTAACACTTGTTCAGACTCCTAATCGTCTTTCATTCTTAAACAGCTCTTGTTACTGATACCAAGGCACGATGCCAAACCACCCTCTGCTCTGCTGAGCCCCCCCGTCTGATGAACTCAAAAACTGTTTTTAGCTTGACAGGAGAACAAATCTACTCCATCCTAATAAAGACTGGCCTCATCAGAGAAAGCGCTCTCCGTGTTTTCTTGGATATTTCGTGGATTAGCTGCTTGTTTACAGCTCTTTGTTCTCGTGTTCGTGTGTTTAAATGTGGTTTACCCTCTTGAAAGATTTATTCCCTGTTGATGGGGCCTCCCTTGTTTTTCTTCTTCTGTGATTTGAAGCATTTATTGAAATGCTGAAAGAAGCCCAACAAGGCAACCACTGAAAACACGCCTGTCTGAGTGCACGAGGGAGTTCTGCAGCGTTTAAATATCTCACAGATCAGTTTGCTGTGAAACTAACAGTGTGGTCAATTTCAAGTTAAAAGTTGCTCATGCACAACTCTTTAAATGTAAAAATGTTGACAGCAAATCTCATCTAGTTGATGTCAGATGTGTTTCTCCTTATTCTCATCTGCTGCTTTCTTATTCTACAGATATATTGCTTTGAACTCAACAGCATTAACACTAAATTAAGGTTTTGCATCTTATTAGTTTAGTTAAATAATCCAGTCAGGTGAACTGGTTCAGCAGAAAATGTGATTACTGACTGACTCTCCATCTTATCAAATATGAAGTACGTCCACGGTTCTATAGAAATCTGAGCACGTCAACATTGTTCGTAAACCCACTGTAGTTTTTCCAAGAAGCAGTTTGGATGTTTTTTGAGCTGCAGACAGAATTAGCAGCGGGTGACCCCCTGCACTGCTGGGGGACACCATGAGACACAAAGCTGCTCTCATTTACCTCTTAAGACAAAATAACCCAGATATTGTTTCTCTTTTAGCTTGTAGCAATGTGATTGGGTTGGTTTAGTGACTGTTGAGCAGAAATTACAGTTTATTATTATTATAACTGTTTATTTTTACAATTTATATTTTGCTATTGTTGGTTGTAACTGGGACCCTGTGTACACAATTTCATTCCACCTCATGTACCACATGTGATACGAATGACTATGAAGAACCTTGAAGACATTTAGTTAATGACTGTAAATGTGATGTTTTTTTATTTTTATTTTGCTGCTGGCCCTTTTTATGTATTTTCTTCTTAAAATGACTTTTGTTTAATGTAGAATGTGTTCAAAATACAAATTTTCATTATACGAATCTGTTGAAACAAAAAATGTTTGTACTTAGAGGTTTTACTAATTAAAAGAATTGTAATAATATTTATTAGTACATTTACTTGGTTCAAAAACAATTATCAGTGCTTCCATTTTTCTTGTGAACTTAGTGTTTTAAAATCGATCATTTCTTAAAAGATGTCCCATCCTCAACGGTGATAAAACGCACAACAGTTAGAGAGCAGTGGTGCTGCGACACGGAACTGATGAAATGACTGAAAACGTTGCAGTCAGCACTCTGCCTTCCCTCTAGAAACAGTGACACAGCAGTTTGAGAAACAGTGACACAGCAGTTTGA
>NC_056503.1:50615685-50616811 GCF_014905685.2 Nematolebias whitei
TGTCTGTCTCCATCACACATAAAACAAACACCTGCTGTCTGTCTCCATCACACAGAGTAAACCACAGTCAGTGATGAGCTTGTTTGTGTACGGTACTGTGGATGAGGGGCTCCCTCCTCTCAGACGAGCATGATGTCATCCTCTACTTCAATTATAATCCTTTAGTTACAGCCTGTAACTATTACGTGTGGCGTCAGCAGTGACTGTAGCAGACTGGGCACATCCCAACTAATATGAGACATGTAACTAACAATGAAAGGTGGACAAATAGTGTGTAACTTTAAAAAGGTAACTCTCATCAAAGTTCATGTTCAATAATCTGATTTATCGACCTGAATTATTGAGCATGCATCAGGATGCTCTCTACCCTCTCTGTGTTCAGTTTGGACTTTCTAAGGTCTGTTGTAGACTCTCAAGTATTTTCCAGTAGTCTGAAGTTATTTCATTCAGCATCAGAACACACAGAAATCTACATTTTAAGTAAATTAGTGTACAAAAAGTTGTACAGGATAAGAGTGAATGTGTTAAATTATTGCACATTCGTGTGATTTCTTGGAGCTGGAGAACTTGCTGTTGGTCGTTGAACCTACACAGTGGAGGAGGTCATGTCCAGAAACTATTGCAGACGAGCAGCACAAACACGAAACCTCTCTCTGAACTCAACACTTTCCTTGTGAGAGACTAAAGGACGGTCAGTGCTGTGGTGGGTTTAATGGCTGTGGGCAGGAAGGACTTCCTGTGTTGAGCTCTTTAAGCTCAAAGTTCTGGACGTTGTGCTGTCTCTGCTGACAAAGTGGAGACATTCTTCTGAATCGTCCATGTTGACCCTGCGCTGCTCCTACTAACACACTTTAGTGTCGATCACTGCTGTCCCGTGGTGTTCAATAATGTGAGCGTGTGCAGAGAGGCCTTTTGTTAGTGGGGGTGTTGGCCTGGTGATGGAGGCAGCCGTCAGTCTATGACAGACAGCGTGTCCTTCACAAACACGTCCAGTGACGTGTTGCTGCACGGCCTGCTTTAATATGGTGCTGCTTCCTGAAGGACAGAGCCGGAGTGGTTCAGGAGATGTTTCACCGTGCGCTGTGCTTCTGGTGTCGCACGTGACCGTCTGCTGAAGCTCTGTGGG
>NC_056503.1:50616911-50618302 GCF_014905685.2 Nematolebias whitei
AAACGGTGAAGTAGCTCGATCAGGAGGGACGTTAAAGAACAGGCCGTCTCCAGAACAGAGGCCAACGTTCCACAACGTGATGGAAATGACTTCAGGAAACAAAACACGACAATATGAAACTTTACAAAGAATTAAAAAGTAGTCTCATGTAGCAGACTGTACTCTGGAAAGATCCAAGAGATGCATCATGAAGCACAAAGACCTGGGACAAAGGCAGAGGTGTGTGAAGAGACCAGAACGCTGTTCATGGTGGGTTCTGGTCTATTTGACTGAAAACAGTCGCCCACACTGCAAACATCACTGAATTACAGAATTTAACTTACGAAAACAAACTAAAGAAAATGTTGTCGTGAACAACAGATGGTGCAAATTCAAAGAGTTTACATGAAAAAATCCTGAAAATACTTCCCCACAAAGAATCCTGAGTTTTAATGAAGCTCATCTTTCCTCTGCACTTTATTAACGACTGAGAGAACCCCGTTCACATTCACACGGGAATCACTGACAAAAGTCAAGAGATGATGAAGTCTGCTCAACGTGAAGCAACACTCAGGACAACAAGACGTTTCTGATTCTGTGTACTCGTCTGAGAACCTCTGACACAAACACTCGGCTTAGAACAAAGAAAAATCTGATTAAACTTCCACAAAACCATTTGATGAAAAGAAACGTCCAGAATAAAACCGAGTGGTTCTTTGTCTCATTTGTCTCCAGGTGTCCCTGTGATGGACTGAGACCTGTCCATGTGTCTCTGTGATGGACTGAGACCTGTCCAGGTGTCCCTGTGATGGACTGAGACCTGTCCATGTGTCCCTGTGATGGACTGAGACCTGTCCAGAGTGTCCCCCACTTCTTACACAGTGATTGCTGGATATGGACACCAGTGATTCCCACGACCCGAAAAGAAAGAACCGGGTAAAGAGGATGGATGGATGGATGGATGGATGGATGGATGGATGGATGGATGGATGGATGCATGGATGGATGGATGGATGGATGGATGGATGGATGGATACTTTATTTAAACATGAACGAAGTAAAAACATTTCCAAATCTCTTGGATTTCCTGGTGAATATTTTTCACAGATTAAATGTGATTTTTTTCCTCTCAGATTAAAGTTTATTCTCCAGTTTCTAATAAAATAACGTTGTTAAAGAGAGAGAGGATCCAGGCTCAGCTGCAGTGTCACTTCCTGTGTTGTCGTATGTATTATGAAATTCTTTATCAAAAGGGCTCGTGAAACGGTCGGCACAGATATTCAGACCAGAAGGAAAAAATAAAAGACAAAAGCTGTCACTGCTAGGATAAATTAGTGTCCTTTATTATCCTGCCACAGAGAACAACCGAGCAAAAAACAAACATGTACACTCGTACACTCTTAACACAGATT
>NC_056503.1:50618402-50619503 GCF_014905685.2 Nematolebias whitei
CAGTAAATTAAGTGTGGGACAATAATTGCATTATACAACATAAACAGTGTTTTATCATTGAGTAACTTCCTCATTTTGTACAGTACTGCAATAGATTTAGATATTTTTGTTCTTAAATTATTTATGTGAAGTTTCCATGTCAGCTTTTCTTCAATGATGACACCCAGAAACTTCCCCTCACTGACTCTACAAATCTCAACACCATCGACTCTAAACGGAGCATCGACACTTCTCTTACTGTTACTGAATATCATGTCATTTGTTTTATTCAAGTTTAATGAGAATTTGTTCAGTTGAAACCAATTTTGTAGTTTCACAAATTCTGTCTGTACCAACTCTAACATTCGTTCTATATCTTTCCCCAAACAAAGAAATGTAGTATCATCTGCAAATAAAACACATCTAAACAGTCCTGACACATTTACCAAGTCATTTATATATAAAATAAATAACTTGGGTCCAAGTACAGAGCCTTGAGGCACTCCACATATGATGTTGCAAAGTTCAGATCTTACATCATTTATTTGAACAAACTGTTTTCTTTCTTCTAAATAACTAGATACCCACTGTAATGCTCTAATACCATATTTATTTAGCTTTTCAAGAAGAATACTGTGGTCAGTAGTATCAAATGCTTTCTTTAAATCAACATAAATACTAACACAATACTTTTTTTGGTCAACAGCAGTTGTTATTTGTTCTGTTAACTCCGTGAGAGCCATTGATGTAGAATTTTTAGGTTTAAACCCATATTGACTGTTACTTAATAGATTCTGTTTATCGATAAATTCGAATCACAAATAACTTCTCTAAAATCTTTGAAAACGGTGGCAATCTTGATTTATACTCTAAATATATTTCAGTTCAAACCAAAGAAGACGCTGATCTTTAGTCATAATTCTCTTCTTTTATTATAGAATAAATTATTTACTTATTTTTTTTATGAAATAATTCTTTTAAAATAAATTCAAGGATCTAAGAAATACGCCAAACACTTATAATGTAAAATATTCTGGCGTATTAAAAAGTAAGTCGAGTATTATTAAAAGTATTGTTAAAAGTAAACAACGTGTAAGTTTTCATCACGGGGTTAGTTTAATC
>NC_056503.1:50619603-50631211 GCF_014905685.2 Nematolebias whitei
TTAAAAGTAAACAACGTGTAAGTTTTCATCACGGGGTTAGTTTAATCTTCACAGGGCTGTCTGCTGAAGTTCCAGCAGCTCCGATGGTGTGAGGCCTGCTCTTCTATTTTTACTCCACCTAACGGCCTCCATCAGGACAGCTGTCACTACGTCTCCGTCCACGGTCAGAAATAACCGTCCTATGAGCGCGCTGCTTCTCTGCTGTCCACTCTGTGCTCGGCCGTCGGCTTTCTTTCTGCTGAAACTGTTTTTGGGTCCACCTTGATCTTCTGAGGGCTTCTGGACACAGTCTGTGGAACTGCGTCACTTGCAGGTAGAATGAAAATGTTTCCTCACCTCTTTAGTAGAAAAACAAACGCTGAGCTTCCACTGCTATAAATAGTCTTGTGTTAGCCGCTGAAGCAGCTCGAGTGGACTCTAGCTGAAAGGAGATCCTGATGGTCACTTCTTCTGATTTAGTTTGGCTCTTTAGTTCTCAGTAGGTCAGTGGGAGAACCTTCAGAGGTCTGGAGGTCCAACCTCACCTACCTCTGTGTGTTGGAGGTTTCCGTTATGTTCCAAGACTTTGTTCAAACGTTCAGTTGGCTGGTCTGATGAACGTTAACGACATCTTCAGATCAGATCTCATCCCCAAAGAACATTCACCGCAACAGGATTTTAGTCACTTGACTGTGAAACTAAAATAAGAGCACGTTGGTCTAGATGGACCATGTGTGGTCTCCTGATGGTGTGGCCTGGATTTTTATTTCTTATCTGACTTTACTTTGAAAAAGTTGTTTTCATTTTTAGAGATTTATTGTAACTTGAAACTATATTTGATGTTCAGTGATGCTCCTTCATGTGTAGATTTTACTTCCATCACTTCAGGTAAGGTCTTGGTTTTTCACTGGATTCTAATTTACTGTAAATGTTTTTTCCTGCTGTACAGTTCGATAACACGTGTTCTGATTCAGACTTTGAAGCTGCGCATGGACTCTTGTTTTTCAGCTCTTCTCTTGTAGATGAGCTGCTGGTGAACATGTTGGTCCTCTTGCATCACGATCCTGTTTAAGCTTCAGCTTCACATTTGACTCTTAAACACTGAATGATCTCAGTTTGACCAACTTTTAATAACAGGTTGACCTCTGAAACAGTAAAGATTTAAATTATTGTTGCCAAACATAAGGCCCAGCAGCACGATGTTACCATGTGTGATTTAAAGAAGCCAACAGGCCAAGCTTCTAACACGGACCCTGGTTTATGTGATGCTTCCATTCATGACTCACCTACACACTAAGCTGCTGGACAATTTATTGCACATTTAAGATGAGTCCAATCAAACTTTCACTGTTTTGGTCTTTTCGAGACGGCATCGGTGGTTCTTCTCAGAATGAATTGTCTAACACGGTCCACTGCAGGTCTTATGGGAGTTCTCCTCTCACAGGGTTCTCTTGTAGCCATCTCACACCACAGTTCAGTTTTTTAATAGTTTATTAGCTTGTTATTGAACTTGTAATAGTTGGTGCCATCAGTTCCTCTGTGGACTACCAGTGGCACCGTTTGACACTGTAGAGTCCTTTGGTCTGGTTCATGGTGGACTCTACGACTGATGGGCACCCCAGACCAAGCTGAAAGCATCAACCCTCCACCTCCATGTTTAAATGCTGTTTGCCGCTCTGCATTCTGGGTAAAACAGCTCCACTTTGTTCTTGTTTTGTGCTTCATTCAGATGAAACTGGATGATGTTGTGTTGCCATGAAACCCTCTGGTTTAGTCTTTTTCATGAACGTTAACCTTTGACCTGCTAACTGACTCCTTTAGAGTCTGACATTTTATTTTGGTAAGTTCTGTTGACCTGTATCTCCTTGAAATGTTTCTGCATCTGGACCACAACTGGCTCTCTGTGTAGGCCAGACATCTGTCCACTCTTGACAGATTGATTGACAGTTGACTGGGAAACATCTGTTTTGGAGGTAATGGCCACGAACAGTGAGCTTTAATCGTGACTGGCCTCCATCCTCACGTTCCACAGCACCTTTAGTCCTGAGACAACACCCAGAAGGTTTTGAGGAACCATTTTTGATGCTTTCTCTAGTTTTTAAACCGATCATGGCAGCTTGTTAACCAACAGTTGTGTTTTCAGACTGGACTTGTTCTTTAAATGATCTACTGGATTAACAGTCTTTAGGTAAAAGTTGATCCAAAGACACAAACTGGGATTTACTGGTCAGTGCTTAGATAGTTGTGAGATAAAGACTACTAGTCCTTGCTCTTCCATCTTGTGTGACGTGTCCCTTCATCCTCTTCTAGCTCCTCGCCACGTCTTTGTCCTCATCTTCTCATCCTGTCCGTCACAACCAATGACAGCAGAACGACATGGCATTTTCATCTCGCTTTTCCTTCTGGGAAAAAAAGGGAAGTTTCATTTGGACGTTTCATAGATTCCATGCATGATGTTGGAGAGTTAACTAACATCTTTTGATTTCTGATCATTGTAACATGAAAACTACAAGTGCTCTTTGTTTTGTGTTCAGTTCTAATCTGCCTGGATTGAAACCACCTGGTCTTCTGACTAGCAGAACGTTCATAGTTTTAGTTGGTCCTCTTGACCATCGTTTGTGTTGGTATCAGAAACAACGTTTCACCAAACTTTGTGCATTGATTTTTTATTTCTGGTCTCAGAAACTGCATGTTTTGCTTTTGGCCCAGCGTGTGATCGTCAGCTTTGTGCAGTGACAAGGTTTTGATCTTTGTTCCTGTTTTTACACGAATGATTTTAGATCAAAGACGAGAACAAAGTGAGCAGCAGCGGTGTAAGTAAATTAATTGATCTTTCTCTTCAAGTTCGGACTTGGACAATCAAAGTTTTACATAAACTTGTCTCTATGCTGATGTCGTCTGTAAACACGAGTTAACGTTTTGATTCTTGTGGGCAAAAAAACGGGCTTTGATTTGATTTTTTTCCAGTTCTCATCCTCGTTCTGTTTTTCTTTTATTAGTCAGAAAGTGACGGGCTGACGAGCCGAGCCAAGTCCGTTCCAGCTTTAGATCCTGGCAGAGGTTTATTCAGGGCAAAAAGTCCGGCGTCAGTGTCCGCACAGTCAACTGGCCGTTTCAGGAGTCCCTCCCCACAAAAAGTTCGGACCTCACTTCAAGTCCCGGAACGCTTGAAAAGCCCTGAACCACAGCTGAAGACAGCAGCTGAGTTTAAGAGCCCCGAGCATCTACAAGCTCCTCCAAGTCCAGAACCAGGTTTTAACAGCCAGCAAGGACCAAATAGGACCATCTGCAAAAGCATGGTCAATGGTTCAACCAATGGGAATGGTTTTCCTGCAAGTACCTGCACCAGTTCAGTGGATTCTGTAGATGACCCTGGACTGACCTACAAGAAAGAGGTGAACGTGGTCCGTCGTGTTGCAAGGAAGGTCTTACCCACAGAAGAGGAAGAAGAACAAAAATTACCCAAAGCTTCAGCAGGAGCAGCGTCGTTAAAGGCCCAATCCATGTCAGGATTCTCTTTTAAGCATGACATCATCAAAACGGACAGCAGAGATGACTTCACGCGAGGACTTACAAACATGATGGTCAGAGGCAGGACCAGGGAACCTCGCCCACGAATACACAAAGATGAAAGAGCAGAAAAGGTGGAGCTAGAGAAGAAAGATGAAGACAATAAAAATGTTGAGCTAGAGGAGAAGAAAAAGGAGCAGAAAGAGATCAAACCCTCTCGGATATCACAGGACATAAATCAAAGTCCTACAAACTCTGGTCTAGTTGTAAAGGAAGTCACATCAGCTTCTGTGGATGCCCCCAAAGCTTCTTCCAGATTCTCTCGCCCACAACCTCAGTCTCTCTCACCAGCTGTGGGCTTTATTCCAGTACCCAAGCCTACACCCTTTACTCCACGTCCTGTTGTCAGATCTACACCCATCAAATCCCCTACGACTCCACCTTCCCAAAAGCCTTCTTCAGGGGTCACCCCAGACCCTAGCCTCCCTCTGCCTGCAGTTGGTATTAGTTCTGGTCCCATAAGCCCTTCACCAGGACTTCTTGTTCAACTACCAGATGTTGGTCAGAAAGAGGTAGAGTCTGTTTTGAACTTGTCCCTTGTAGACCTATTGTGTTCCAGAATGCCTGCTGAAGACTAACCCTCACATGTTAACTGGTCTTCTCATTTAAACTTGGTTGGATCATCGCTGCATGCAGGAAGGTCGTTCCTGGTAACGCTGCGACACAGACGGAGCATGACGTCCCAGAATCGTTTTTTCATTTGTCCATCACTGTTACAAACAGCTCCATGGTTATATTCTGACTGACTTGTTAATTTAACTCCTTCAGTGACAGAATTTGTGCACAGTCTGTCACTGCGCCAGGTCCCCCACGCGAACACCACCCACCACCCAGAGCCGTGCCCTCAGTCCACCGAGGGTTTCAAGTAGAGATAGTATTATGTGGGCGATGGGCCCAGGGTTCCTGTCAGGGTCTGTGTCCAGGCTTAGCAGTGGCTAAGCACAGGGTCACAAGGTAGGGTTATGGTCAGGGGAAGGTTTAAAGACGAAGGTCAGACGACTAAGTTTAGAGAGACTGGGGTCCTGGGTTAAGTTTAGGGTCAGTAGTCCGATTTAGGGTTCGGTTTAAGGTCAGAGGTCAGACGGTTAGGTTTAGGGGAAGGGGTCTCGGGTTAGGTTAAGGGTCAGGGGTTAGGTCCATCACTGGCTACAGACAAATGGCTGCACAGTTATATTCTGACTGACTTGCTAATTAACTCCTTCATGTGTTGTGTGTTCTGCTGAACTGACCACTAACGGTTTTACTGGTGTTCTGTCAGTATTTAAACATTTTACCAAAGCTTTGTTAAAGACCAAAAAGGATTTTTGTAAACCCTTTAAAGTATTTAAAAGTGAAAACATGAGAGTTTTAACTTGACAATAAAAGTTCATCACGGTTGTTTTATTTGTTGTTGGACTAAAACAGGTCTCTGTTGAAAATGAGTCCTCGTGACTCAGTGACACCAACCTCTTAGCCAAAGGTCGAATGAATGAAAACGGAGAGCAAAGAAACGGTAGAATAAAAAGTACTCGTTCTGTGTTTATTAGAGTACATCTGGTGTAATCTGGATTAGAGCTGCGTTCTGTTCGGCTGCTGCTGATAATGACGAGTAACAAAGATGGTGCTGAAGTGACGACTCCTCGGTTTGATCCAGAGATTTTTTGGTCATTTATAATAATAATAATAATAATGTCATCACAATGTCAGCACTGTATGTTTCCATACAATGGCGAAATTAGTCTCTGCATTTAACCCATCCACCACCAGGTGGTGCAGTGGGCAGCTATTGAAAGCGCCCGGGGGACATTTTGGGGATGAGGTGTGCTGCCCAAAGACACCACGTGATGTGCAGTGACTGGGGATCGAACCTGGGACTTTTGGGTCCCAAGCCGGCTGCCCTGCCTCTACACCATCTCGGCCCCTTATGGACCTAAAACCAGGAGTTGTTCTCTCAACTCACAGACATTGTTAGACATTATTCTTATGTTATAAACCTTGCTATTGGTGTCAAATGTAATTCATTCCAAAAGTGTCTAAAGTTCAAAATAAGTCCTGAGGGGTTTGATCCAAGGGCAGCAGGAGGGTTTACAAAATAAATGTCTGGTCTGAGCGTTCAAAATTCAACAAAAGTTAAATAAATAAAAAACTTGTTTAGATAAATGACATAACTCCTTTAGATACTGAATGAAAATAATTGAATTTAAACAGTTGTAAATGAAAATATAGCAGTATTTGGAAGAATGTTTTTACATTTAATGAATTTCTTTTTTAAATTTGATTAAATTACCTAATAAAGAATAACAATTAGAAGGCTTAAAGACGTGACCTTGTTTGATTTTTGAATGCTTAATAATTTTAGTTAATTAGTGAAGAGCCTACTTCCTTCTCTGAAGGTCCTTCCAGAGAAGTGCTGGTGTGTTTCTGATCATAATTGCAATAACAGAATATCTTATTTGGCATCAATAACCCTGCAGTGTGTAACAAACACGTTTATGTTCTGCTTTTTCTGGAGAAGATTTTGCTGAAGGGATCAGGTGACGGTTGTTTGTTTCTTCTGCTCCTTGTCAATTATGTACCAACAGATAGTGAATACTTGTTCCCTCTCGTCAGATACGGTGTTTATTTCTTCTTAACTTGTAGTTGGTGCAAAATGTGGGACTTTCTAGAAGCCTGCAGGCTGCACTGGATCCTGTTTCTGGTTTTAAACATCCAGTTTTGAACTTCCAGTTTGCTGTACGTGTTGTGTAAATCATACGGCTTTGCAGAAATTAAAAAATGAAGTAGCATTATGTGTTTGTAATATTCAGTGTTGCAGATGATGTCCTGTTGTATCTTCATGCTTATCAGCTGTTGTGTGTCACGTGTTGCTCATATGTCTGTGCCTTTTGACTTCCTGATGCTGCCAAACCTTCCAGGGCTGCGTGAAGGAGGATCCTTTAGCCTCGTTCCAGGCTGCACGTGTTGCAGATAAACAACCCCAGGTGTGCTGTGTGCTGTGCCTGACTGCCGTTAATGCACCGGCTCGTCACACAATCACCTATGGCCTGCTCTGAAATGCATGCTTTCATTACAACAGTAGAGACATTCAGTTAAGAGTTGTGTCCTAACTTTTTTTAGTTCACAATTAAAACTGAGCTCACTTTTTATTATTCTTTTCACATTTGTGTACAATGTGTTCATCAAGCTTTAGTGCAGGTTTTGTTTTCAATGATTCAGGGTCCAGTTATAAAAAGCCAGTACCTCTCTGAGCTGGGGCTGTTGGAGACCTAACAGTGTGAGAAAAAAGTTCAAGTTTTAGCTGCAGTTTCTCTCAGGTCTGACAGTTTGCGACCAACTGACCAGTAGACGTGTCAAGGCGAGCAGTTTTCAGCATGTGCAATGCTTTAAAAACCATACTCCAGTTTGTGCACGTGATTTCATTGTCCACGTCGATCCACATGAAACCCGCCTCGGCTCTCTTTGACAGTAGCTGCCCCCACCTTCAATGAATGTGCTGAAGTGCAGTTTAGACATGAAGATGGTCATCGTTAGACCATTTTTTTCTACATGAATAATCTTCATCGTAGTTGCTGTTCTGAAATGTTTTCTGTCAGAGGAGAATCCTCTGCAACCGTCCAAGGTTTCGAGCTCGAGCTGCTGCGACACGAAGAAGCTGAGAACTTCTCTGCAAACGTTTGCAGGCCTTTTGAAACAGCCGAAATGAAAATATCAAATGCTGTTCGCCCCAACAGTCGCTGCTCAGTGAGGTACTAATGGCTGTAACTGGACCCCCCCCCACACACACACACACGGCTTGCGTTGTTGTTCTGAGTGGACCTGACGTTCTTCACACACCTTCCTGCCTCAGCATCCTGACAGACTTGTTTTTGTAACCTTATCGCATGTGCAGGTTCAAACTGAAGATACCGTGTGGCTTCAGAACTGCTCGAGGTGACAACATGTGCATTAAAACCTTCTGCTGTCTGAGTCTTGAAGTGTTTGTCGTTTCAGGTGAAGACCGAGGAGCAGATTGCAGCGGAGCAGGTCTGGTACGGATCAGAGAAGGTCTGGCTTGTTCATAAAGATGGCTTCTCCCTGGGTGAGACAGAAGGTTTATTTTAAAACATCTTTGGATCATAGGTTAACACGTGCTTACTGATTTTATGGAATGTTACGTCATCCGGTGATTTTCACCTAACTTCTTCTGAACAGTAACTATTGAGTTTCTTGTGGATCGTTTAATCCCTGTCCCCACATCGGTCTCTGCTCTCTGTCTCTGCTCTCTGTCTCTGTCTGTCTCTGTCTGTCTCTGTCTCTGTCTCTGACTCTGTCTCTCGTGGTTTCATCACAGTGTCTCATTTTATTTTGAAATTAATTCAAAGATCAAGGACAGTATATAATAAATATGTATTAAAATGATAATTTCTAAAAATATACAATAGAAAATGCAACTTATTTCTTTAAAACAATAATTAGTAACTAAATTTGTGTTGCATGTAGAAACATATGGTTCTCCATGATGGAGCCACAGGGTTTGATGTGAAGTAAGTTTAGTGTTTTAGCTGGAACTCACTCAGGACCAGACACTAAGGAGGCTGAGACACAGCAGACCCCCCCATGTGTTCCCGTCAGACGGGGTCAAAACGCCTAACGTCCCTGTTCTGTCTGCAGCTACTGTGGTGAAGACCGAGGCTGGCTCTATGCCAGAGGGAAAGATGAAAATCAAACTGGAGCATGATGGGACGTTACTGGATGTGGATGAAGATGACGTAGAGAAGGTGAGTGGAACACCTCTGTCACAGTGCAGCTCAGATTTACAGCCACTACAGAAATGATCTGGAAGTCTCCTGAACATGCACTAATGCATCTGACAAGATCTCTACGAAAGGACTTCACACGTAACATTTATAATTTGACCAAACGGCTGTTTCTCCATCATCTCTACTATAAAAAGATCTTCATTTAAACTCCAGCAGAAAATGGTGGAGCACCACTCTCTGCAGAGCTTTTCTTTCTGCAGCTGTGCAGCCTCCATGTTGATGCTGGAGCACAGGATGCTCTCCACTGCACACCTGTAGAAGGAGGTGAGGACTGAGCTTCCAGACCAGCTCGTCTCAGCCGTCTGAGGAAGTAGAGTCTCTGATGATATTTCTTCATCAGGCTGGTGGTGTTGTTGCTCCAGCGGAGGTTGTTGTTCAGGTGTTCACCCAAGTTCTTGTAGCTGGAGACCACTTCCACTGCAGATCCTCTTATGTTCGGGAGGTGTAGGTGTGTTTGTTCCTTCTGAAGTCCACGACCATCTCCTTCGTCTTCTTCACGTTGATGTGAAGGTTGTTCTTCCTGCACCAGCTCTCCAGGTGTTCCACCTCCTGCCTGTATCTGGACTCATCGTTGTTTGTGCTGCATCCACCAGTCCAACATTTTGAAACATGACTTTAACGTAGAGTCTCTGCAAAGATGCCAACGAATCACAAGTTGGCATCTGTGTTCAGTTTAGTGGAGATCTGTGATTCTGAAAAAGAAACCCAAGTTCAGGTTCTAACTCTTAGTGACTTGTAGATGAACCAGCTTCCCTGAAATCTTTGTCCCTCTGCAGGCCAACCCTCCATCATACGACCAGTCAGAAGACCTGGCTTCACTGCTCTACCTGAGTGAATCCAGCGTGCTGCATTGCCTGAGGCAGCGCTACGGAGGCAACCTCATCCACTCCTATGCTGGACCCAACATGGTGGTCATCAACCCTCTCAGCACACCGTCTATGTACTCTGAGAAGGTGAGGAAACACCTCGAGCCCACAGGACTCTAATGTACCTTTAGTTAGAACCTGCAGGATCTTAATGATTGACACTCTGTCCACCAACAGGTGATGCACATGTTCAAAGGCTGTCGGAGGGAGGACACTGCTCCTCACATCTACGCCGTGGCCCAGTCGGCCTACAGGAACCTGCTCACCACCCGCCAGGATCAGTCCATCGTGCTGCTGGGAAAATCAGGCAGCGGCAAAACCACCAACTGCCAGCACCTTGTCCAGTACCTGGTCTCAGTGGCTGGAAGCACAGGCAAGATCTTCTCTGGTTGGTTTTCACCAAGAAGAAACGCCACAACACATTGACACCTAAATTATGCTGTGTCATTTTATTTGTTTGTTTGATTTATTTTAAAGTGGTGAGTCATATTTAGCTTATTGTTCCGACACACGTTCAAAACTGGATGGATTTAACACAACACATGTCAACATGTCAACATGTCAACAAACAGACGTCTCAAGTGTGGAAGAGCAGAAATTATTCAAACGTGACAGAAGTTTTCTTACAGAACATACATGTAACATGTATATACATTATAACATGTGGGTGTGTACCGTATATATGTATGTATAGAACCAGTTGGCAGGACCAGTTCTTGAAAGAGTCCTGGTTCTGCCAAACTTCTGTCCTTTGATCGTTATGAGCAGCACTGAACTGTGAGGAACCTTCAGAGCAGCAGAGATGTTGTGGAAGTCTTCCTCATATGTTCCCTGCAGTAATCCTGCCTCTGAGCTCTGCAGGCCCTGCAGCTGTGTTCACATACCACTTCATGTCAGCGTGACGTCCTCCTCTCAGCCGGGGGTCTGTGGTAGAGGAGGGTCAGACTGCCTGACGGACAGTTTGAATATGCAGTTTTCAGTTTTCAGTAAATATTCAGTTTTCAGTTTTCAGTTTTCAGTATTCAATAAGTATTCAGTATTCAGTTTTCAGTATTCAGTATTCAATAAGTATTCAGTATTCAGTATTCAGGACCTGTACTAGGTCTGGAAGGAACTCTGGTGTCACTGCAGCTCCGTGTGTCATGCTCAGGTGTCTCATGTTCCTCCGTTAGCCTTGTGTTCATAGAGGTTCCCTCTCTTCATGGTGGACATGAGGACAGATCTTCAGCCTTCCTCCTCCAGAACAAACCTTCTGATGATCTTCTTCCTGTGTGAAACAGCTGAGAAGTGGCAGGCGGTCTACACCATCCTGGAGGCGTTTGGCAGCAGCTCCACTTCCATGAACTCCAACGCCAGCCGCTTCTCTCACGTGGTGTCTCTGGACTTTGACCAGGCGGGTCAGGTGGCCTCTGCCTCCATCCAGGTACCACACACCTGACGGACCCGTTGAGAACCTCGAGCTTTGTGAGGCGTGCACAGTAACCACCGTGTGTTGTCCTGCGTAGACCATGCTGCTGGAGAAACTGAGGGTGAGCAGAAGACCTGCAGCAGAGTCCACCTTCAATGTGTTTTACTACATGATGGCTGCAGCGGACAGCAGTTTGAGGTGAGCAGGGTCTCGAACACTCGCACACGGCACCTCCACAGTTCAAAGGGCAACCATGTTTGTCTCTGTGTGTTTTCATGACCAATGTGTTAAGAAGCAGTAGTTAACCTGTGCAGGTGTCGGTACTTTTACAACCGACGAACCTTTGAAGTCCAGACTTTCAAGGTGACCCCTCAGGTAAGGGCGCTTAGTGGACACATCAGTGCTACCACTCAGTTTCAGAGATATGGAGCTAAGGAGGGAGGCGGGGAGAGACTGTGGTAAGGCAGCTGATTTGGGACAGAAAGTTGCAGGTTTGATTCCCCACCATGCCCATAAGTCTTTGTGTCCTTGAGCAAGACACCTATTCCCTAACCTCTCCCCTTTTACTTGAAAGGCTGCCCACTGCTCCACTGACTTCCTGTTTTTGTTGAATCTTTTTGACTTTATAGGTTTAGATGTCCGAACTTAATTTTTGTTAAATGTGCTCCAGTATTTCGTGTTGACGTAAAATTAGCCTTAGTTTAATTAATACTCCTCAGAGGAGTGTATTTCCTTACAGTGAAGGATGAATTTCTTTCTGCGGCTCATACATGATCAGCTCTGTATCCAAACCTCACAGGATGTGTTGATCAATGATCTTCTGATCAGATCAGCTGACATGATTGACAAGTGGCACGTGTTCTCCAGTTTTGATGCAAAGGTCTGAAGCTGTGATGCCAGTTGGCGTCAGCAGGTGGTGCAGTTGGACTGTTGGTGTCTTGTCATGCTGAGCTGTGAGACATCATGAGAACATCTGCACATGACACTGTACCGGAGCAACATGTTTC
>NC_056503.1:50631221-50632013 GCF_014905685.2 Nematolebias whitei
AAACAAACATGGCCGCCAGCGTCAACAGGTGTAAACAAACATGGCCGTCAGCGTCAACAGGTGTAAACAAACATGGCCGCCAGTGTCCACAGGTGTAAACAAACATGGCCGCCAGCGTCAACAGGTGTAAACAAACATGGCCGTCTGCGTCAACAGGTGTAAACAAACATGGCCGCCAGCATCAGCAGGTGTAAACAAACCTGATATGAAGTGAAGCTTCAGAACGTTTAAAGTTCTGGCTGGAGATGATCCTGTCTGACCTTCTCTTCCAGGACTGAGCTGCATCTCAACCAACTTGCAGAAAACAACACTTTTGGGATTCATCCACTTTCCAAGGTATCCCAACACAACATGAAGCAGTTCATGTACGAGCTTGTTGTTGTTGTTGTTGTTTGTGTTCTGGCCATGTTTACTGCACCGTTCTGCTCTGACCCCGTGCTGTAGCCTGAGGACAAGCAGCGGGCCTCGCAGCAGTTCATCAAGCTGCAGGCTGCCATGAAGGTGCTGGGCATCTCGGGGGAGGAGCAGAAGGCCATCTGGCTTGTTCTCGGGGCAGTTTATCACCTGGGGGCTGCAGGAGGCACTAAAGGTAGGAACAGCAGCTAAACGTTAGCATCTCACCTCCTGCGTTGTTCTGTTACGTCACTGGTCGGTGACGATGCAGACGGTGTGCTCAGAAATATTTATTCCCCTTTGCTGAAGTTATGTTGCAGCTTGATGCTACTCTGCTTTAAACATTTTCATCAGTATTCACCTCCTTTACTGAGCTGGGGGGAGGGCGTGCACATCTGG
>NC_056503.1:50632113-50633557 GCF_014905685.2 Nematolebias whitei
AGTATTCACCTCCTTTACTGAGCTGGGGGGAGGGCGTGCACATCTGGGCTGGCAGTGGATGGGGACTGCAGCTGGAACCATTTCCAGATGTTTGACATCATTCAAGGACTGATGAGCTGGATATTCCCAAATGCATGATGCTTCCACCACCGTGCTTCACTGTGGTGAGAGGTGCCTGTATGTTTCCAGACAGAACCTGTAGAATCAGTCGGACCAGAACTGTTCAGTGTTGGTTTCATCCAACCAGTGAGTGAGAGTCCAGCCTCTTTGCTGGAGACCTCCAGTTCAGTTCAGGTGCACACCCAAGTTCTTGTAGCTGGAGACCACTTTTACCACAGATCCTCTTATGTTGGGGAGGGGGGGGGGGGGGTAGGTGTGTTTGTTCCTTCTGAAGTCCACGACCATCCCCTTCGTCTTCTTCACATGATGTGAAGATTGTTCTTCCTGCAGCTGCTCTCCAGGTGTTCCAGCTCCTGCCTGTAGATAAATAAATAAAAATTAGCTGCAGCCACAGGGTTCAACGCCTGTGGAAAAATTAGCGTCTTATACACCAGAAGTTGCAGTTCTTGTGGAACGTAATCTTCAAACGTGTGCATGGTTCAGTGGTTCAGGCTCTGTTCATCCGTCTGCTGTTGAAACGACTTGGGTCAGGGACAAAACCAGTTAGTAGAGACAAAGCCAGTTAGTAGAGACAAAGCCAGTTAGTAGAGACAAAGCCAGTTAGTAGAGACACCCCTAATATGAACATGTGTATCGTCAGACTGCAACATAACTCATCTGCTAAAAGTGAAGATGTGAATGTTTTATGAAGCCACAGACAGTGATTCAGTTGTATCACTGGTCAGCTCTGGATAAATACGCTCATGTAGACAGAATGTTAATCATGAAATCATTTCAGTAAGTGGTGTCCAACCTTTGGTTCAGAACCTTTGGTTCAGAATGAAACATGGCTGCTGTGAGTTTTCCCTGACGTCTCTAACCTCCTCTCTTTACTTGCATGTTTGCATGCTGCGTTCAAACACAGAGGAAGATGAAGGTAATGAAAAACGCACGCTCTTCACTGTTTCTAGATAACTTTATTTCAGAGCCTGTACCTCAGCGTTTCCTGTCCCGATACCTTTATCATTCCTTCCAGGCCTTCTCATTAGCATTTTGATTGTTTTTGCTTCTCCTCTCTTGTGTTTTTGTGCTTGTGACAGCCCCCCCTGCCCCCCGTCTCACCCTTTTCTTTTGTGAAGATGAAAATCACAGCTCAGACCACGGTTAAGCTTCTGTCATTCTGCTGTGCATTCCACCTCTGCCAAACCTCCTTCTTTTGGTTTTCTGACTTTCTGCCTCCACTTTACTCAGCAGATCCATGTATGAAGGTTCTGTTTAACAGGACTCCTGGTGTTTTCTCTCCGACTGGCTGTTGACAGTTTGTTTGTATTTAAAAAGGTTTTAT
>NC_056503.1:50633657-50634745 GCF_014905685.2 Nematolebias whitei
GTTACACCCAGAAATAACACAAATATAAAGTGTAAAAAGAAACAGGAAACAAGGATCTAAGATATAGACTAAACACTAATACAGTAAAATAATGTGGTGTGTTAAACAGCAGCCTGAACATGAGCCTGTGTGAGCAGATGGGTGCAACAGACAACAGGGAGCTCGTACTTTTGGGAGTCCTGCAGTAACACGGTGGCGTTGTGGGCAGCAGGATTGTTCTTGGCGTGGCTCAGCCAGCCCTGAACGTTGTACTCCACCCAGTCTGTCCCATGGCTGTGGCCCAGCAGGAAGTGGTGGGGCTTCTCCCCCCGCAGCAGCAGACTGGCTCCTGCAGAGACAGGAAGTCCCCTTACAGCCTCCAAGTATGCACGAGGTGTTTCATCAGTGTCCTCATTACAGCTGAGGGCTGGAGCTCACCTTTGGTGTCTCCACGGCTGGAGCTGTAGTAGCTGAAGAGTCTCTCCAGCAAGGTCTCCTCAGACCCCCCAGGCTGAACAGCCTCCTCCTCCATCAGCCACAGAAGACCCCGAGCCTCCTCCGTCCGGGCCAGGGAGCAGACCTGGATCCAACACAAACAGATCAACAAACATCCTGCCTTTAGATGAGGCAGATTATCAGAAGGAGCAGCAGAGACAGGAACTCACCAGAGCTTGAGTTGAAGCTTGATCAATAACTGCTACAGACACAGAGGTGCTGGACTCGATGTCCTCTAAAACCAGCTCCACGTTCTCCTGGGAGGGGGCAAAGGCTCAGGTTAGGAAGCTGCATGTAAGACAGCATGAGCAAGAAATCACATTGATCATTCATTTAAACTTGTGGTTCCTAGAGTTTCCAAAAGCAGAACGGGAGGAAGATCTTCCAGTTCTCAGGCTCCTCTCTTGTGGAACCAACTTCCAGTTTCTGTCCGTGAGGCTGACACATTGTCCAGTTTGAAGACTGGGATTAAGACTTTCCTTCTTGATAAATCCTATAGTTAGGGTTGGCTTGTTATGCTGCTATAGACTTAGACTACTAGAGGACAAACTGACCTCATGTCCTTCAATGAATTGTTAAAACTGAATAGTTTTCATTTGATACTATTTCTATCT
>NC_056503.1:50634845-50640445 GCF_014905685.2 Nematolebias whitei
GACGATATTTATACAATATTTAGACGATATTTATACAATATTTAGACAATATTTATACAATATTTAGATGCTATTTATACAATATTTAGATGCTATTTATACAATATTTAGACAATATTTATCAATATTTAGACGATACTTATACAATATTTAGACGATATTTATACAATATTTAGACAATACTTATACAATATTCAGATAATATTTAGACGATATTTATACAATATTTATAAATATTGTTAAATTATTATTTTATACATGAATGTTTGTGTTCAGTCCCTGAGACGACTTCTGTTGTGACTTGGAGCTATAGAAATAAATTGAACTGAACTGAATTGAAATGACAATAGGCAGAGCTGGAGCAGTTTTCTTGCAATAATTATAATTTATCACTAACTGTGGTCAGACCTGGACATGCAGGTCTTTAGCCGAAGATGTTTTATTTTCCTTTGTTCAGGTGTCACAGTGCAGATCAAGAATTACAGAAGCTAAATTGAGAACGGTTCAAAATGAATTCCAGATGTGCTTGAAACTTTACCTGGAAGAAATATTTGTTGCACAGATTAAGTGAACACATGTTTAAAATTCAAGAGAGGAAGCTGCAAGGCGCTGCACCTTTTAACTGTTTTGAAAGGTGCTGTCTAATTTAGGAAGACTATGATGATGATTCTTCTTCTTTATTCTTGTAATTGCTTGTTGTTGTTTTGACATGTTGCTCTGTCTAAATGTCTCTGAGTTTTCTGGGAGGATCGTCTGGGGGTTTCAAGATGGAAGAGAAGAGATCTGTGATGCATTTAAAGTGCCTGAAAACAAGATCATTAGATGCACTTACTAAAAAATGACTTTAAAATGTTTGCAACATGTTTGTTTTTGGCATCACACGATAGAAAACTTGTGCTATATATCAGATATACTGGATGCATTACCTAACCCTACTACAGTATGTAGCTTCTCTTTTGGATACATCGTGTTTTAGAAAGTTTATGAAAGTGAAGCTTGATTTTTGAGTTCCAACTTTGAGAAGCATTCTCCAAAAGGCTCATAATTATTTCCCAGTTTTAGTTTTTCTCCTTTTTGCCCTTCATGACTGTAGCACAAGCATTGCCAAGTCTCCACTTCTCTCGTCATCAGACTCATTCACCCACATCTGAACATGTGTGTGATGTCGAAACACTCTCCTGGTCCAGTTTAGATCATTTAGATCCATCCATCTGTCCAAAGGAGGAAAAGAAGCCTCCTCTTCATGCTCTTCTAGGAGGACTCCAAGGCACTCCCAGCCAAGAGGCACAGTGTCCCCAATGTGTCCTGGGTCACTTACTCAGTCTTTGGTTTCAAAATCCCAACATTGTTGTAGGAGGAAAAGGTGTGCAGCTCCTGCAGGTAATGGCTGTTTCACTTTGGGACAAATTGCGATCGCTGATTGGTCATTTGCTGAAGAACCTGCTGAACTGATTGACAGATGGCGGGATGGCATCATGTCAATTGGAGAACACCCACTTACCCCCCTTTTTAAAGAGGAACAGCCACCCTAGTCTGCTTTTTCAATGGAACTGCCCCCTATGTCCATGTAATGTTGAGAAGGTGTGTCAGCCATAACAGCCCAGGAACATCCAGAGCTTTGAGGAGCTCAGGTTGGATCTCTTCATCTCCTGAGCCCTGCCACCACAAAACTTTTAATCACCTCATTAACTTCAGCCTCGGTTATAGATGGATCAACCCTCAAGTCCTCTGACTCCGCTTCCTCCATGGAAGACGTGTTTGTGGGATTGTGAAGGTATGAAAAGTATTCCTTCTGCCGCTCAACGACATCACTGGTTGAGGTCCACAACACCCCAGCTCCACTAGACACAGTGTTGGTAAAGAGCTGCTTTCCCTTCCTCAGCTGCATGATGGTTTGCCAGAATCTTTTCAGAGCGGATTGAGAGTCTCTGTCCAAGGTCTCACCAAAGTCCTTCCACATCTGAGCGTTTGCCACAGCAACAGCCAGGACTGCTGCCCACGTGGTTCACCTATACCCCTCAGCTGCCTCTGGAGTCCAGCCAGCCAGCAACACCCAATAAGACTCGTCCTTCAGCTTGACAGCCTCCCTGACCCGGGAGTTTGAGGATGGCCACCGCAAGAAGCACCGACAACCTCGTGGCCACATCTCAACACAGCCGCTTTGCCAATGAAGACACAGAACATGACCCGCTTAGACTCATTGTCCCGCTCAGTTCTGTTCGGGGCGCCCCGCTTGTGTAATAGTAGAGGAACCACTGGAGTTCTGGGTGTTTGCAACCAGCGCGTCATGCACCCGCATTTTGAATGACCAGTTTTTGAAACTGGTGGCCTGTTTTTATGTGCACAGCTTCCATGCTGTACTGCTTCTGTATTCACATTATTTTGTTGCCCACCTCATGCCCACGTTGGCAGCCGCCCTAACGTTAACGATTAACTACAGGCACACGCTTTAGAAATTAAAATATGTACATTTGGACCATCACTAATAACAACAGTTGCAACATTTTAACTCCGTTTTGTTGGGGACTTTCAAAGGGGTTAATCTTTTACTGAAAGGTGCGTGCTGGACATGTGCAGTGCCTTATGACAGGGCAGGGACAAACGATACGTGGCAGTATCAGGAGAGGTGTTAGTGTTGACCATGGTGAGGGGGTAGGACTGCATCTAAACAACAACAAAACTAGCTAGAAAAGACTTGTCTAAAGAGTATAAAGAGCGTAGCAGCATTATGATTTCCCTCCCATTGAAGCTTTTCCAAAGTAGCTGCAACTCAGTTTGATCGTCTTCTTCTCACTTCTGTTATTTTCCTCCTTGTCTTTCTACATGATGTTTGTTTTTCTGCACCTTCTGTTAGACTTTGTAAAGGTCTGAACATCCATTGTCTTGTCTGTAGTGGGACGTCGGCAGTTTGCCCATCATGAATGGGCCCAAAAGGCGGCCTACCTGCTGGGCTGCACCCTGGAGGAACTGTCCTCGCTAATCTTTAAGCATCAGGCCAGAGGACTGCAGCCCACCACCTCATTCAGAGGGGGGGCAGATGATGCTGGTCAAGGAGACAGCTCAGGTAAAAACCTAGACTGCAGAGTCTTGAGTCATCTTTAAAGCTCCCTTTGTTTTTGTCTTTTTTATTGGCTGTGAAAGAGTAAAGACCTGGTTGTTGTTTGTGTCAGGCTCTAAGTTCACAGCTCTGGAGTGTTTGGAGGCCATGGCATCAGGACTGTACTCGGAGCTCTTCACCGTGGTCATCTCCCTTATCAACAGGTAACGTCTCCCCATTAGCACTGTAGATACACTGAGGCTGAACATTAAAAAATCATGCAGATTAATTTCACTGCCTTCTCCCTGAATGAGTGCGTTTGGAGAAAAGAAATCCAACATCCCTGCGCATTTCAAACCTAACTAGATTCTCAGAAGAGGCTGGTCCATCCTAAAGACACCCCCCCCCCCCCCCCCCAAACCCCACCTGAGCTGCGTGGTGTCTGCACTTCAGACCATTCTGCTTGAATGAATCATCTCCTCCACAGAAGCATGGCTCACTACAGGCAGCCAGCACGTAGCATGAAACTCAGCTGTGCAGCCATCTCACTTCTTCTTCTGCTAAAAGTCAAGGAGTCAACTTTTTCATTGAGTTTATTAAATTATGCAACATGTTTGTTTAAATGTTTGTGTTGAGAAAGTTTGAGGTTTAGTTCCTGTTCTGGACAGAATTACGTTCACTGTGAGCCCTGAAAGACCCTCGGGCTGCTGCTGCTTCTGCTGGTGGTTAGTGGCAGTTAAAAAACAACTTTAGGTTAAATTACTGCCACAAACTGAGGAGGAGTCTCCGTCAGGACAGCTTACGCCACACTGCAGTAAAGTGGTGCGAGTACTGTAGTATCACAACACGTTGATGAGTACAAGTATGAAAACTCGTACTCTAAACTGATCTGCACATGTGCACTCCCATCAACGACTCACTGACTGTTGGAGTGAGCCCAGTTCAAGATGGCTGCCACAGCCCAGATCAAGATGGCTGCCACAGCCCAGTTTGTAAGTAAGTCTGTGAACACTGGTCCAGATAGCCCCCCCAGCCATAGTTTACGATAAGTGATGGTGCACTGTTTATCAGCCGGCCTCGGTGGAGCTCTGACCCAGGTCTACAGATGTCTTTGGGGAAGGGAACGGGTAGTGGGAGCAGAGCATCTTGTTCACATAACATCCAGGAGAATTTGAGATAGTCAGCCTTCCAAGACCGACACAGGGGATCCAGATTCAGATAAAAGCAGTTGTTTTGGGTCAGTCTGACTCTGTTGATGTCCGTCTGCCTTTACAGTCCACTGGTAAATCTCAAAGGCGACTCCAAACAGCCAAATTTGTGGTCAGTTCTGCCGAGCTTAGAACTTCTCCAAGGACGATTTCTTCCTGCCAGCGAGATTCAAGTAGCCTGCGGTTCTCAGCAAGAATCACATCCAGCTTACAGCTCAGCTCAAACAGCATCTGAGTCTGAGTGTTCACAGCACGGCACATTCCCTCACACAGGCCGGGCAGCTTCACGATGTCCTGAACAGCTGCTGACGTTTATCAAATTTGTCGATATGACCACCAACTCCAAAAAGTAGAAATCCTGTTATCATAAATCCAATTATGTACGCGTCTTTTACATCCCGACCGACAATATGGACAGACACATGATCTTCCACTGCCCCCAGGAATCCATCGTGCATCTGGCTCCAAGTGTCCCATTGGGGCAGGAGGGCTCTCCTTCGCTCTGTCTTCTCGTAGAGAAAGTTTGATCAATTGCATTGAGAGACCAGCTGACCAGATCCATAATTTACAATTGGGAAGATATGCAAAGAGAGGCTCCAAAAGGTTCACGGGGCAAAGAGCAGAGCAGGGGAAGGAGTGGGAGGAAATGCGTTTAAAATTGTAGCATGAAAGGAGGCAGGAGACAAGTTTCTTTAAGGAAGCTTTATCTGTCCTTAATGTTTTCCTCCATTTCATCCAGATGTTATTACATTTTTCCAGTTTCCCCTGATTTTCTCCTGTTTTCGAGACATTTCTGTTCTTTTTTCTTCATGTTCTGTTTTTTCCATGATTTCTTCATGTGCTCCTCGTGTTTTGTCAGGGCTCTAAAGTCCAGTCAGCACTCTCTGTGCTCGCTGCTGATTGTGGACACGCCGGGTTTCCAGAACCCGCGGCAGGCTCAGCAACAACGAGCGGCTACGTTTGAGGAGCTGTGCCATAACTACACCCAGGAGAGGCTGCAGACGCTGTTCCATGAACGCACCTTTGTCCGGGAGCTGGAGCGATACAAGGAGGTGCACGAACACACTTGGTGTTACAAATTTTTATTCAATTTCAATTCAGTTTATTTCTAAAGCTCCAAGTCACAACAGAAGTCGTCTCAGGGTCTGAACAGAAACATTCATCTATAAAATAATAATTGAACAGAAACATTCATCTATAAAATAATAATTTAACAGAAACATTCATCTATAAAATAATAATTGAACAGAAACATTAATCTATAAAATAATAATTGAACAGAAACATTTATCTATAAAATAATAATTGAACAGAAACATTCATCTATAAAATAATAATTGAACAGAAACATTCAT
>NC_056503.1:50640545-50643969 GCF_014905685.2 Nematolebias whitei
GTTACATCTGGACTGGATGTTTTTCTTTTGGATTTAAAAAACAAATGTGGGATTACCACCCAGCTTCAAACAGCTTTGTTTGGAGCAGAAACTCTTTTTTTAGCTGCTCTTCAGTATTGGATCACTTGTGATTGACACGTGTTTGTCTGTTCTCTCCATTACAAACAGATAAACAGAACCAGATGTTTGTTGTCAGTTTCAGATTTGGGTTGAGTCTGTTTAGACTGGAGCAGAGGCGAGCGCTGCACAGATGGAGCATCTTCTTGAGACCAAAGCTCAGATACCACACCTTAGTTCTATTGTGAGACCACTGGATCGGAAGCCAGTTTTCTTCAGCTACAGAACAGAAGTGTTGTTGTTGTTGTTGTTGTTGTTGTGCTTTGATGACTGATGATCCAGCACAGTTTAGCTGAGTTTTGTCCTGTATCTGACCCAAACCCAGTTGTTGTGTAGGGCAAGTTCTTTGTACCTCGTTTATTTCTGCAGTTTGAAGTAAAGCCAACAAAAGTCGATGTGATGTTTCTGATCGAGCTGTACATTTTTCTGAAGTTGCTGGAGAAAGAGGTGAATGGAAAATCATAAAAGATACAGAAGAAGAATGTGAATAGTCATCAGGGTTCTTATTAGTTTCTGGTTTCTTCTGTTCATCCATGAAAATGACGACCGTCTTTTTGTCACCACAGGAAGAACATTCGAAGTCTGTTTTTGGGCCGCTCCAGTGGGGCCACGGTGTTGTCGGGCTCCATTGCTGGTCTGGAGGGAAGCTCTCAGCTGGCCCTGCGACGAGCCACCAGTATGAGGAAGACCTTCACCACAGGTGTAGCAGCTGTCAAGAAGAAGAGTCTGTGCATCCAAGTCAAGCTCCAAGTGGTAAGGAGCCCACACCAGATGTTCAGCTTTCTGCAGGAGTCCACATGAGCCGTTCCTGGTTGTCCAACATATTTACACCTCGGACAACCAAATCTCGCTTGGAGCTAGTCCAGTGGGGCGGCACGGTGGCGTAGTTGGTAGAGCTGCCGTCCCTCAGCAAGAAGGTCGCCGGATCAAATCCCAGTCAGGGGCCTTTCTGGGTGGAGTTTGTAGGTTCTCTCTGTGCTGCGTGAGTTTTCTCCAGGTACTCCTGTTTCCTCCCACAGAACAGAAACGTGCATGTTAGTCTGATTAACTCTAAAATGTCCCTAGGTGAGAGAGAGAGTGGTTGTTTGTCTCATTTGTCTCTATGGGTCCCTGTGATGGACTGGAGACCAGTCCAGGTGTCCCTGTGATAGACTGGAGACCAGTTCATGTGTCCCTGTGATGGACTGGAGACCAGTTCATGTGTCCCTGTGATAGACTGGAGACCAGTCCAGGTGTCCCTGTGATAGACTGGAGACCAGTCCATGTGTCCCTGTGATGGACTGGAGACCAGTTCATGTGTTCCTGTGATAGACTGGAGACCAGTCCAGGTGTCCCTGTGATAGACTGGAGACCAGTTCATGTGTCCCTGTGATAGACTGGAGACCAGTTCATGTGTCCCTGTGATGGACTGGAGACCAGTCCAGGTGTCCCTGTGATAGACTGGAGACCAGTCCATGTGCCCCCCTCTTCTCACGCAGTGACTGCTGGACATGGGCACCAGTGACCCCCATGATCTGAAAAGGAAGAAACGGGTAAAGATGTTGGATGGATGCATGGATGGATGTAGTCCATCCATGCATCCATCCAATACTTACCTAAATGTGATTTCTTAGTTTTCTATTTTTAATAAACTTCAAAAACCTCAAAGTATTTTTCCACATAGTCATAATGGGGTATTGTGTGTAGAATTTAATTTGATACAATTAAAGCTGTAACACAACAACAAGTGGAAACAGTGAAGAGCTGTGAAGACTTTCAGGATGTAAATAACTATAAAATATCAGGAAGAGCTCGATCCATTGATGAACTGTAGAAGTCACCTTGTTCCCGTCCATGCTTTGTCTACAGGAGCTGAAAACTTGTTGTGGTTTGAAGCTTTTTAAATTCAGTTTCAAGTGTTTTATGATCTCTGATGATGAAGGCGCTTGTTTTTATGATCTTTTCTGTTTTTAGGATGCTTTGATTGACATGGTGCGTCGGTCCAAAGTTCACTTCGTCCACTGCCTGTTGCCTAAAGCAGAGGCAGTTGGAGGAGCTGAGCTCCGTGTAGCGCATGGGGAGAGTCTTGACTCGGGTCTCATGACTCTGGACCTGCACCTCCTGAGAGCTCAGCTTCGAGGAGCAAAGCTTCTAGATGCTCTGCGCATCTACAGACAAGGTGAGGAAGAAGTCATTAACTCCTTCGTCAACACATCTGAATGTAGTACTCTGCAATACAGGAACAGGTTAATGAGTGGGAAAGGTTTGAGATATATATGAGAATGAGACTAACCTGTAGAAATAAAGCTTGAATGAACTTCTACAAGTTAGAATTAACCAGTTAATGGGCAAAAGTCTGATCGTTTTTAATAACCTGTGATCAGCTGCTGGTTTTATCTAATTATTTTTAACGTTTGTGGTTCTAGTCTAAAGCCGTTTTAACACGTTTATGTAGAAGAAACCTCCAACTGCTTGAAGTGTACAAGTTTGTGGCTGCGAACTCGAGGTGACGCGTGGTTGCTGTTTCTGCCTCCAGGTTACCCGGACCACATGGTGTTTTCTGAGTTCCGGCGGCGTTTCGATGTCCTGTCACCACATCTGACCAAGAAACATGGACGTAACTACATCGTCACAGATGAGAAAAGGGTGAGTCTTCATATATGTAGGCTCTTTGTCAAACAGCTATACAACAGTCTAAAAACACACACAGCTGTTTTGTTTTCCATTTAACTTTAGAAAATTCTATAAAATCTCCAAAGCAAATTGTGGGTTAGTTTGTAGCTACATTGTCAAACTGACCAACACTGGAGAAACATCTGTAAACATCTCATGAACAGGCATGGTGCACCACAGTGATAAGGAAGTTACTGTGTCAGAACCACTGATTTTTCCTCTCCTACCATCACTATGGTTTAATACGTGTTAACACGATGCCTGATACAAGCAGAAGTTTGTGTTGGCTTCCCTCTCTTCAGTCACACAAAGTGCTGAGCAGCACCCCCTCTTCAACCTGTAGGGCAGGAGGACACAGTGGTCTTTTGGTTGTTGCGTGGCATCCAACAGGAGAACCCCTAAACTTTTATGTTCATCTGTAGAAGACATTTCATCTGGTGGACAAGTCCATGGCTCATCTTAGAGGAGCAACACCCGCCTCTCTTTTCAAGACAACTCGGTTTTAAAACTAATTACAAGCGCTAGCATGTTAGCACGTCAAATGCATACAGCCTAATGCAAGGCCGTTACAAAAGCTACTAACCATCTAATTAATTACTAACATCAGCTTGTAAAGCTCTTAATATTGTAAAGCTCTTAATATTGTAAAGCTCTT
>NC_056503.1:50643979-50648080 GCF_014905685.2 Nematolebias whitei
CTACCAGTCATCAGGCTAAGTAGAAGAAGACGACAGACTTATGGCCCCATTCCTTTCACCAGTGAGACAGTTGGACTTTTCCTGTTGGTCTGTTCGACCCACCTGGCTGGAGTGTGTCGTCCTCCAGCTCATCACTCTGCGTGTTTCTTCAGCCAGAGGAGAAGGAAGCTTTACCTTTGGGACATCGAGCTCTGTTCCACCACCTACGAGTCCAACAAGGCTCAGGGTAAAGATACATCGTGTCTCACTGCCGCATCCAAACTGAAGCTTGAGGTCGACTTCTTGTGGCCCTGTCGTCTGCTTCCAAGAAAATATCTGAGATTCTGCTGTTCTGGACATCTGTTACAAATAACTGCTTCCTTTGGATTTGATTTGAGCAAAACATTTTAATTGAACAATAAGACTTGCATTGTGAACGTAGCCTTAGTGCCAAACAAGATGAATATCCATTCATTCTCTCACTTACACCTACTGCCTATTTAGAGTTAGCAATTAATCTAACGTGCGTGTTTTCTTCAGTGAGTGTAAACCAGAGTAGCAGGAGAAGCTCCACGTCAACCCACAACATTTTCACTGTGAGGTGACGGCTCTCTGTGCAAGCACATGGAAATATAATAGAAAACAAACTGATGTACCGTAGAAATGATTCACAAATCAACACATTCTGAATGTTCGGGTCTGGAAAAATCTGGAGTCTAATGATAGAAAATATGTAGGAACCCTGCCTTTGTTAAAGGTTTGTATCTGTTGTGGCTAGGCCTGTCACAGTAACTAATTTAGCTGGGCGATTAATTGTCTCAGAAATTATTGTGATAAACAATAATATTATATGAAATTTGACAATAATTAGTAATTGTCAAAGCCAGCTTGGGACCCGAAAGTCCCAGGTTTGATCCCCGGTCACTGCATACCGTGTGGTGTCTCTAGACAGCACACCTCACCCCCAAAATGCCCTCCGGGCACTTTCAATAGCTGCCCACTGCACCACCTGGTGGTGGATGGGTTAAATGCAGAGACTAATTTCACCATTATATGGAAACATGCAGTGATGACATTATTATTATTAATAATAATTTGATTTGTGGAAGCAGGCGCTGTACAGGTCTGTCGTGGTGAAGAGAGAGCTGAGTCAAAAGGCGAAGCTCTCAATTTACCAATCGATTTACATTCCTACCCTCATCTATGGTCATGAGCTTTGGGTTGTGACCGAAAGAATGAGATCTCAGATACAAGCGGCCGAAATGAGTTTTCTCCGCAGGGTGTCTGGGCTCTCCCTTAGAGACAGGGTGAGAAGCTCGATCATCCGGGAGGGACTCAGAGTAGAGCCTCTGCTTCTCCACATCGAGAGGAGCCAGTTGAGGTGGCTTGGGCATCTGGTTAGGATGCCTTCTGGACGCCTCCCTGGTGAGGTGTTCTGGACACGTTCCACCGGAAGGAGGCCCAGAGAAAGACCCAGGACACGCTGGAGGGACTATTTTTCTTGGCTGGCCTGGGAACGCCTCGGGATTCCCCGGAAGAGCTGGACCAAGTGGCCGGGGAGAGGGAAGTCTGGGCCTCCCTACTTAGGCTGCTACCCCCGCGACCCGACCCCGAATAAGCAGAAGAAAATGGATGGATGGATGGATGGATGGATGGTTTTCATGTAGTACCCTTTTTGACCACTGGATGGCAGTATAAGACTGTTTGAACTGAAGGATGGATAGTGAGGGAGCGAGCAGCGTGTCTCTTTAAGAAAAATGTGAGGGAGGCCCCTTGACATGACATGGGCTGTCTCTCTCCAATCCTCAAAATGTCAGACGCTCGGTGGTTTGAGCTCTTTAGCATTTTTCACACAAAGCTTTTAATAAAAATCAGTAAACAAGTTCTCAGCTTCTTTTTTCAGAGAAAAACAACTTTTTTCTCAAAGGCACAAGTTTCAACCGTGAACTCTGGAGCTTCAACAAGACGGAGGTTTTTTTCCCGAGGTCTGCCTGTTAGCTTAGCTCGTAGCTTAGCTTCTCAGCTTAACAGCTTTTAACGTCCAAAAACATGATTTTGGACGTTAAATTGATTTTAAAAAGAAAAGAAAAAGGGAGGGGTCAGTGAAGAACATCAGAGTTGAGTCTTTTATCATCCAGTGTCTTCAGTAGAAAGAGAGAGACACAAAGAAACGATGAAGCTGATAAATGAAAATGAGGTTGATAATTTTCATTTATCATGTGATTAATTGATTTATTGTTTATCGCAACAAGCCTAGTTGTGACAGTTTTAAAGGTTTCTCTTTTTATTTTTTGTGAAATTGAATATGAAGAATAGCAACTCTGTTTAAACCCACTTTAATCAAAGTGAACACTGTGTTTAAAATAATGTCAGCTTCATCAACTTTCCTCTTCTTCTCAAGGTTAAAAGGTTAAAGTACGTTGTAACAATTCCTGCTGTTTGTTTAGTAAAATCAGTGAGAATCAGCACAGACTAGATGCAGTCATCTTCTCCCTGCCCGCCACCGTCTAATCTCTGGTGTGAACAGAACCTTTTCCTCCTGCCTGCTCTTGTGTGTAATTAATTATGATTGTGCAGGCTGACAGCATACGGCTACTGTACTGATTAATTACCAGTGGGGAAGAGCTTTATCCTCCCTCTGCTCTCCTCGTCTCCCCTCCCATTTTCTCATCTCTTTCCACTTATTTTTTTGTCTCATTATCTCTCCAATTCTTTTATATAGGGGGCGGAACGATTCAGGAGCACTGCAGCAAACAATTACTGTTCTGAATTGTGTTCAGGCAATAGACTGCAGCCGTGCACAAAGACATGATTAACAGCTCTGAGTGAAAATAAACCATTTTTATGTTGTTTTGTGCACAGATACAAACGTGTTAAATGTTTGTGGTATCAAATGTAAGAGATAAAAACAAGAAGCTACTACTAATGATTGTTTTACTGAATTAATTAGTCAGACAAGCCTGTCCATGTCCCTCGACACCACTCGGATACGTTGCTGATGAGCCCATGGACCAGTCACAGAGAACTAATTTCACGCTGGTTTCTGGAGAAAAGTATAAAAGCCTGAGAATTCAAACTCGCATAAACCAAAAGAAAACAAAACATGCTGTAGCTGTTATTTGGAAAATAATTTTATGTTGCAGATAAATTAGGATTTTGAGTTTCTGACGGTTCTATTGATTGTCTTTAGCCCCAGGTCTGCTAACAGCTGTTCAGTTCACACTTTCACATGGTGGCAAGACAGTCGGTTCATCTGGACAAACCTGAAAACATACAGAGTGATGAGCATGGTGGTGGGAGCATTTGTCTGTGGATCTAATGCACTCCACAAAGTTAAAGAATGAGTAATGATGGAGGACCGTCTCCAAATTATCCAGTTTAATCTCCAGTCAGCAGCTGGATGGTTGAAATGTGTACACAGTTGGGTGCTCCAACAGGACAATGGTTCCTGACTGGATAAGTTGGACTCGTATGAAGCTTCTGGAACAGCCTTTCTGAAGCTGAGTCTGGTCTTGAAGAGCTGGTTCTCTTGTGTCAGTCCAGAAGAGATGTTTTCTCCTGTGTTGGTCTGGACTGCACGTGCACCACCCACCTTCTGATATCGTGGTTTGTTCTTTAGATGAACAAGTTCTTGTCCTAGTATTATTGGGCTTAAGTTCACCAGGTTGTTGTTTCCTGAACATTCTTCTATGCTGGAGCTGCTCTGTACAGTTTTAAATCATGGAACACAGCATTTTTCAGTTGAATCATCTCTGCTTCATCCTTTAGCTCAGCGATGTCCAAACCTTTTCACATGCAGGCCAAAATCATCAAACTAAAAAAAAATACATGAACCTCTTGAGCCTGTGGGCCAACTTCATACCATTTCTAAGTTGCAGTCACCGACCTCACAAATGGATGAATAGATAGATGGATGGATGGGAGGATGGATGGATGGATGGATGATGCATGGATGGATGGATGATGCATGGATGGATGGATGGTTGCATGGATGGATGGACGGATGGATGGTTGATGAATGGACAGATGGGTGGTTGCATGGATAGATGGGTGGATGGATGGATGCGTGGATGGATGGATGCGTGGATGGATGGATGCATGCATGGATGGATGATGCATGAT
>NC_056503.1:50648180-50649375 GCF_014905685.2 Nematolebias whitei
ATGGATGGATGGATGATGGATGGATGGTTGAACAAATGGGTTGATGGATGGATGGATGGATAGATGATGGATGGATGGTTGAACAAATGGATGGATGATGGATGGATGGTTGAACAAATGGGTTGATGGATGGATGGATGGATAGATGATGGATGGATGGTTGAACAAATGGGTGGGTGGATGGATGGATGGTAGAACAAATGGATGGATGGACAGTGTGGTCTCCATGTGATGAAGTCCAGTGTGAGTCCTGTACAGGACTGAAGAAGTTTGCCAGGTTCTGAGGTGTCTCATCAGTTGTCAGGACTTTAGACCCATGGCTGGTCTCCATCAGGTCTCAGATCATCTGACATGTTGATGGTTTCAGACCCTGAGGGATCTGGTCTCAGTGCTGGTCCATGTTTGCAGCCCTGTCCGATCCTGTTGCTGTGTACTTACTGTGTGTTCTGCTGCTTTTCAGGCTGTGGAGGAGCTGCTGGAGTCCTTGGAGTTGGAGAAGAGCAACTACCACATGGGGCTGAGCAGGGTGAGCGCGCTCATGCACGACCTGATGGAATTTTTACATCATGTTTCTAGATATACATTTCTTCTTAAACTAGACTCTGCTGCACAGAAAGAAGCAGAATTAGTTAGAAATTACGTTTTCTGGAAACCTCCAGCAGTTCACACAGTTCACATGTTCAAAGATGTTGGAGAGCAGCTTTTTATGAATCGACGTAAAAAATACATTTCATATCTAATTGTGTAATAAAAGTTTATATGTTTAAAGTTGTTTTGTAAAGTATAAAATATATAAACTGTAAGAACAACAGACAGAGTGTAGCAGTATCATGTCATGAACGTGTCAAACGTTCAGCTCAAGAATATTGTATATAATATTGTGAGAATATTGAGCTCACTGATGGTCGCTCAGTGAACAGGAACGTTCAGGCAGGAGCTCCAGCTCATGAATCTGAGAGCAGAACCAGAGCAGTCTGTTCAGGGGCCACCCAGTCCAGCCCCAACTACAGTTCTGCCCCCAGAAGGACCAGCTGGAGCTAGTCCACATGCGGTCCAGAGAGAGGTCTGGAAATGATTTAATTCACAAGCAGCTGCAGAAGAATGAGCACCAGAGGTGAGAAGAGGGATGTCCTGAGTGGAGGGATGGTTCTTTGAGTGGGACATGGGTCAACGTCAGGAGAAGTATTCTGGGACA
>NC_056503.1:50649385-50652450 GCF_014905685.2 Nematolebias whitei
TTATATCACACCTTCATAATGGCAGAGTTATTTTTCTACGTTTACATTTATACATAAAAAAGGAAAGTAACACAAAAAGATAAATTACATAGAGTGCAGTTAAAAATGTAATACTCAAGATTGATTGTAAAAGCACTGGGAGCAGGTTTAAAGTACAACTTTGGTGCAGTGTTTTCATGATGATAGATTTGACCTCGATGAAGTAATTATAGGAAACTGTTTGTGAAGGAGTCTTTGGTTGGACCTCAGAGTTTGGAGTTGATGACGGGGGTTGGACGGAACTGTCGGAGTATGTTTTAACCTCTTTATCCTGACGCATACTCTATAATCCAGGTAGAAAAACCTCGTTGTTTTTTGTTTTTGACTAGTGGACATGAATATTTTGTCATTCAAATAAAGATTTGTTCAAAGAAAACTGTCGAGGGCGAGCTGGAAGGAACATTTACCGACTTTGAGTAGTAGCTCAACTTTTTTTATTGGACGCGCTGACACACACCCAGGACAAACTACTGAAAGACAAACGGAAGGACAACAAGGGTTTAGATGAAATACATTTTAGATGAACAATCCATGCACACGCACCAGCGAGGTGCTCGGTTCACGCTGATCTGGTCCTTCAACGCACGTCACAAACAGACCAGCTTATCATCCAGAGTCTGACTGTCATACGCCCGCTGGAAGGAGGACGTTTCATGGTGTTCTCTCCGTATACTTTCTTTTGTCCCGTCCATAACATCTGGTCTGCTCAGCTCCATAACATCTGGTCTGCTCAGCTCCATAACATCTGGTCTGCTCAGTCCCACAGTAAAGGTCACAAATCAAGGCCATATTTAAAACAAGGTCTTAGTTTTCATAGTTCCTGACCTGCTCAAGATAATTTGATGAACCTTCATACACTTTTGTATCGCCACTAGTCAGCATGTCATAATCTTTTCATCACCCTGGCTCAGAGGTCAAGGTCACAAAGCAAGGTCAAATGTTATACGAGGTCTTTGCTGGCCTGAACCTTTGCTTTAGATTGCTGTGTTGCTGTATTGCTGTATAACAGTGTTTCAACAGGTGTATAATTTGCTGTACACAGTACTATAGTTGTTCTTCTAGTAAAAAACAACAAAGGAGCTCTCTGGGCTTAATTTCCATGAGCAACAAACAAACTTCCTCTTTGTCTGGTCCTGCAGGTGTTCTTCAGAGCAGGAACTTTGCCCAAGCTGGAGGAGCAGCGAGATGTTCAGACCAGGAGGAATATCTCACTGTTCCAGGCAGCCTGCAGAGGACATCTGGCCAGACAAGCCTTCAAGAAGAGAAAGGTACACCTACTGCACACAGAAACATATTTACTTTGACTGGTTTACATACGTGTTTCTACAGGTAAATTGTTGTTTTTCTTAAATACCAGATGTAATTCAGATGTTTTTCTTTTATTGATTGGTCATCAGTTAATATGATGCTAACACCCCACACACCAGCACCTTCTCTTATCAAACCAGTGAAACGTACACAACAGACGAAGCTACAAGTGTAGTAGTCAATAAATTACAAAGTAACTGTCACAACAGAGCAAGTAAATGAGGAAGTATCATGAAGATTAGAGCATGTATCTTAAATAAAATGTGTCCTCTGTGCTTCTGAGTACTTCAACATTTGTTGCTCTTCTACACATCGTTAGACGGTGTAATGTCTCAATGATGCGTTCAAGTACAACTTGTAAAGTAAAAACACTGAGCTCTTAGCTGTTTGATTATAAACAGAAAGTTCAAGATTAAATATCCCTTTAAGGTTTACTTTGACAATGTTCAGTAATGCTCGTATAGTTTTTTACAACATGATAATTCTCGACTAAAACACGCCCGTCTCTCCCGATAGCTCGTCAGATCAAGTACCGTGATCCGCTCGTTGACCATGGAAATGTGTTTAACGGCAGCTCACCCCCTAATTTGACAACCTGCTCTTGGTATCTGGTCTGGTGAACGATGGTGTTCAGACACAACACACCAGGGTGTTGTTTCAACACCTCGTTCAGATAAGAAACCCTTAAAAACCTCCTACAATAGTCTCAGAACAAGCACTGTTGTGTCTGTTGTCTCGTGATGATTGTTAAAAATTCATCAGGTGGAGAACGATGAAAAGTCCAACACTTCAAGTATTTCTCGTGCTCTTGCTTCTTTAATCAGTGATGTTGCTTCAGGGTGCAGCTCATGTGTCAAAATGCAGCAGCAAAGCAGCTACATCCAACTTTAAACTATAAAGATGAGGGAACTAAAGAGGAACTAAAACATGACATAAACCTTCCAGGCACTCCTTTGAACCACAGCTGCTGCAGTTTAAATCTTTAAATGTGACTGTTTGTCCTACCTTTACATCACACAAGTCCATGCAGGACTGTCTTTAGTGGAAAAATGGTAGAATGTGTCCCTCGATTGTCGTTGTCCAAATTAAAACTGGGCCTTGGGCTGTCCGGGTTGAGACCTCTGGCCCAGCAGGTCTGGTCAACGTTCTTCAACTTCAAGTAGGTTTATTGTCATTTCATCACATGTGGTACATGAGGTGGAACAAAATTATGCGCTCAGGGTCCCAGTTACACCCAACAACAACATAAATATAAATTGTAATAAGAAACAATCTTAGGATCTAAGATATAAAGCAAGATAAACGTTAAGAGATCTAAGTTATTCACTAAACACTAATAATGTAAAACAATACGGTGACACGAGTCTGTGTGAGCAGATGGTATGAATGAATACAACAGCATGAGCTGATCAGCAGCATGAGCTGATCAGCAGCATGAGATGATCAGCAGCATGAGATTATCATCAGCATGAGATGATCATCAACATGAGATGATCAGCAGCATGAGATACTCTGCTCCTTCAGATCTTGGTCAAGTTCTTCTTGCTATAAAGACAGCATAAATAACTCAGTCTACGCTCTCCAGAGTCCACCATAATCTCAGCAGTTTTTCCTGCTGACGTCCTTTTCCTCTAACTTCTCCTGTTCTGATTGGTCGATGCGTATCAGACACCCCCCCCCCACACACACCTTCGCTACTGAGCAAAAGTTTCTGTAGC
>NC_056503.1:50652550-50656270 GCF_014905685.2 Nematolebias whitei
GGGGAGGGTCTCGTCGGTTAGCGCCTGGCCACCAGGTCTCTACCCATGAGGCCCAGTCAGGCTCAGCTCAAATGAGCAGCATGGTTTGCCTTCCTGTGGACCCACCGCCTGCAGAAGGGGTGCACGACTCCATGGGCAGTGGCTGAAGGCAGGGCCATGGCGCTCTGACCCTGGTTCACCAAAGCTGGGGACATGGAACGTGACCTCAGTGGGGGGGAGGAGCCTGAGCTTGTGCGCAAGGTTGAGAGGTACTGACTAGATGTAGCTGGGCTCACCTCGACAAGGTGTTCAAGACAGAACATATAAAGTACAGACAACAATAACAATAAACAACAATAACAATAAACTACATTAAAATGCTGTTAAAACAAAAGTTATGTTATAAAACAAATTAAATCAGGGTGCTGTAAAAAAAAACTAAAAACAAGAACATATTTGCTTTGATGTTTCTATTGACTTTATCAAATGTTTAAAATCCCCTAAAGGAATTAATTAATTAATTATATTAATCATTTAACTAATTATTGATAAGCCAAGGTATTATAGTGAAAAATGAAGAGTTTTCATGTTTTAAATGTCGTTGTGTTCCTGCAGGTCTTGATCTAGACCATCACGTGTTTCTGTTTGACCTCAGCGTTTTTTGATTGAATCTGTAATTTGCTTTTTAAATCACAGATTTGAATTTGTTTCATAAAAAGTTCGTGCTCATGTCACCGGCTGAGAGCTGCAGTTTCAACGTGCACTCGTGTCTTGACCGAGGGCCGTCCTGGCTGCAGAGCTGTCTTTACGTTTGGACCACCAGATGGAAAGCTGTGAAACCACACAGCTGTTACTCAGCAGAACGTAAGGAACTTGTTCTGCCCTGAGAAGACATCAAACCATGTGTGTGGGCGTGCTGAAGCATCAGCTGACTCCTGAAAACTCTTTCATCTTCAAACGACCTAAGACCAGTTTCTAAACGGTCTGGGAACTAGTTTGTGTTGTGAAGAAGTGTCACCTCCTCACAGCAGGTCTGACCTGTGTCGTCATCGTCCATCTCTCCGTTCAGCTCTGACGCCCTGATGAGCCGAGCCTCCATCACCTCCATCTCCATGGACTCCATCTGTTTCTTCATGCCGTCAAACTTGGTCTGATTGGACAGGAACAAGTGGTTTCTATGACAACCGTACCATGAGTGACAGCAGCAGCATTGACTGTTCAAAGAGGACGGACCACACAGAAGCTCTCCTCTCACAACATGGAGATGTAAACTACAGCTGATGGTGGAGAGCTCTTTGTGCTCCGTGGGGAAATGACAAGACTGACCTTTGACCTTTAAATACAAATAATGTAGGAATGAACATTTTTGACGTTGATCAGAAACACGTTTCCATCAAAGCAAACAACTCCATGTCAGGTTTAATATTTTTACCCTATAAAAACAGCTGTTGAGTTAATTTGTAAAGTAAACTGACATGAACTTAGTCAGTAGAGAGTTAAATGGAAAAGTTATTGACAAGTTCTCAAGTTGATTATGTCATCATTCAAAAAGTCCAGGACTATGAGAAATATGTGATGGTTTGATTCCCATCTGTCAAAGCCATTGTCCCTTCATGCTTCAGAAGATCCAGCTCCTAAACTCAGTGTGATCTCTGATGTGCCTCAGGGAACTGTGCTTGGACCACACTTTGTTCTAAAGAGAAAACTAGTGAAAAACTCATTTTAACTTTTATGAAGAAACCACTTCTGTTACATAAAACCAAGTTAACTGCAGCAAATGTTCAATACTTCAGAACTTCCTGGATGAATGAACAGAACCTGTTGTGGAGACAGCTCAACCAAAGCTCACCCCGGTCTGTGACACATTATGGTTGTTTGAGTTGTGTTTCACCTGCAGCTCCTTCAGGTCTTTCTCCAGACGGAGTCTCTCTGCAGTCTCAGCCTCCAGCAGCTGGGAGGCCGACTCCCCCGTGTTCCTTTCATCGGTCAGCTCCGACGACAGCTCTGTGATCTGAACACACATGCACACACACATGCACGCTTCAGGACTTTAATCTATGTCCATGTCTAGTCCATGAAATGTACACGTATTAGACAGTGACTTTACATTTTACAAGTTTTCTGTCATTTTTATTGTCTGAGGCCAAAAAGTTATCAAAAACGTACAATTTCTGTAAATTTAATAAAATATTTACAGACTTTTAATTATAGCTGTGATCCAAAATTCATAAAAAAGATTTCATAAATGACTGTATAGTACAAATGAAAGACCAAACTTTAGGTTTTATCAAGATTTAGTGTCCTAAAGTCTTCTGCACGTAAACAGTGTTGTTTAAATTTATTTGAGCTTTTCAAATAAATGCAAAGTAATGCTTGTTTGAAGGTTTGAAAAAGGTTTCAGTGAATAAAATATGATAAATGTTCTGGACTTATTTAGTATGATTTTCAACTCGTGTCATTTCATAAACAGTTTTCAATGTGATTAACATCCACACTCCACTCAAAGATTCATTTATTGTATATAAAAAGACAAATGCATCAAAACTAAAACATCAATTAGCTGAAAGTTTTATTTTTATTTTATCTAGAGTTGAAGTTGTCATTTTTTCCTCAGCTCAGGGAGTTCACGATTTAAAAACCACCAGAAAAACTTCATGATCCATGTGTGAAAACAAGTTTAATGTTAACTGGGATTCAGAGAGTGTGAGTTTACCCTGCTCTCAAGGCGGTCACTGCTGAGCCGCAGCTCATTCCTCTCCTTCTCCACCTTCTCCAGTTTATGTTTCAGCTGCTGGATCTCCTCCTGACACAAAACCAGTAAACACACACATGATGTCTCCATGTTGGGACTTTACAGGTCCACAAGCTGCTGCTTTGACAATGGAAATGGAAATGGAGTTCATTACAATGTAGCTAGAATAAATAACACACACACACACACACACATATTATATATATATATATATATATATATATATACGTTCATACACAAATATACAAACATACATATGTACGTTTGTATGTATGTGTGTGAGTGTGTGCATGTGTGTAATTATGTATGTACATCAAACTGTTCATTTCTAAGCAGAATGTCAACTTGAGAACAATATTTTTGTTAAGCACTTTGGTAACAGTTTCTGTTTTAAATGTGCTCTATAAATAAATCTGACTTGACTTGACTTGACTCGAACTCGCTCGTTTTCAATCTGCTGACATATTTAACACCTGACAGGTAGAAACAGAAACCTAATGTTGTTTTTGTCTGAAGTGTAGATAAAAGTGAATAAAAAAGTGTTAAAAATAAACAACTGGACTTGTTTCCTGAAGCTAAAGACGTTTCTCTTCAAAGAAGTTCGAGTGTGTGGACTTGGAATCATCATCAGCATAGATGATGCACGACATCTGCTCATCAGATAAACTGACAGGTGTGTGTGACCTTTTCCCCACACCTCGTGTGAGACAGTGAAGATGTGTGCGCACGTGTGTAACTCACATCCTTGCCACGGATCTGTTCCTCAGTGAGCTGCACCTCGATTAAAGGTCTGACGGTGGTGAAGAGCTTCCACCAGGGCCAGTCTTTGACTCCACGGTTCTTCTTGATGTTCTTCTGGATGCAGCGGATAGCCAGATGCTGGATCTGTCCAACACAAACCCAAACAGAGACAGTTTGATGAATGTGAGCTGTAAATATGTTCCTGAGCCCCGACAGTTCTGTCAGCAGGTGACGAGTAGAGAAAAGTC
>NC_056503.1:50656370-50660536 GCF_014905685.2 Nematolebias whitei
CATGATCTTACCAACACACGTCCATGGTCTTACAACACATGTCCATGATCTTACCAACACACGTCCATGTTTCTATCAACACGCGTCCTCCTTCTTACCAACACACGTCCATGATCTTACCAACACTCGTCCTTCTTCTTACCAACACACGCCCATGATCTTACCAACACACGTCCATGTTTCTATCAACACACGTCCTTCTTCTTACCAACACACGTCCATGATCTTACCAACACACGCCCATGATCTTACCAACACACGTCCATGTTTCTATCAACACACGTCCTTCTTCTTACCAACACACGTCCATGTTCTTACCAACACACGTCCATGTTTCTACCAACACACATCCTTCTTCTTACCAACACACATCCTTCTTCTTACCAACACACATCCTTCTTCTTACCAACACACATCCTTCTTCTTACCAACCCACGTCCTTCTTCTTACCAACACACGTCCTTCTTCTTACCAACACACATCCATGTTCTTACCAACACACGTCCATGTTAGAATTACCTCAGAAAAGACACAAGTTTGTCCACAGTAAGTGAAAGATAGCTTGACCTTTTGGGGTTTCCCTGCCGTGTTCTCACTGGAACCATTTGTGTTGTAGGATAAAGACACTGAGCTGTGTGCCGTTAATCTGAAGCTGGACCAGCTGGAAGCAGAACTGCAGGATCTCAACTCCCAGGAATCCAAGGACGAGGCCTCCCTTGCTAAGGTTTGTCATTCAGCATTTCATTGAACTTGTTTCCTGCTTTTCAGACGACTGGCCTCATGTTTAAAATATCTGCATGTGTGTGTTCAGATAAAGAAGCAGCTTCGTGATATGGAAGCCAAGGTTAAGGACCAGGAGGAAGAGTTGGATGAGCAGGCTGGCACCATCCAGATGTTGGAGCAGGTACTAACACAGTTCCTAAAGGAACTGCTCACTTGATCCCAGTTGATGGAAGATGTCAAAGTAAAACTGGTCAGCAGAGCAATATAGTTAGTTATAATATAGTTAATATAGTTAGTTATCACACTTACTGAATTGTTTTGTCATTGAAAAGAATGAACACAAAGATTTGGCTTGTTGAGACCTTTCCTTTGATTGATTTAAAAAAATCTGACGGTGGGTCAGTGTTTAGCTCTGCTTTCTGGGTGGCAAAGTGGTTGATTGTCTCAGATCATTTATTTACGTATTGTGTTTTGTTTTAGGGAGTAATCCTGTTCTATTTGTGCCCGTCTCTTTTCTAAAGATGCTGTAGCAATAAACTGCAACATAAATAGAGCCTTGCAAAAGTATCCATCCTTCTTGGTAATCTTTTTATTTTTTGCCTCACAACCTGAAATTTAAATAGATTTTTAATTTATTTAAAAGCAATAATTCTCCAAAAATACGCCAGATGAATAGAGTTAACAGCTCTAAATTGGTTTAAATCATATCTTATCTGATAGATTCCAATTTGTAAATGTAAATAATGAATCTTCATCATACACCAAAAGTTAGTCATGGAGTTCCTCAGGGTTCAGTGTTTGGACCAATGCTCTTTACCTTGTACATGTTTCCATTAGGTAATGTTATTAAACAGCATGGGATAAATTTTCATTGTTATGCTGATGATACACAGTTATATTTGTCCATTAAACCCAATGAATTCAATCAACTACTTAGACTACAAGCATGTCTTAAAGACATAAAAACCTGGATGACCCTAAATGTTCTCCTTTTAAACTCAGACTAGATTAAGGTTTTGGTTTTTGGACCTGAGCACCAAAACTCACTGAGTGACCTGTTGCCTTTGTGCTTGCTCAGGACGGGAGATTGTGACGACGTGAAGATTCAACTAATCTGCAGCTTCCTCAGATAGAAATCTTTTGTTAATTGTCTTTTATAATGTTTCAGAATGTTTCTGTTCAGTGCCCTGAGATGACTTCTGTTGTGACTTGGACTTATATAAATAAACTGAACTGAATTGAATTGCGTTATATATTCAGCTCCTTAAGCTCCAAACATTACCCACAGAAGTTACTTTATTCAATAAAAGCCACCTGGCTGTAAGTAAGCTTAGTGCCAGGTGATCTCAGTATACATTCACCTGTTCTGACAGCTTCCATAATAGACACCTGTGCAGCACCTCTGAAGGCTCTGCATCATCTGCAAGAACAGTCTTTGTTTTATTTCCCTGGGTTACGAGAAAACAATGACGTCATGTTTTTCTTGCAGCCCTTGTTGAGGAACTCTTGTAGCTTGTTCTCAACAAATCATCTGGGAAGAACTTGTTTTCTCGTGTGTTACCCAACAACTACTGTGGGATTGACGAGGCGGGGCGCCCTCCTTGTACAACAGTAGGGGAAACATTGTGATGAATATGAAGTGGATTTTTAAATCCATAATACACATAAATACACATACAGTCATATAGAACTAACACGAGGAGATGTATTTCCAAAAATCACTGGAAATTTTTTTATTGAGATCTAAAAAAAAAAAAAAGATTTTTAAGCATCTTACTAAGAATTGAATGTTATGTTGAATGAAACACCTTTTGATGAATTTTATTAAAATGTATGAACATGCCAGAAAAGGTAATTTTTCCATTAAATAATCAAAGACACTTTTTTCAGCACTGATTTTTACTTTTGTTTTGACCGATATTTATTTTTTGTTAAATAACAATAACAACAATAACTGCTCAGTTTAAATATGTAGCAACTCTTAGTAGAACCTGTCCACTTAGACAAGGAGAGGGACATTTGTCTCTGCAGGAGTATCAGAACGTTACAGGATGTTCAGGGTGGAGGTGAGCGCGTTGCTGTAAGGCCTGTTTCATGTGCGTTTCAGGCCAAGCTGCGCCTGGAGATGGAGACGGAGCGTCTGCGTCAGAGTCATTCCAAAGAGATTGAGAGCAAAGACGACGAAGTGGAGGAGATCAGACAGTCCTGCAGTAAGAAGGTGGAGCGCTGCACCCTTCTCTTCCTGTTTGACTCCGTTTCATGTGAAACTGAAGTTTAGACATTGTTGCAGTCCAAACATCGTTTTGTGTTGCTCAAACCAAACTTCTTGCTGATTAGACCACCTGTGTCCTGGTCAACCGGCACTGACTCAAATCAGAATTTTTTCACTTGACACCCCAATATTTGCTGTGAATCACAGAAAGAGCCTCACCAGTCTCACTTTTATCTGAGCTGCACTCACACGTTTGTCAAGTCAGATTTTCATTGGGGACGGCACGGTGGATCAGTGTCTTGTCAATGAGGAGGTTGCTGGATCAAATCCCAGCCAGGAGCCTTTCTGGGTGGTTGTCTCTATGTGGCCCTGTAATGAACTGGAGACCTGTCCAGGTGTCCCTGTGATGGACTAGAGACCTGTCCACGTGTCCCCCCCCCCATTGCACAGTGATAGCTGGACATGGGCACCAGTGACCTGAAAAGGAAGGAGCGTTTAAAGATGATGGATGGATATTTTCATTCAGGAGCATCTTCTTCTTCTTTTGGCTTTTCCCTCTTCAGGGTCTCCACAGCGAGTCCCCCTCCTCCATCTCACTCTGTCCTCTGCATCATGTTATCTGTTGGAGCTTGGTGCATGGTTAGTAGATGACTCTTAGCTACTACCACCCCAAATTTGAGCTCAGTATCTGTGAAACTCGGTGAGGCTGTAGATGTACATCAAACGATGACTTTCATAGTTTTGGTGAAATCCACACAGTGATGTGAGATACGTTGCCAACAAACATGAAAATGACTGATTTGTGTTTGTTTGTAGCTGAAGCAGATGGAGGTCCAGCTTGAAGAAGAGTACGATGAGAAGCAGAAGGTTCTGAAGGAGAAGCGAGAGTTGGAGTCCAATCTGCTGTCAGCACAGAGTCAGGTGAGAGAAACTCTGGGAGCTCAGCGAGCTGCGTCAGAAGGTCCGGTTCAAACACCGGACAGTTTCATCTGCTTCAGTGTGTGCACTTTATTTCTTTCTGAAGACACCGTTGTTTCTCGCTAACGTGGAAAGGACTCGTGTTTGTAATGTTCTTGCTCTAAATTTGATGATGATTTATTTTTTCTTCACTTGACCAGAGAGCTCCAGAGAACATCAGTAGAGATAATTATTTCATCAACAACAAAATAAGACCTGATTTTCTTTGAAAGCGTAAAAGCTTAGAAGCTCTGTGCTTCAAGGTGGACATGAA
>NC_056503.1:50660636-50665617 GCF_014905685.2 Nematolebias whitei
CACCTGACTCGTGCGCCTGTTCTCCAGCTGACTCACCTGACTCGTGCACCTGTTCTCCAGCTGACTCACCTGACTCGTGTACCTGTTCTCCAGGAGAGAGTTGCTGACGTGGACACTGAGAAGCGGTTGAGGAAGGACCTGAAGAGGACCAAGGCTCTGCTGGCTGATGCTCAGATCATGCTGGACCACATCAAGAACAACGCTCCCAGCAAGAGAGAGATCGCTCAGCTTAAGAACCAGGTGTGGCTCCACCCTGCACTGCTAACGCAACAGTCAGACAGGTTCATCGTTTGTGCTAAGGCGTGCATTTGATAAGTAAAGGCGTTGTAGCCTTTTACAGTTTTATTTATTAGTTTTTACTTCCTGTCTTTTTCAAAGCCTGCTCCTGAGCGGCGGCAGCTCTAACCACTGCTCCACTGTTTTGTGTTTGAACAGTATTATGTTGTTCCATAAAGAGTTTTTGTTCGAGCCTAAATGAGCCTGTTTCAAGCCTCTCAGGTTGAAGTGATGAATGTTTTCTGTGTCTGCTGCAGCTGGAGGAGTCCGAGTTCACGTGTGCAGCTGCAGTCAAAGCTCGCAAAGCTATGGAGGTGGAGATTGAAGACCTGCATGTTCACATGGAGGACACCTCCAAAGCTAAGCAGGCGGTGAGTGCACGTGTGTCTTCATCTTACAGTCATAGGAACAAGTCGTCCTCCTTCCAGTCCAAGGATTTTAATTATTCAAACAAGATCAAACTGATCTGGCCTTTAGCACATTGTGCAATTATTCACATTTAATATAAAGTCAACAAAAATAAACAACAGATTCCACCATATCATTGTTTTTAATAAACAAACAGCTGTAAAGACATCAGCAATAACACCAATGAAGAAATGTTGCTACCCAGCAACCTGGGAAAGGTCAAAGGTCATTTCCAATCTATTTGGACTCAGCAATTATACAGAGTTTGACCTCACCCCGAAGGTCAGGCTGTGTAATGCTCAGAAAAACACACCCCATCTCAGACTCTACAGGCTTGAATTAGTAGGTTAAAGGTTAAAGGTCATGATAGGATCATTGTAAAAAAGCTGAACCAGGAAGCTGAGTAAGTCCTCATGACCCAGTGCCTGTATGAATAAAGATTAAATCAAATAAAATAAACAGTATCTTTCACCTGGAATACATGATGCATCTGTAGAGCTCATCCAACATGTTTGTTTCTTCATGTTTCATTTTATTCAAATTATCTGAAAGATGTTCTTTGTTTTTCTGTCACATGTTTCTCTCCTTCTGACCCGTGACGTTTGTCCGAGTTTTTATGGCCATTTCTCTGGTAGTCTGTTTTCTACGTGTTGGTCAAAGGACCCTTTGTCCTTTTCCACTCCCACATTTGTCTTTCTGTCCTTTATCCCTCTGTCTGAAGGTTTTTTCTCCTCCTGCCTGCCAAAATAAACTTTATGCTTTATTTGTTAAAGCTTATAGAATATTGAAAAGTTTGGTTCACACTGTTTTAAAGCTCATTAATTATCCAAGCAGCGAGTTTAGAGCAACGTGATGAAGGGAAGGACAGGGAGGTATTTCTACCCTCACCTTTCTGCTGTTAGATTATTTGTTAAAAGTCAAAAACATTTGTACAACGCTGCAGTTTCTTTAGAGGTTGTTAATAATTAGTTTAGTTCTGTAAAACAATTGTTGCAGAGACAAACTGGTTGCTCCTTTGTCTGTAACTGTTGTGTTTATACACATTTCTGTTGGTTTTTAAAGGTTGGTGTTCCTCCACAGACGGCTGGTATGGTCTGTTTTATGATTACAGATTTGACCAGACTGTTTAAAAATGAATATTTGGTGCAGGAGATCAGCTCTTCTCCATCATGTTTCTCCTAAATGTTTATGACTTGCTGAACTCAGAGCTTTTATCAGCACTCAGTGAAGGATTTAAAAAGAAAAGTGTAGTATGTAAATTAATTTGCTCCAGATGTTTATTTCTGGTGTCTGAAGTGCACCTTGACGTGTCTCAGAGGGAGAGGTTCTAGTAGAAATTCAGAACTCAGTAGAAATAAGAAAAAAATAAAATACATTATAACATGATGGGCATTTTTGCATTGTTGAATTAGTGGAGGACTATGTTTGTATTGTGCTGCTACAACCTCCGCTCCCTGTCCTGGAAGTAGTGGAGCAGAGTGGAGGGTGAGAGTGGGGCGGGGGGGTTCAGTAGGTGTCAGTAACGTCCTGATGCAGAGTTCTAAAGTTCAACACCAGAACAGTTCATGGTGCCAACACAACAGAGACCACCTGGACTGTGGAAAGTCATGAGTGGAATACACGTGAAATACATGTGGAATACACATGGAATACACGTGGACTACATGTGGAATACACACGGAATACACGTGGACTACATGTGGAATACACATGGAATACATGTGATATAAATGTGGAATACATGTGGAATACACATGAAATACATGTGCAGTACACATGTATTCCACATTTATATCACATGTATTCCACGTGTGGAATACACGTGGAATACACATGGACTATATGTGGAATACACATGGACTATATGTGGAATACACATGGAATACATGTGATATAAATGTGGAATACATGTGGAATACACGTGGAATACACGTGGACTACATGTGTAATACACATGAAATACATGTGGAATACATGTGTAATACACATGAAATACATGTGCAGTACACATGTATTCCACATTTATATCACATGTATTCCACGTGTGGAATACACGTGGAATACACGTGGACTATATGTGGAATACACATGGAATACATGTGATATAAATGTGGACTACATGTGTAATACACATGAAATACATGTGGAATACATGTGTAATACACATGAAATGCATGTGGAATACACGTGAAATACACGGATATGTTCTGGATGTGCTGTTTGTGTGTGAACGTATCCAAACGTTGTCAATACTTTAAATTTACGTAACATTTTCATATTTAGTTGATGTTCAGACGGTGCACAATGACACATGCACAACACATGCTTTATAAGTAGATAAGTTTATGAAATTTTGTTTGACATGCAGATTTGTCCATGTTTGGCTCTTTTCAGTAACTTTACTTCCTGACAGTTTCAGTCATGTATGTTCTCATTAGTTGTTCAGGTCCAAGGTTGAACCACTTCAGGATGCTTCCCAACATTCAGTGTCCACATCATGCATGGTCTACACTTCAGTGTTTTATATTTTAATGAAATATACTCCTACATAGGTCATTTTAGACTAGAGTATTGAGAAAGCCCTGCCCTGCACTATGCTTGGCTTTTGTGGGAAACTGTTGACCCAGATTGAGAGATGGTTTGATGGTGGAAGGAGCGTCTGGAGGAGGCAGAGTTTGAATGAGGTCATTATGTGAGAGGTTTCAGAGGTAGTGCATGTGCTTTGTAGATCTGGAGAAGGCTTCTGACTGTGTTTCCTGGGGGGTGGAGGGGGGGGGGGGGGGGGGGGGGGTGGACCAGAGCTGTTCTGAAGGACATTTGAATCCCTGGATAACCAAAACAGAGCTGTGTTTGTTTCATTGACCTGAAGTTGAGTTGTTTGTTGGTTTAGAAAAAACAAACGTCTTTTGTGTCTGTCTGCTTGTGAACGCAGCTTTAGTCCTAATGTGATGCAATCTGTTCTTCTCTGATGTTTGTGTGGCTTCCTGTCTTTTAGCTGGAGGAACAGCTGAGCCGACTGCAGCGAGAGAAGAACGAGCTGCAGTCAAGGATGGAGGAGGACCAGGAGGACCTCAACGAGCTGATGAAGAAGCACAAAGCTGCTGTGGCCCAGGTCTGACACGTACAGCCAAACACCTCAAAGTTCTACGCCATGAGAGCTCTTAACATATGTTGTTTTCCAGTCTTGGGTTAAACATTTTAAGCTTTTAACACAATTTCTACATGAATAAAATCATGTTTGGGGGTTTCTGTAACTCAGACTCCGTAGGGTTTTCATAAAACGTGTTGGTGAATATTTCTCTACTTAGTTTGCAACAAAATTTGTCTATCAGTCACAGAATGTCTCCCGGTAGAGTTCTGCTCTTAGCACTTGATTTCCTCCTCCAAAATGACTACTTAACAGCTTTTAGTTTGTTTCTTTTTAGAAGACGAGACATGAACCTTACCTTTTCTTTTTCACGTGGCGTCTGTTCCATCGTTCTGTGTCTCGGTCTGTTTTCATCCAGGGGTTAGACCAACTCAGTATTTATCTCCACTGACTGTTTGAAATGTGCTGTGTGACAATATTCAAATGTAGACCAACGACTGGTTGCAAAACTGATTACCCTTTGGAGTTGAGCCGATTCAAGATGGCCGCCACAGCAACCTGATCTTAAAAGGACCATAACTCGGTCAGTTTTACAGACGTGAACCAAAACTGTGGTGTGGTTGTAGCTGAGACTGATCTCCAACAAATATACTGAGCACTAACCGGTCGTGCAAGATCTTTGTTTCAGGTTGTACCATTGACTATTTGAAGTCATCTCTTTGTTAGCAAAATATCTCATGAACCAGTTCAAGGGCTTTAATAAAACTCTCATAAAGTAATCATTGGTTGGACATTACATGTGGTTGAGTCAACCTTATTCAAGATGGCCGCCACAGCCAACTGGCTGTAGGACAGAAACAATGGCGTTAGTTTTACAGATGAGCTTGATGTTGTGTGGTAGTAGCTGAGAGTCGTTAAGAACACACACTTTGTGCTACTCGCTGAACTTTTCATGAACCATCATTAGACGCTCTTATTGTGAAAGAGCATGTGGGGGAGGGGGCTCTGCCTCCCTTCAAGGAACAGTCTTTAATTTCAGATGTTCCTGTCGGGGGTGGGGGGTGTGGGGGGCTGACTCGTTGGATCTTCTGGACAGCCTCTGGTCTGGTAGAGGTGTGGGGGGCTGACTCGTTGGATCTTCTGGACAGCCTCTGGTAGAGGTGTGGGGGGCTGACTCGTTGGATCTTCTGGACAGCCTCTGGTCTGGTA
>NC_056503.1:50665717-50669359 GCF_014905685.2 Nematolebias whitei
TGTGGGGGGCTGACTCGTTGGATCTTCTGGACAGCCTCTGGTAGGGGTGTGGGGGGCTGACTCGTTGGATCTTCTGGACAGCCTCTGGTAGGGGTGTGGGGGGCTGACTCGTTGGATCTTCTGGACAGCCTCTGGTAGGGGTGTGGGGGGCTGACTCGTTGGATCTTCTGGACAGCCTCTGGTAGGGGTGTGGGACATGGGAAGAATGATTTTGTGTGAATTTTGACGTACGAAGACAAATGTTTGTTTGTTTAGTTTCTGTTGTTTTTACAAGTTTATTTTAACGAGAAAACAAAAACAGTTCTGGACTAAAAATGTCATAAACATCACAGTGATGTAAATTTGTCTTTTAATAGTTGAAATATTGTTTTAATGTTTTTGTTTAGTCACTGGTTTAAGTGTCTGAAGATTCTTGTACAAATACAATAATTACTCTTGTTGCCCCCCCAACGACAGTGTTTAATATCAGCAGACCGTCAGTGCCCTCACTTCTGTCCTCTCCTGTTTGTCTTCAGTCGGCTCAGAACTTGGCCCAGATCAGTGACCTACAGTCCCAGCTGGAGGAGGCTCTCAAGGACAAGCAGGAGGTTCAGGAAAAGGTTAGTTGTGACGAACACACAGGATAGAACCAGCTGCTGCACACATCGCTCCGGATTTACAGAAATAAAGAGTTCCTTGTTTCTTTAAGCTCTTCTGGACCGAGACTAAACATTTCAGCTCATCCTTTAAAACATCTACAGTGGTGCTTAAAGTTTGTGAACTCTTTATTTTCTATATTTCTGCATCAGTCTGACCTAAAACATCTTCAGATTTTCACACAAGTCCTAAAAGTAGACGAAGAGAACAAGTTCAACAAATGACACAAATATTTTACTTATTTATTTATTGAGGAGAATGATCCAATATTAAATATGTGTGAGTGGTAAAACTATGTGAACCTTTGCTTTTATTACCTGCTGTGACCCCCCCCCCCCCCGCAGCAGTAACTTCAACTAGATGTTGAGCGGAGTAGGTGAAGGTCCTTTTGTCTAGTTCAGTCCTCACTGAGGGAACACTACAGGTAATGATGTCCTGAGAGCGCACGCTGTAGCTGCACTCACACAGAGACATGTAGGAGGAGATGTATGAAGGCAGCAGACCAGGAAGTGATTTAAAGATGAAGATGTACCAGTGGGAGAGTCTGTGTGGAGTTAATGGTGACCAGTTAACCAGTGAATACGGGGTGCAGTGGTGGGTACGGTAGTTACAGCCAGTTATGAATCTTAGTGCACCATGATAGACAGCATCCAACATCTGCAGCATCCAACATCTGCAGCATCCAACATCTGCAGCATCCAACATCTGCAGGTTCTTGTAGGAGCGTTCATGTAAATAATGTCACCGTGATCAATGGAGGGAAGGAAAGTCACAGATACAAGGCGTTTCCTAACATTCAGAGTTATAGAGTTCATTTTCTGACAAAAAAAAACGTGTTGTTGACTCCAACTCAAAGCTGAAGCCTAAAACCATCTCTAAACATAAAGAACCTTTTAAAGTCGAACAAAATGAAGTCTTGTTCTGTAAAAGGTGGAAATATTTTCTTAAGTGGGTGTTGGTGATTTTTAGCCTTTTTTCACGAGCTCCTCCTCCGTGTCCTTTCTGGCGTCCGTACATCATGATGAGAATCACAGCTGTCCTGTTACAATTAATCAGTTCTGCTGGTCCATTTATGTTGTTGCAGCGCTGGAGGAAGAACAACAGAGATGTTTGTTCTGTTCCCTCCTGGACCAGCTGAGCACAAAATAAAAAGTGATTAACTCAAGTTTTACTCATCAGTCTTTTCACAAACTCTTGTTTTTCATTTGATTCTTCTTCGTGTGTCCTAGATGCAAGTGCTCCAGAGCCAGCTGGACTTCCAGGAGCAGTCCATGGTGGAGAAATCCCTCGTCAGTCGTCAAGAGGCTAAACTCCGTGAGCTGGAGTCCAAGCTGGAGTTTGAAAAGACGCAGGTCAAACGTCTAGAGGTGAGTCCAAACACCGTTCAGTGGTGCCTGTAGGCATCAAGGGTGAGAACACGACATGTTTGTAGGTTCAAACTACAGACATTAAGACAGATCTGCTGTACCTGGACCTCCTGTTCATATCTGTACCTTGACCTCCTGCTCATATCTGTAACTTGACCTCCTACTCATATCTGTACCTGGACCTCCTGCTCATATCTGTACCTGGACCTCCTGCTCCTGAGAGGAGTTTCTTTAAGGACTCTTAACGTTTTAATTTGCTCATAAAGACGAGACGTTTAGTTAAAAACACTGAATCGTTTCCTGTTTTCATGCAGTAAATCCAAATTATAAAAGATCACTGCAGAACAAACTGAAGGTTCTTGATGAAGAAGACATTTAAAAAGCTTCTGTTTCTGTAGAACCTGGTGGCTCGTCTGAAGGAGAACGTGGAGAAGCTGACAGAAGAACGAGACCAGCGTTTCAGCAGTGAGAACCGTGAGAAGGAGCAAAACAAACGTCTGCAGAGACAGATCCGAGACGTCAAAGAGGAGATGGCCGAAGTGGCCAAGAAGGAAGCTGAAGCAAGCCGCAAGAAGCACGAGCTGGTGAGGAAGAAGCAGACATGAAGAAGACAACGTGGTGCCAGTGGAGCTCTAAGCAAAGATCTGACTGGACTTGTTGTGTCACTTTTAGGAGATGGACATCGAGAGCTTAGAAGCAGCCAATCAGAGTCTTCAGGCCGATCTCAAGCTGGCCTTTAAACGGATCGGTGATCTGCAGGCCGCCATCGAAGACGAGATGGAGAGCGATGACAACGAAGAGCTCATCAACAGGTAGCTCCTCAACATCTCACATGTTTTCATTAGACACCGGGATGAATGTTCAGAGTGACACCTGAACACCACGTGATGCAGACACAGTTTCACATCAGTTTTCGTTCTGTTTCATGGTTTTACAACTCCTGAAACAGGCCGTGAGGTGTGATGAGCGACACTAACTCCATCAACACACATCAGATCATTACTCATGAGAATAATCTTGTTTAGGTGTTTGAAACTCTGTAGAGCTGCTGGGTGTGTATCATGTCTCCTAACTCAGTCTGACTTCTAAAGATGGAGTCATGTCATTAAAGTCACTTTGCTGCTGATCTTTTGTGTGTTTGGTCCAAGACTGTTCACTGGAAGAGTTGGTTTTTACCTTCCACAAGTCAGGAGGACAGCAGGAAGTAGAGTTCAACCAGATGTTTGTGCCGTTCACTGTCACCCTGACACAACATGTCCAACCTGCCTCAAAGTCTTTACACAAGTGCACGTGAATAAATCTGCTGCACTGGTGCTGATAGCAGAGTTTTTCTCTGCTGCGTTTACAAACGTGTAGCCTTGATGTTCATTTCTACTCCTGCAGTCAAAGTCGTGTAAAATGTTTGTTCCTCCCAGGTCAAGGTTCAGTCTGACTGTCTGCAGGACGCTGAGCTCCAGCTGAGCTTCGGTAGTCTTGAACAGCACTGGGTCGGTCAGGTCGACGCTCCGTGTCCTTCAGTCAGGTCGATGCTCCGTGTCCTTCAGTCAGGTCGACGCTCCGTGTCCTTCAGTCAGGTCGACGCTCCGTGTCCTCCAGTCAGGTCGACGCTCTTTGTCCTTCAGTCAGGTCGACGCTCCGT
>NC_056503.1:50669459-50672621 GCF_014905685.2 Nematolebias whitei
GGTCACAGTTTGATGTAGGTTGTTGTGTCGGTAAGACCCAAAGGCACAAACACATAGAAGTAAACAGAGTCGAGCAGGAGGATCCTGAAAGCTAACAATGAATGTTATTGGGTGTAAGAGATGCCCGACCCGTGGCAGCAGAATGTCACAGACAGTTTATGTCTCTTCAGCACTGTGTCTGTTTGCTACACCCCCCCTCAGCTTTCTGCTGGGTTTAACCAACACTTTGGTGCTCACACACATTAACTGTGGCCGACAATAACTGTAAAGTATTCAGACTCAGTTACATCATGCCCACCGCGCTCCTTCTGGTTCGAGAATAAAGAAATCTCCTCATGAGCTCTAAATAAACATGGATCATTCACTGACGGACCCCTCCAGGAGTTTTGGAACAGCAAGGCAGCTTCCTTTGTTTCAGTTGTTCGTTTGAGTTTAAGATCAAAAGATGAGAACGAGACAAGAGTCCAGATTTTCAGCTTTTATTTCCTGGTGTTTACATGTAGATGTGTCCAACAATTCATGCTGCCGTGAGACCAACCGCTCTCCAAGTGATCAGAACTATTGGAACGTGTGACTGACAGGTGTTTCTTGTTGACCATGTTGCCTTTCAGGTTGGTTGTTCAAACATTAAATAGCTCCACATGGCTAGTCTTCTTTAATAGTCTGGGTTTAACCCTATAAAAACTGTTTCTTGTTAAAGAGGATAAACCAACATGAAGACCAGAGAGAGTCTGTGAGAGAAAAGAAAAGCATTTTGAAGCTGAGAAAAGAAGGAGAGTCGATCAGAGCCATTGGACAAACATTGGACGTAGCAATCACAACAGCTGGGAGTGTCCTGAACAAGAACGAAAGTAGCGGTGTGCTGAGCAGCAGACGCCCAACAGGTCGGCCAAGGAAAACACCAGTAGCTTCCATCACCAAGGACCTCCACAGTGCAGGGGTGAAGATCTCAATCCACCGTCCAAAGACTCCGAGAGCAGAAATATAAAGGCCCAACCACAAGATGCAGAGCACTCATCAGCAGAAGAATCAGACAAGAACTGCATACAGCTCATCTGTGAAGCACGGTGGAGGTAACTTTGTGGTTTGGGCGTGCACGGTTGCTTCTGGAACAGGCTCATGAATATTTACTGATGATGGTAGCAGCAGAATGAATTCTGAAGAGGACAGAAACTTTTAGGAGCAATGCCACAGAACTAACTGGGAGGAGATACCATACCATACCACTTTATTTATAAAGCACTTAAAACATCTACAAGGCCAACCAAAGTGCTGTACAGACAAAACAACAGGAACACACAAAGCAAAATACAAAAGAGATGAGATGACCCAAAGGACTTCACTGGAGGAACAAAGTGGAAGGTTTTAAACTGGCCAAGTTTGTCACCAGACCTGAACCCAGTAAAGAACACATTTTACCTCCTGAAGAGGCGACTGGAGGGAGAACCTCCTGAAACAAACCAGAACTGAAAGAAGCTGCAGTAAAAGCCACAAATGAAGAACGCAACAGTTTGGTGATGCCCATGAGTCGCAGGATTCAGGCAGTTGCTGCAAGCAAGGCTCATGCCACTAAACATTAAATGTTATTTACTTTAAGATTGTTTGTTCTTTTACTTTTGTTCACCTATACTGTGGTCTCAGTCAAACGGTGGCATGTCCTGAGCTGTTGAACACGACTACAGGTGAATACCATGAAGTAAAAGCTGAAATTCTGAAGTCTCGTCTCATACTCATCTTTTGATCTTAAACCCAGACGTCCAGTGAACAACAACAACAACAACAACAACAAAGGAAGTTGCCTCGCTGCTCCGATATTCCTGGAGGGATCTGTCGACTTGCTGTTTAAATACTGAGGAAAACTGAAGCAGGTTTGGACTTAAAGGCCGTTTGCCCATGAATGATTTGGTGTGCGTGAACAGAAAGGCTGCACGTGAAGAAGCTCCAGTACGAGTCAGAAAACGTTCTCATTGTTCATGTTGGAGCAGCACAAACCATTCATCTGCTCAGAGGACCGGCAGCCGTGGGTTGGGTGATGTGAAATATTTACAGCACAGGAAGTGGAAAACCTGATTCTGACCCTGAGAATTTAAAAAGGCTCTGACTGAAAAAGCTCCAGGATTTTCAGACGGAACAAACATTTGTAAATTAAAAGCTCTAAGACAACTCTGAAGCTACACTTCAGGTTTAACAAATAATTAAAAGGAAAGTTTGAGCTTTTTTGAACAGCTTAACATTTTCCATTGTATTTTTTATTAGTGCAAAGTGATCATCAACACATTCACTTTACTAATGGAAAACAAAAACACAACAATTACCAACAATTAAAAAGAATGAAAGAATAAATGCTATAAAAAATCTTTCTAAACAAAGCCCAAAGATCCTGATTTTCCAAGTGCAACATTAATCTACAGGCAGTGTGAAAAAAGCTGAAGATTGAAGCATATGAATGCCCACTCCTCTCACATGACTTTATTTCTCTAAAACAAAATAAATCTACAAAATCAACTGATTTAAATGTTCATATTCAAATCACAGGAGCAGCAAACAAGCTGTGTTCATCGTACAGAAGCCAGGGCCCCTTCTTGTTTTATAACGAACACTAACCAATGCCCATAACTTCATGTCATTTAAATTTAAATTAAAACCCAATACTGATTTTAGTTTACAACTCATTAATAAGATCATTCTCTTTGACTCCCAAAACTGAAACATGTCTATGTGCCCCCCCCCCCTCCCCCCCCGACAGGACGGTGGAGTTGTGGGTGAAGCAGGCGGGGCACTCAGTTCTGTTGACAGGGCACTCAGTTCTGTGGGTGGGGCACTCAGTTTTGTGGGCGGGGCACTCAGTTCTGTGGGCGGGGCGCTCGGTTGAGCAAAGGCTTCTGGGACGGTTACTTTGCGTGTAAGTTTGACGACGTCTTATTAATTTTTGTTCCATCCCAGTCATTCAGACGTTGAGGGTCTGCCTGAGGTTGGGAGGTGTCAGGAACAGGAACTTCTCCTCTCAGACCTTTTTGTCCATGTGCTTTTGTGATAGTTCCCTGCTTGTGGCCATCAAGATTTGTATTTGATTCTTTTGACTCAAGTATGAGATTTTACTGTGTCGATGTGCAGTACTTTTTATTTTGACAGTTTGACACAAACTAGTCTTTCTGTTTGTGC
>NC_056503.1:50672721-50672887 GCF_014905685.2 Nematolebias whitei
AGTTTGAGGGTTAATGCAAAGCTAACGGACAGTTTGAGGGTTATTGCAAAGCTAACGGACATTTTGAGGGTTAATGCAAAGCTAACGAGCAGTTTGAGGGTTAATGCAAAGCTAACGAGCAGTTTGAGGGTTAATGCAAAGCTAATGAGCAGTTTGAGGATTAATG
>NC_056503.1:50672897-50675397 GCF_014905685.2 Nematolebias whitei
CAGTTTGAGGGTTAATGCAAAGCTAATGAGCAGTTTGAGGATTAATGCAAAGCTAACGGCCAGTTTGAGGGTTAATGCAAAGCATGACTCAAATGTTAGAAGTCATTTGAGTTTTTGTTCAAAACATGAATTCTAATGGATATAAGTTCTATGTGTTGTCGTCAGTGCATGTTCTCATACAATGGTAAAATTAGTCTCTGCATTTAACCCATTGCACCTGGGATACAGCCAGGTGGAGCAGTGGGCAGCTATGTAGGTGCCCGGGGAACATTTGGGAATTGGGTGTCTTGTTCAGTGATACCATGACATGTGTGAATGGCTGGGGATCGAACCCGAGACTTTTGGGTCCCTGGTCGGCTGCCCTACCTCTACCCCATCTCGGCCCCCAAGTGAGCATTTTATACTGTAGGTGTTCTGAACCCTGACAGAAAATAATTTCAGCGAGACTTCCCATTTAGAGTGGATGTAGTGAACATCTGTTTGCTCGCAGCTGAACATGATTAGTCTCGTTCTTTCTGCAGCGAGGCTGTTTCCTGTTTTTCACATTACAAAGAAAAGTGACTATTTCTGAAGTAAACGTTGACAAAGTTATTTAAGAGCCACATAAAATGGCCAACACTGTTCAGCTCTAAACAAATGAACCCAGTTGTTAGTAATGGTTTAAACGTTCAGTCAGACTGTAAGTGTGTTCCACCATCGTTAGGACGGGTAAGACTGAAGAAGTCACGGTTAGGCCACACCATGCGTCACTCTGCGATCGAACCACCTACTGTCTGTCAGTCACTGTCAGGCCGGTACAAGTACTTCATCACCAAACTGTCCACCTTCTTCTTTCTCTTTTTCTCATCCTTCCTGTTTAAGGGCTGGCCCTCCTCCTCTTCTGGGTCAGAAGCAGTTCTAGCTGGAGCCTTCTTTACGCTGCTTGAACTTCGGTATGAGATGGTAGATGCATCAGAGCTAGACCCTGAGTCTGACTCAGAATCTGAGGAAGACGAAGATGACCGATTCCTTTTCTTGGACTTTTTGTGCCTTCTTTTGGAGCTGCTTCTGCGACGTGTTTTTTCACCAGAACTGTGAGACTCGGAGCTGTGACTTCTCTTCTTCTTCTTCTTGCTCTTGCCGTTGCTCTTGCTGCAGCTGCTGGCACTGCGGGACGGTTTCCTGCAGTCCACGTCAGGTTCAGGGCACCGGAGACTGCTAGTGGGGCGAGTACGGTCTCCATCCCTCAGAGCTTTACCCTCGTCTTTATTGCTTTGGGATTTTTCCTCCTCGTCATTGGAGTCTTCCAAGCTCTTTCGCTTAAACTTGATAGGTTTAAAACTCAGCACTTCGTTTATAGCTTTCTCCAGGTCAGGGTCGAGGTAGTTGCGGTGACTGACAGGCTTGATATCAGAGTCATCAACTGAGTAATTGTCAGAAATGGATCTAGCTTGTGGTGGAGGCATGGAGACACTGCGACCCGTGGATGAGTGAGGACTGTACGCTGACCTCTCAGTGAAAGCCACGCTGCAACTGTCATCCACAGCAATGTCAAAGTCGCTCAGTCGGCTGCTGCGGCCCAGCAACATGTGGGAACCTGGCTGGCTAACGCTTCCAGGACTGCGACTCCTTGACCGACGACTAAAACACGGGCTGCTAGGACTGCTGCCGTACAGTAACCGCTCACTTCTGCCCTCTTCTAAACGTGAGGTGCTTCGATGGAATCCCTGTCGGCTTAGACCGAAGCTGCTGCCAGGCCTCGTCTCTGAGATGAAGCTGAGATTTGTTGCAGGTCGACTGGACGAAACGAAGGATTCTTTGTCAATTTGACTCAATCGGCTGTCTATACCTCTCCTGGCTCTGCTGTTTGCCTCAGAGATGACGGATTCTCTGCCACTGAAGTCTTCCTGTGCCTGGGCAGTCTTCCAGCAGCTCACAGAGTACGTCTCGTCATGAAGGTCAGAGGGTTTGAATTTGGACTTCTGGAAGGTCAGAGAGCTCTCTGTGGCAGCGCTCTCTCCTTTGCTTCCTAATGAATCCAGGTTGGACTGTTTTCTGTAACTTAAGGAGCTCATGACTGACACCGGCCTGTTAGTCTCTACCTCTTTGTCGTCTGAATTCACCTCCTGACACAGTTTCCACTCTTTCCCTTCCTTTGCGTCTACATTTACAGCATATCTAAAACAACAAACAGTGGACAAATAAAGGAAAGGACACAAAAAGAGAAAATGGCCAAGATAACAAATTAATTCAACAATTAAAAAAAGAAAAAGCCAGCATTCGTAGACATTTTTAATGGATTTATTTGTTTAATTTGCCATTTTTAACTATAAAAATTAGTAAATTAAAGTTTGTAGGTATCTGACAGGGGGTTGAGTCAACAAGACAAAAACCTTTTTGTTTGTTTTGAGCTTAATAACACTTTAGTTGTATAACATGAATGACTTCTTTATCAAGTGTGCAGCTCTTCTTACAGAGCTGTATTTCTTGGGGCTTCTCAAATAACCTTTTGGAAGTTTGT
>NC_056503.1:50676586-50677598 GCF_014905685.2 Nematolebias whitei
GTGCCTTTGGGTCTTACCGACACAACAACCTACATCAAACTGTGACCCAGTTAAGTCCCTGTGGTACTACGGCACACATAAAATCTCTCTAAAGGTTTTGGGAAAAACAACCCCTCGCATTCAGAGCGATACGGCAAGACTGATGTTGGTATGGAGCTCAACTTTCTTTGCACTCAGTAAAACGTGGCATGACATTTACAGAAAAAGTAACATTCTTTGGTTGTTATAACAATCACAACATAGACATATAAACCTGGAACTCCCAACCCACAAAGCCTTTTGGAGAAGAGCTGGAATGTATTGAAGAATCCCAAACACATCAAGCTTCCATCAAACCACGTAGGATTCTTTCCCAATGCACCCAATGCAACGTGGGTGCAGTTTGATTGCTACAAGTCTGAACTCCCTCAATGCACATTAAAAACTGCACTCAGTCCAGCGTCAGAGGTGTCTAGGCCACTTGCATCAAGAGACCTTTAGCAGTACGAACACCAGTCCATGTCAAACCTGAACGTAGGGCCTCCTACTGATCTGAGGTGACCCCAGTCAGCTACTGACACCTTCAGTCCCACTCATAATGTTGACTATCTAAAATAATTAATCACTCAACAGATTTCAATGAAACTGTCAGAAATGTATCATTGGATGTACAGTATGTCTAAAAAGTGTTAAAGTTTGGTATCAACCCAGCTCAAGATGGTTGCCACAGCGGAACAATCTTAGTCAACTAAAAAGGCTGTAAACAGTCAGTTTCACAGTTATCAAGCTAAAATTAGGTGTTCTGCCATGACTGACCTACATCTTATATTCTGAGCACGAACAGATGAGGTCAGATATATGTTTAGAACTTTGCCACTAAACTACTGAAATTAATAAATATATCTTGAACCAATAGAACTACAAGTGATGAATCTAAAAAATTTGAGTCAGGTCCTCGGGACAGATTCTTCTTTTTGGGACATTTCATCTTTTATCCAAAAGACTTCTTCAGTCTGAGGAGCTGCATCAAACT
>NC_056503.1:50677698-50680576 GCF_014905685.2 Nematolebias whitei
GTGCCTTTGGGTCTTACCGACACAACAACCTACATCAAACTGTGACCTAGTTAAGTCCCTGCGGTACTACGGCACACATAAAATCTCTCTAAAGGTTTTGGGAAAAACAACGCCTCGCATTCAGAGCGATACGGCAAGACTGACGTTGGTATGGAGCTCAACTTTCTTTGCACTCAGTAAAACATGTGGCATGACATTTACAGAAAAAGTAACATTCTTTGGTTGTTATAACAATCACAACATAGACATATAAGCCTGGAACTCCCAACCCACAAAGCCTTTTGGAGAAGAGCTGGAATGTATTGAAGAATCCCAAACACATCTAGTTGGCTTCCATCAAACCACGTAGGATTCTTTCCCAACGCACCCAATGCAACGTGGGTGCAGTTTGATTGCTACAAGTCTGAACTCCCTCAATGCACATTAAAAACTGCACTCAGTCCAGCGTCAGAGGTGTCTAAGCCACTTGCATCAAGAGACCTTTAGCAGTACGAACACCAGTCCATGTCAAACCTGAACGTAGGGCCTCCTACTGATCTGAGGTGACCCCAGTCAGCTACTGACACCTTCAGTCCCACTCATAATGTTGACTATCTAAAATAATTAATCACTCAACAGATTTCAATGAAACTGTCAGAAATGTATCATTGGATGTACAGTATGTCTACAAAGTGTTAATGTTTGATATCAACCCAGCTCAAGATGGCTGCCACAGCGGAACAATCTTAGTCAACTAAAAAGGCTGTAAACAGTCAGTTTCACAGTTATCAAGCTAAAATTAGGTGTTCTGGTTGCCATGACTGACCTACATCTTATATTCTGAGCACGAACAGATGAGGTCAGATATATGTTTAGAACTTTGCCACTAAACTACTGAAATTAATAAATATATCTTGAACCAATAGAACTACAAGTGATGAATCTAAAAAAGTTGAGTCAGGTCCTCGGGACAGATTCTTCTTTTTGGGACATTTCATCTTTTATCCAAAAGACTTCTTCAGTCTGAGGAGCTGCATCAAACTTAGCACCTTCTCATAGTGGCTCAACCGGTCTGCTGGTGACATCCAGAACTAGCTGTTCACATGATAACGGAGGACCATCAACCTAACGATTGATCGTTAGTGCCCTGATCTTTGCTTGCTATTCACAGAGGGCTGAGTGATGCTGGCAATAACAGCATTGTAAGAGGGGGGCAGTTGAACATGGAGGCCTATTATCTAGAATTGTATATTATTCATCTTTAATAGAGGAGATGAAGAACAAGCCTAGATTTATTTAGTACAGTAGCTGGACTAATACAGTCCTCACCTCTGTAGAGCCTACATCTGTAAGTGATGATGATGATGACACACATGACATACATACAAATAAAATTCATGCCTTTCAATTAGAGAGAAAATTTGAACCATCCTTCCTACTATCACCTCTGGTTCTGCACCTGATGAGACAACTTTAAAAATGTCACTAGAACCTGATTTATGTTTGGGCTGTCTTTGTCCTGTTCTGCTCTCTGAATTGTCAAAAATAATAGCTTCATCCAAATCATCCACAAGAAAATCAACAATTGTGGCTTATCTGAATCTGATTCCCCATTTGGCCTTGGATACAAACCAATTATCAAATTTCTCTTGGGACACGGGTAACTAGGGACAAAAGCTCAGTCTATCGCAACCACCGCTCCCTCTGAGAACTTCTGTGCAGGCTTATCAGAGCTGCCGGCTGAACAACAACAGAACTGTGGCCTATCTGAAAGTGCATGGACAAGTCTCAACGTCTTGGCGTCAGATGAATATGTAATCATGTTTTTAAATGTGCTGCTGGTAGAGTTTTTTGATGTCTCAAATCGTGTCCTGATAGGACAAGATGTGAAGAGATCTTTTTTGTAATACCACTATCTATCCTTATGGTTCTTACCCTTTTTTATCTAAAAATATTCTGATAAAGAATAAGGGGCTGCGCTTTTTAGCAGCAGCAACGTGCACTCCGCCCATCTTTCAGACGACTGCACGAACATAATCTCACTGTATTTCGGTATGATGATAATAAAGCTCATTCTGATTCACATGTCTGCTAGATCCCATCCCAACCAGGCTATTTAAAGACGTACTTCCCCTAATTAATTAAATTAAATCATGAAGTCTAAAAAACAACCAAAAAGAATAGTGTTTGTGAAACAGCAGCAGATTTCTGGGAAACATTCGAGTGGTCTCAAACTCGCAGAGTTTTATTAGATGTGAGGTTCATGCAGCTCAGTGTGTGAAGAAGACATGCAGTAAAAGAGAGGAGGAAGGTGAGTTACAGGGAACCTTCAACACTGTTCATGATGCATTACATCATCACTCTGCCGTTTCTGTTAGAGAGCCGAAGCAGCAGATGAGTTGCTTTAACAAATCATTGTTTCAAGCCAAAACAGTGAAGAGATAAAACCATTCCTCTGCGTTTGTGTTTAAATAAAATAAAAACTGCTGCATCATTTCCAGTGAGGTTACAAACAACAACAGATGATGTCTCTCACGTTTTGTTCTTTCTTTTCTGATACTTTGTCACCATGTCTTGCAAACTGGATGTGAGGAGGATGAAAGTACAAACAGGAGAAGAGAAAAATAAAGAAACAGAACAAAACGTGAAACAAGTCAAATACATAAATACTGAAAACTGATGGAAACACTGAACAGATCAGGGGAGATGCTGTGATAGCCCAGATTTATGCCTGCTTTTGGCACACCAGTTCCACAAAATATGTCATGTTATGAAGGACACGGAGCATCGACCTGACTGACAGAAGGACATGGAGCATCGACCTGACTGACAGAAGGACACGGAGAGTTGACCTGACTGAAGGACACGGAGCGTCGACCTGACTGACTGAAGGACACGG
>NC_056503.1:50680676-50682266 GCF_014905685.2 Nematolebias whitei
ATCTTTTATCCAAAAGACTTCTTCAGTCTGAGGAGCTGCATCAAACTTAGCACCTTCTCATAGTGGCTCAACCGGTCTGCTGGTGACATCCAGAACTAGCTGTTCACATGATAACGGAGGACCATCAACCTAACGATTGATCGTTAGTGCCCTGATCTTTGCTTGCTATTCACAGAGGGCTGAGTGATGCTGGCAATAACAGCATTGTAAGAGGGGGGCAGTTGAACATGGAGGCCTATTATCTAGAATTGTATATTATTCATCTTTAATAGAGGAGATGAAGAACAAGCCTAGATTTATTTAGTACTGTAGCTGGACTAATACAGTCCTCACCTCTGTAAAGCCTACATCTGTAAGTGATGATGATGATGACACACATGACATACATACAAATAAAATTCATGCCTTTCAATTAGAGAGAAAATTTGAACCATCCTTCCTACTATCACCTCTGGTTCTGCACCTGATGAGACAACTTTAAAAATGTCACTAGAACCTGATTTATGTTTGGGCTGTCTTTGTCCTGTTCTGCTCTCTGAATTGTCAAAAATAATAGCTTCATCCAAATCATCCACAAGAAAATCAACAATTGTGGATTATCTGAATCTGATTCCCCATTTGGCCTTGGATACAAACCAATTATCAAATTTCTCTTGGGACACGGGTAACTAGGGACAAAAGCTCAGTCTATCGCAACCACCGCTCCCTCTGAGAACTTCTGTGCAGGCTTATCAGAGCTGCCGGCTGAACAACAACAGAACTGTGGCCTATCTGAAAGTGCATGGACAAGTCTCAACGTCTTGGCGTCAGATGAATATGTAATCATGTTTTTAAATGTGCTGCTGGTAGAGTTTTTTGATGTCTCAAATCGTGTCCTGATAGGACAAGATGTGAAGAGATCTTTTTTGTATTACCACTATCTATCCTTATGGTTCTTACCCTTTTTTATCTAAAAATATTCTGATAAAGAATAAGGGGCTGCGCTTTTTAGCAGCAGCAACGTGCACTCCGCCCATCTTTCAGACGACTGCACGAACATAATCTCACTGTATTTCGGTACGATGATAATAAAGCTCATTCTGATTCACATGTCTGCTAGATCTCATCCCAACCAGGCTATTTAAAGACGTACTTCCCCTAATTAATATCCACATGTTGGATCTGCTCAATTTGTCTTTGATAAATGGTCATTAAATCATGAAGTCTAAAAAACAACCAAAAAGAATAGTGTTTGTGAAACAGCAGCAGATTTCTGGGAAACATTCGAGTGGTCTCAAACTCGCAGAGTTTTATTAGATGTGAGGTTCATGCAGCTCAGTGTGTGAAGAAGACATGCAGTAAAAGAGAGGAGGAAGGTGAGTTACAGGGAACCTTCAACACTGTTCATGATGCATTACATCATCACTCTGCCGTTTCTGTTAGAGAGCCGAAGCAGCAGATGAGTTGCTTTAACAAATCATTGTTTCAAGCCAAAACAGTGAAGAGATAAAACCATTCCTCTGCGTTTGTGTTTAAATAAAATAAAAACTGCTGCATCATTTCCAGTGAGGTTACAAACAACAACAGATGATGTCTCTCACGTTTTGTTCT
>NC_056503.1:50682366-50684357 GCF_014905685.2 Nematolebias whitei
ATATGTTATGTTAGTCTTTGTACTGTATAATCCTTAAATTTCACCATTTATAGCTGATCACACAGGTTCTTGTGAATATTGTAGACTCTGACCATTTATTTTACATAATTTTTCAGTAACTCACCCAGAATATTTTCCAAACTTTTGTCCTTGGGAGAAACATTCGGTCTTTTGTGTCTGAGTGTCAATTCTGGTTATGAATACTGTGGTGAGCTCCAAAGCATGGCCTAGTTATACAATGAAGTACTGAGGATGTTTTTCTTGCATCTCTCCATGAGAATAGACTTCAAGCAGCGGAGTGAGACCTCAGAGATTTTCTGCACTAGTCTGCACACACTGCAGGGTCTCCCTGTCAATCACTGCTGCTGTCAAAGCAAACATCTGAAGAGTGTCATCCCTGTTGGCTCATCTGTGAATTTAATGAACTAGATTGTGCTGAATTTAGCAGGACAGTCATGTAAGCTAAGGAAAAAGTTGAGGACCAAGAACACATCCCTGAGGTGCACTGCCAACACCAACCGTTTCTCCAGCTGTTTCAGGTGGGTTTGTGTTCATTAAAACTGATGAAGACAAAGTCTGGGTTCGAACAGTCTTCTGTTTGCGTCTTAAAGTGGTCAAACAAATTAGTTCTGCGGCTCCTGACTCGGTTACAAACTGGTGGTAGATGTTAAACCTCGACTTCTGCCTTTTGTTGTTTGATTTGAACTTTTCTTTTTGCCTTTGTGTGTTATTGGTTTTTAATTCTGACAAGATTACGCCCCCCTCTCCATAACATTCTTTTTGCATCCAGTTGTCTTACTGATCTGTTGATAATTAATTTAAATTAAAAAAACTTCTCCAGCTGTCCTCGTTCCTCCTGCCTCAGTTCTTCTAAATGTGTTGCTGCCATCAAATAAAAAATAAAGAATGGTACGCTCTTCTGACATGTTTACTGTGTTCCACAGAATCATATATCAGTTTGTGAGATTTGTAGTTTTTAATTGACATGTTACAGGTTCCAACCATTTTCAGACAGAGCTCCATTTTTACAACGTTTGGACTGAGTTTTTGTGCCCCCCCCCCCCCCCCCACACACACACACACACCACCCCCGGACTGACTCAACTTTTGTCTCAGTTTGCTTCTGTAAGCAAAAAGAGCAAGTTTCATTGAATCCTGTTAAAGCTGTTTTTGTCACAATCCTTCATGGACCTGTGCCAAGTGGAAAAACCAAGACGTGGTCGATCGTCAAACTCTTGAGCACATTTTCTGCCTTTAACGCGGTTTAAGGAAACATTTGTTCACTGGTTGTGGAAAGAAACAAAAGCTGCTGAAACATAAAGTAGGTTTCTTCAGGAAGTGCAAAGATGATAAAACAGAGATAACATGTGAAGGACATGCAAACAAATAAAAACGTTGTTCTTTGATCAGCAAAGAAGTTCTGGAAAAACTTAAAATCCTGTTCAAATGAAATAGAATGAGTTTTTTCCACGGTGTGCACAAAGTTCAGGTTGGTTTGGTTTCAGATTGCAGCAGACGACTAATACAAACTTCAGGTGAAAAACAAAGCAAGGGATAAAGAGCATTTAAATTAATTGTGCAGCAGCACAGCTGTACAGGAGCCCACATGGTCCAAAAACAAGCAGGAAGAACAGGCTGGTGCTTCTTTGAACATTTAACAGAATAAAAGAGTTCATTAGAAAGTCGTGCTGCTTGTGGAGTGGACAGATTATGGTTCTGTTTCATGTGGGATTAAGAGTTATCGTGACCAGCTCAGGTTCTTAAAGCAGGCAGCTGGGTCAGAACCGCTCTGTGCTCCATGATTCATATGGGTCCAGCTCTGCAGGCAAGACAACCTAACCTGGTGGACTGGTGGACTGGGGGGGTGAGACTAGGATGCGGTCTCATAAGACTTGTCCTCATCATCGTTGTCTTTTATAGAACGGGCATATTTGGATTGAGAGTAGTAGGAGCTCAGAGTCGCTGCACCTTCCTCCTTCTCTTCTTCCTCC
>NC_056503.1:50684457-50684932 GCF_014905685.2 Nematolebias whitei
CAAGACACACACATTTCAGCTTTACACAACATGTGCTGCTGCAGCTCCTGAAGGCCTCAGTGATATTTTTTACTCTTCTGTGGTTGTATAAAGATTTGATGAGTCGACCTGGCAGGAGTCAGACAGGTCAGACGACCTGGCAGGAGTCAGACGACCTGGCAGGAGTCAGACGACCTGGCAGGAGTCAGACGAGTCAGACGGCCTGACAGGAGTCAGATGAGTCAGACGACCTGGCAGGAGTCAGACGGGTCAGACGACCTGGCAGGAGTCAGACGGGTCAGACGACCTGGCAGGAGTCAGATGGCCTGACAGGAGTCAGACGGCCTGACAGGAGTCAGACGGCCTGGCAGGAGTCAGACGACCTGGCAGGAGTCAGACGAGTCAGACGGCCTGACAGGAGTCAGACGGCCTGACAGGAGTCAGACGATCTGGCAGATGTCAGACGAGTCAGACGGCCTGGCAGGAGTCAGACGAG
>NC_056503.1:50685032-50685565 GCF_014905685.2 Nematolebias whitei
CGACCTGGCAGGAGTCAGACGAGTCAGACGGCCTGACAGGAGTCAGATGAGTCAGACGACCTGGCAGGAGTCAGACGGGTCAGACGACCTGGCAGGAGTCAGACGGGTCGTTTCTTCCACATTTCGTGAGAAACTCGGTCTCTGTTGAAATTCGTCACTTTAAACTTGTTGAACTGGACTCTTGTCAGCCTGTCAGGAATCAGAACTTTCTTTTTGTGACCATCTAGTCGTGTTGTGTTTGTGAGCGTGGGACATTTAGATTTTTGTTTCAAGCCCCCTTCCCCAGCTCTCCATGACCCGTACGATGTATTAAAACACGTTGTGGAATCTGGAAAAACACCTTCACTTCCTGTTACCGTCCACATTCCACTGAGTTGATTTAAGACAAATTGTCTGTTTTTTTTTTTTCATTCAACCTTTATTTCTACAGGTAAATCCCATTGAGCCTCGAGGACTCATTTACAAGAGAGACCTGATTTAACAAAGAAAGATGACAACAATGGACAACAGCAACAACAATAAACAGTTATAAA
>NC_056503.1:50685665-50688582 GCF_014905685.2 Nematolebias whitei
TCCGCCAGAATAAAACACCAGCCCTCACACTCCGCCAGAATAAAACAGCTGAAGTGTGAGAAGCTCAGCCACGCTCTGCTTGATGTTTAGCTTCTTCTCTGGGAGTTGTAACATGTTTGGGAAGTTCACCGTCTGGATCGTTGGAGACATTTAAAGAGCTGACTTCTTCATCTGAGTGGTTTTGTCACGAGTGTGAAAATATTTCACCAACTTCCTGTTCTGTTCTAAATCACTAAATCACACATTTAGTTTGGACTCCGATTTATTGGTGAAAATCAGGTGTCTCAAACTCACGGCCCAGGGGCCAACTGCGGCCCACGGACCGATATATTGTGGCCCCCTACCTGAAATCAAAGCTTGGTGTTACTGCGGCCGCGCGTTTTTTCCTCATGAAACCCACATTTAGTTTGACTTTTATTGTTGCGGGCCCACTTCCTGTGTTGCCCCCAAACTCTCTTTTTCTTTTAAAGCCACGGTCACGTTTACTTCCTCGTCTCCACTGTTGCTGTGGTGTGTTTGAGGCATTAGTTTTATTTTTATGTAGCTGCACATATCCTCATGCATGCTCAACAATCAGGTAGAAAAAAAAGTTAAGTCAGGTCCTCTGGATGGGTTAAAAAAAATAAAAAATTATAGAAATGTTTCATCTTTCATCCGAAGGACTTCTTCAGTCTGAGGAGCTGTATTCAGCTCAGTCTTATAAATAGCACCTTCTCAGAGTGGATCAACCACTTTGTTGTTGACATCCAGAACCAACTGTTCACATGATCAAGGAGGACCATCAGCCTAACTTCTTTTTTTGTGTGGAACACTGGAAACCCATTTTTTGTGGAATACTTGATGCAGCCCAGACTCCGCCTCCAGCAGCCCCCAGGTAAGTTGAGGTTGAGACCTCTGCTTTAGATACTTCAAGCTGTTAAAATAAATCAAAAAGTCAACGATAACATCTTTGAAAAGGCAGTTTATGACATTTGAGGAGTTTGAGCTCTTGAGTATTTCTTATGAAGCCTGCAGCCAGTCTTACGAGCCAATGGCAGAGTTTGATGACATCAGATTGCACTTCTCTTCATTTTATTTAGTCTTTATTTAATGCTTTGGAGTCTAAGTTCATACGAAGGTTGACCCTCTGAAAAATTAACCAAACATAAACTCATTTACTCCACTCTGGGAGCCACCGTCTGCTCTCCGGGGCTCCCTAGCTGTCGGCTCTCTGCTCCACACAGAGGGCTGTGGTAGCTCGGTGATCTGTGGTTGTCAGACATCCGGCAAAAACAATCAAATCTTTGTGCTAGTTGGTTTGTGTGGCGACCCCTGAAGAAGGGAGCAGCCGAAAGAAGAAACTTTTTTTTTTAATTAATGCACTGCTGCTAACAGGAATCCTACCCTGACAGTTCATATTTGGGACTACGTGCAGTTTTGTCTTCACGGGTCAGAACCACTCTGCTCTTCACGCCGGCGGCGGTCTGGCTGACGAGCAGAGACGAGGTCACATCGTTCCCCCTCGCTGTGGAAACATATCCCACACCAGCAGGAAGCTTCACCTCTCAAAACGAATCAGCTCAGCATCAAAGGTTCCCATGATGCATCACTCCCTAAACAGGAAGTAGCCGTTGTAGGCGCTTCACTCAGGTGAGAATATTTCACAGTGCAAACTAAAATAAAAACTGTCCTATTAAACAACCTCAGCCTGTCTCTGAAGTCATAGGCTAAAAGCCTAATTAAGGAATGTATATCACCCGCCACCTTTTACATCACGTTTTAAAGTGAAATCATGCAGAAAAGTAAATGGACTGTACTTATACAGCTCCTTTCTATCATATCAAGATACACAAAGCTCTTTACAACACACCCTGTGTCCTCATGTCCCTCCAACACACATTCATACAGCACTCTACTATATACAAAGACTACTCAGAGGTTTAGATCACATTCATACACCAATGGGACACACATCAGAGGCATTGAGGGGTTCAGTGTCTTGCCCAGGGGTACTTCAACATATGACTGCTGGTGGAATCGAACCCCCAAATCTCCCATTGGAGGACCACTGCTCTAACCACTCAGCCACAGCTGCCCCAAAAGTGACATAGTTACATCTGTTTGGGGTGTTAGACCTGGAGCAATACACATCCTCAGTTCTGGGGTTCATTAGTAAATCTGTTGATGACGCCACCACCATCAGATATGTTAAGAGTTATCGGAACAGAAAACCTTGGCTGAATGCAGAGGTGTACACACTGCTGGAAGCCAGGAACACTGCCTTCAGGTCTGTAAACTCACAGGAGCTGAGAAGGACAAGGAAAGAGCTGGTTGCTGGTATTAAGAGGGCCGAGGCCACATCTGCACAGAGGATCGAGGGTCAGATCACCTCACAAGACCCTCGGAGCATGTGGAGGAGTCATTAAGTGTATAACGGATTGTAAAGACAGGAGTGAACACTGCCCTAGAGACCCATCTCTGCCTGATGCCCTCAACAGGTTCTATGCACACTTTGAAGACCCGAACAGACCCCCCAGCACCAGACTCACCTCACCACCGGATGAAGAGCATCTCAGCGTGACCTCAGCAGAAGTGAGGAGTACCTTCAGGAGGATTAGTCTTCACAAGTCAATCAGCCCAGACAATATCCCCAGGAAGGTGCTGAAAGACTGTGCTGACCAGCTCTGTGAGGTGCTGGCAGACATCTTTAACTCCTCACTTACCCTGACAACAGTTCCCACCTGCCTGACGACCACCATCATCATCCCAGTACCAACGAGCTCTACAGTGACTGGTCTGAATGACTATTGGCCAGTGGCCCTCACCCAGATAGTCACTAAATGCTTCACAAAACTAGCCATGACTCACATCAAAACAACCATCAACATCATCGAGGACCCTCATCAGTATGCATACTGTGAGAACCGATCAACAGAGG
>NC_056503.1:50688682-50691918 GCF_014905685.2 Nematolebias whitei
GTTGACGCCATGAAATTTGGAAACAATAGATTTTTCCCTTAAAATGAAACATTCTCTCAGTTTAAACTTTTGATCTGTGATTTGTGTTCTATTCTGAATAAAATATTAGATGCTGGCACCTCCACATCATTGCATTTAGTTTTTATTCACAATTTGTTTAGTGTCCCAACTTTTTTAGATGAATTGAATTTAATAAATCGCATCTATTACGTGTCACCGCTGACACCCTGGAAATGTGGGCCGGTGTTGTGCCAAACATCAATTGGCTGCCAAATGGCGGCCGCGGGAGCGTGCACGGGAGGATTTTAACAAGAATTTAACAAGATTAACACTTAAAAATAATTGTTTGTTTGCTCGAAAGTACAGTAAAGGTGCGTCTCAGTCTAAATTTTGCTTAATAAATGAACTTTGACATCAAATCAGCTGCATTTCAAAAGTATTCGCTGCCTGGTTGCTCTGACTGTGGGATAAAATCAGGAAGGAGGAACGCTGCGCATTTTTTCAAAATTTAACAAGATAAGCACCTAAAACAATTATTTGTTTGCTCCACATTATAGTAAAGATGTGTCTCAGTTAAACTTTTACTTAATAAATGCACTTGAATGGTGAAATCAGCTGCATGTCTCCGGGGCGGTGCAGAGAAATGAAGCTGATCTGACGGTTGCTCCAGGTGAGTTGGACAAAGGTGGCAGTCCAGCTGTGGCAAAACCATTGTGTCACTAATTGACACTTTTACCCATTACATGATGCAACAACATGCCATACTACTCAACTGCCATCTAGTGGCTGAAAATGGTAGTGTTCAATATTTTCAGTCAGAATGAATGAAAACGGTCATATCTCAGACAAACATTGGTTTATAAATATGAGCATAAAATCCATAAATACGGTGCCTTGGCGTATAAGTCGCAGGGCATGTGAATTATGCAAAAAGGTGCAACTTGCAGGCAGAAAAATATGGTACATGTATGTGGTTCCCTGGACAGGTCCCCAGTTTGTCACAGGGCCAGTCATATCCACAGAACAACAAACAATGTTGCTTTCCTCTCCTCTTCCACTCTCATCAAAGGCCAGGAGGTTCCAAGACAAGAGCTCTAAAAGCATGGATGGAGGGGTTGCCATGGCTACAAATCACCCTGTAGGTTTGCTATCTACTGAGGCGTCCATCTCCAGTGAGAGGAAATGCACATGGCCAAACTGTCAGAGCAGAGCTTTTATAACTTCAAACGAGTCCAGAATCTGCAGGAGCTTGGGGACCTCTGTCAGATGGCAACATGATCAGTTTTTTTTTAGTCCTGCTGACATTCACCATTTTCCGCTCAGACCTTTGCAGCAGAGAATCATCCAGCTGCAATCTGAGAGTAGACATTGTGTCATCTCGGTCTTGGACTCAACTACAGGAGGCCATTACTGAGAAAAGACTAGTCTTCTACCGTCGGTTCAGCTCTCTGAACTGAAGAGCTGCTTCCTCTGTGTTCATTGCTGGGCTTGAATCCGTGTGGTGACTCAGGCAGGATCTTTAAGGTGCAGGCTGACTGTAACATCAACATGTGGGTGAAAAAGGTGAAGCACCCACACCTGCCTCCACCCTCATTTGCCCTACTCTGAGCCCTTGAGCAAGGCCCTTAACCCCCACCATCTGCTCCCCCGGACGCCCTCATGGTCTCTGCTCCACACAGAGGGCTGTGGCACTGCTGTGGACCTGTCTCTGTCCCGAACACTAACATCGTCCTGGTCCTTGACCAGCATGACATCATGTCCACTTCTCCAGACTGGGAATGAACGGTGCATGAAGCCACTGATCCCAGTCTAGCTGTAAGCCAGAGCACGATGCAAAAGTAACTCTGTTCCCTTTAGGCATTTTACAGATCAGTCCTCCTCGGTCCCAGTCCGGGATGAATTAGACCGTTTGAACTGTGACGTTTTATTTAAAGAAAACTATCAGGGCTCCGTATTATTCCACATTTTTTAAGTGATCTGGTAAATCTTTGTTCAGCTCATCGGCCCGTGCTCGTGCACTGACTAACTGTGAAACTCCTCTCCAGGTCACGGCTTCAAGTTTGGACCAGTCGTCGGCAAACTCCTGTGTGAACTGAGCCTGGGAGAAGTGCCCTCCTTTGACCTTTCACCTTTCAGAATCAGACGGTTCCAGACAAACACCAAATCAGCTTTGTAGGAACAGAACTGAGCTCTGGAGTCACCATGTCCAGAAAACGTCCAGTTAACTTTCAGCTCGGATGATCTTAAAGGTGTTTAAAAACAGTTTGTTGGAAATATTTTAATATTTCAGCGTTTGTGAATTAAGTTGCTTTCCAGCAGCAAAACTTTGGGACTAACCCTGTTCTGACTGGCTGCTTTGATCTGATTTGAAAATCTCAACACATTTTATTCACAAAGGAACAAAAGAAACATGAAATGTTGAAACTAAGAAACTGCACAATGTTTGAATAAAATAAAATCATTTTAAACTTGATGACATCATCACATCTGAGATGATGTTGCAGGCTCACGTGTTCACTGTGAAGGGTCCTCTGCTTTTATCTACAGACAGACAGACAGGCAGACAGAGATAGTGAGGCAGGCAGGCAGACAGACAGGCTGGCAGACAGACAGGCTGGCAGACAGTCCTAGACAGGAAGCGAGACCAGTGGCTGGAGTTTAGGTGGAAATGCTCCATTCTGGTCTGATGGCGTATTCTAGCTGTTCAGCAGTCCTGGCTGATGGATGTTTGTTTTTTCATTTGTTCGTTCGTTCGTTCGTTCGTTCGTTCGTTCGTTCCTCCCTTCCTACCAGTTTCTTCCTCTCTGGGTCACAGGGATCAGCGGTAGCCATGTCCAGCAGTCAGAAAGTTTACAGTCACCAATCATCTTAACATGCTTGTTTTTGGTCTGTGGGAGGAAACCCACACAGCACGGAGAGAACATGAAGGTCCCAGGCCGGAATTTAATCCTGCAACATTTCCGTTTAAAGGCTGCAGCTCTACTAACTGCACCACCGTACCACCCTTCTGTGTTTCATGGTGCACACTTACTTGGTGAGAGGTCTGGACTGCAGGCGGGTCAGTTCAGCACCTGGACTCCTCTGTACAAAGCTGTTGTCACGGAAGCAGTGGTTCAACATGTTCTCTCTGAAATAAACGAGGCCTTTTGTGAAAAAGACGTGCTCTTGATTGGACCATATGTTGTTCCTAAACCTGTATATACTTTACTGCATTGATGGTGTTGCAGGAAAAATAC
>NC_056503.1:50692018-50693050 GCF_014905685.2 Nematolebias whitei
TGTGACCCTCAAACTGGATGAGTGGCTCCAACAGATCCCAGGAACAACCTCAGAGATCTCTGTCCAGAAGACTGCAGTTCTAGCTAACCCACTGAAGAGAACCCTCAAACTCACGGGCTTCTGGTGGAGGACCCAAATGTGAAATGAAACTGATCAATGAAAGAGAAGGTTGAGCTACAAGTTTTGACTATACTCCTTAAAGAATTGATCCACAATACCAGCATGTGTATGGTCATTTAGATCGGTGCCTACACCCCTACTTCAGAGTTGCGCTGCAGGCAGGGACCTCAGCGTACAGGTCAGGCGGTTCTCTCTGGCCTCTTCTCCTTTGTTCAAACTGAAACACCAGTGAGCAGCTCATCCTCCAAAGATAGTTCAGTGGAACAAATGGCCGCTTGCCTGAAACAAGGCCGGAGGCGACGACTGCGAGTCAGCCAGAAAACAAACCAGGCCGGACTGTGAACAGAGAGCGGAGGGGAGAACCACAGCCACATTGGGAAGGGTAATGAGCTCAGAGTGGAGGAAACACAGAGTGTTGCATGTTTTCACAGACGTTGCCGTCATCGGAGCTCTCTGGGGAGGAGGGACGCCTGCCTTCCCAATATTCCTCGTGTTCTCCCCCATCACCTCAATCTGTCCATCCTCAGCTCTTCTCTCTCCAGCAGATGAGCTGCAAAGGCTCAAAGAACAATTTCCATCATTCAGCTCATGAATACTGGATGGCTGACAGCAGGTCCAAGGTCAGAAAGGTTGTGGATGGAAAATGTGCAGCCCACCCATTGGAAACAGGAAGATGGAGACAAACTGGATCATTATTACCCAGTGGTGAAGCAGTGGGTTGTTGCTCATGTGTGTTTGTATGATTAGTAAAATATTTAGTGAATAAAACAACAGGTTTGACTGAAACACAGAAAGAAATCTCTGAATGCAAGTCTATAAACGACTAACATTAGGAATCAGTCCCACAGCCAGGCAGTCTTAGTAAACGTAAAATGGTTTTAGAGCTGTCAGTTTTACAGATACAGAGCTGAA
>NC_056503.1:50693150-50704546 GCF_014905685.2 Nematolebias whitei
TGGTCCAGGTGTACTTCCAATAGTCCAGGTGTACCTTCTATAGTCCAAGTGTACTTCCTATATTCCAGGTGTATGTCCTATAGTCCAGGTGTACTTTATAGGGTCCCAGGTGTACTTCATATAGTTCAGGTGCACTTTCTATAGTTCAGGTGTACTTCCTATAGTTCAGGTGTACTTTCTATAGTCCAAGTGTACTTTCTATAGTCCAAGTGTACTTCCTATATTCCAGGTGTACTTCTTATAGTCCAGGTGTACTTCCTATATTCCAGGTGTACTTCTTATAGTCCAGGTGTACTTCATATAGTCCAGGTGCACTTTCTATAGTCCAGGTGTACTTCCTATAGTCCAGGTGTACTTTTTTATGGTCCCAGGTGTACTTCATATAGTCCAGGTGTACTTCCTATAGTCCAGGTGTACTTTTTTATGGGCCTAGATGTACTTCCTATAGTCTAGGTGTACTTCATATAGTCCAGGTGTAACTATAGGATTTATCAAAAAGGAGAGTTTTAATCCCAGTCTTAAAACTGGACAATGTGTCAGCCTCACGGACAGAAACTGGAAGTTGGTTCCACAAGAGAGGAGCCTGAGAACTGAAAGTAGCTTTTGGAAACTCTAGGAACCACAAGTAAACCTGCAGTTTGAGAGTGAAGTGCTCTGTTAGGAAAATATGGAGCAATAGGATGGTTCTGCTCTGCAGCAGCTGATCCTAAAGGAGAATGTGGGGCTGTCAGTTTGTGACTTTAGGCTGAAGCTTAGTTTGGTTCTGCAGCAGAACAATGAGCTGAACACAGCAGCAACATTCCTGCACAGACACAAAATATTTACAGAGATCAGAAATTCTTCATTGCAGTTGTTGCTGCCAAGGGGGGCACAGCCAGTGATGGGGTTTAGGGGCAACTGCTTTTCCTCCTAGTGTCAGGTTGGTTTGGTTCGTGTTTTTTACTTAAATAAAAATTAATTAATTAATTTATTTATTTATTAAAAAAAAAAAAAAAATATATATATATATATATATATATATCAGATGCTCCTTCTTCAGGGGTTACCACAGAGAACCAAGTCACACAAAGACTTGGCAGTTCTTTTGTTTTTAAACCAGATGTCCTTCCTGACTCAACCACAGACACCGAGCTACCACAGCCTCTGTGTGGAGCAGAGAGCTGCATCTAGGATACCCGGAGGAGCAGATGGTGGAGGTTAAGGGCCTTGCTCAAGGGCCCAAAGTGGGGCAAATGAGGGTGGAGGCAGATGTGGGTGCTTCACCTATCCCACCCACATTTTGATGTTGTTGGTCCGGGGAGTTGAGCTGACGACCTTCCGATCACAGACCCACCTTCTCTAACCTCTGCGCCACCACTCCCCCTACTTAACATTCGTCTGAGGTGTGACAATAAAACACACCAAGAAGAAATCTGTGAGGAGCTGTTTTCACATCACTGTACTTTAAACAGAAAATAGTTCTATATTAACAGTAGAAGTATTTTGTATTTGCTGCAGTGCACATGTGCACGCACAGAACCTCCAACCAGAACCTCCAACCAGCCACAGTTTTCCCAGATGAGAGCTCCCTGTTCAGCGCGTGTACCGTGTACATGCAGCTCTCCACCACGGCAGGTTCAGGGATCAGGCCAGGCATACAGCGAGCAACAAAACGCCGGAGGATGTCGATGTCGGTCCGCTCTGTCTGTCGGTCTCTCTGATCTGGGTCCGTCCTGCTGCCCATATGGTAACAGATCTGCAACCAGAACACGTTTGTGACGTCAGTCACGTAGAAAAGTCTTGTAACACATTCCAACCTCCCAGGGTTCAATTAAACTGTTTGATTTGCACACCTATTATTTTAAACAATATGGCATGTGTAGTGTTTTCATACTTTTGGTTAACCGGTTCGATCAACTTCCTACTTAGTAGGAAAGTACCGTATTTTCTGGCGTATAAGTCGCATCAGTCAAAAAAAGGATCATGAAGAGGTAAAAAACATATACTGTATAAGTTGCATTTATTAATGGTCAAAACAGCTTCATTTCACCTGGGCTGCGTGGCACCATCCATTCATGCATCCATCCAATCCAGCCATCATTCATCCATCCATCCATCTATCCATCCATCATCCATCCATCCATCCATCATTCATCCATCCATCCATCCATCATCCATCCATCCATCCATCCATCCATCCATCCATCCATCCATCTATCCATCCATCATAGCTAGAGCCACTAGCTCTTCAACATTCCTCCGCCTGCACCAGCTGCGTGAAGCGAGTGCACATGGGAGGACTCACTGTTGCAGTTCTTCGAAATTTAAAGCGTCAATCAAAAATTGTTATGAATATGGAAAAAAACAGATAAAAGTTGCTTTAGCATACAAGTCACAGGACTGACTAATCTATGCAAAAAAACTGCAACTTATACACCGGAAAATATGGTAAATATGAAATAAACAGCTGGAGGACCATCCTGGTAACAGTGCACAGCTCAAAGCCTGCCTCGCTGATGCTGTGGCCGTGCATTAGTGCCTCTGGCGTCTGCAGCGTGCACGTCTGGAAAGGCACCATGTGCGCAGAATACAAGAGTGCTGCCAAGCAGAGCGGAGACTTGAGCAGCTGGAGTCCAGCATTACATAAGAACTGGACGTTTCCATCCCAAACCTCCAACAGCTGCTCGCTCAGATCCTGGACATCTGCAGACTGTTGTTAAAGGAAGAGGAGATGTGTACACCCTCACTGTAGTGAGAGATCCATGTCACCATTTGGAAGATGAACCAGGTCTTGTTTAGAAGAAGATGATACAGATTTGTGTATTAGGGCATTTTATCTGTGAGAGCTGCAGTGCATCATTGTGAGGGTCATGTATGTCCCCCCGACACTAAAGAGGAGGAGCTACACGACATGATCACCAAACATGAAAACACGTCTCCTGACGCTGCTGTCATTATTCTGGCAGATTTCAATCACTGCAGTCTTCAGGGAAAATCTCTAAACTGCATCAGTTCGCATCAGGGGGGATAAAATACTGGATCTCAGCTCCAGCAACATCAGGAATGCCTCCTCAGATGAACCCAAACCTCACTTTGGCCTAATCACCTGACAATCTGTCTCAAACCAGTTTACAACAAAAGGCTTGAGACACAGTCAGGACCAGTAAAACCTGGACTGGTGGTGCAAAGCTGCTTGGAGGCCAGACTGGAGCACCTTCAAGGAGGCTGCAAACAATATCCAAGAGTATGCAGAGACCATGAGGTGGCAGGTGACTCACACAGGTCCTGAAAGCTCTGAAGAAGGTGAACCCCAACAAGGCTGGGGGAAATGAATAAGTTCTTCCCAGTTCTGAAGGCCTGTGGGGAACAGCTGGAGTACATGCTGACATCTTCAACCTGTCATTATGCCAGGCAGTGGTTCCCCATGTTTCCAAATCCAGCATCATTGTACCAGTTCCCAGAAGTCCAGACACATCCACCCTTAGCGACTACAGACCAGTGGCACCAACACCTGTTGCTATGAAGTTTCTAGAAAAACTGGTTCTTAAGCATCGACTGCACGGTCCTGGATACTGTTGACCCCCTCCAGTTTGCCCACCGCCCTGATCGATCAGTGGATGATGCAGTAACACTACACCACACTCTGCAACATCTGGAAAGCAGCAGAACATGCCAGAATGCTCTTTCTGAACTAAAGTTCAACTTTCAGTACCATCCACCCGGGTGCTGATATAGAAGCTGACAGACCTTGGCGTCTCGACTCCCAGCTGCAACTGGATCCTGGACTTCCTGACAGATAGACCACAGGTGGTGAGAATGGGAGGACCAGTGTCTGCTGCTTTTTTTTTTTCCTCCCTGTCTCTCATCGAGGTGGCTGCTTCCGTCTTTCCTCCCCATTTTTCCTTCTTCCTGCTCTGCTCTCTGTGTGTCTGAAGTGCCTGGTTCACATCTCCTGAACATAAATTAAGAAGATTATGGATCTGGTATCGTGGGCGTTCAACTCTATTTATAAGATTTTTTTCATCAAAGCGACAAGGTCCTGGAGAACCAGCGTGTCCAGCTGAGACTCATGCTGTGGGGTACGTCATGGATCCGTGGGGAGTGTGGCAGATGATGTGTCTCTCAGTTCTGTCTCAGGAGGATGTTGAAGACATTTACATATTTGGATTTATGATAGCAGGGACTCTGCTTTTTGGCATCGGCAGGGCTCTGTTTTATCGACTTTTGAAGAAGACGGCAGGAACAGTTTCGACCATGGAAAAGCTTCCGAGTCAGTGTGAAGGTCTGGTCCACGCTGTGGGAACTCTAAATCAACTGGTTTATGAGCTAAACCACAAGATGGAGGTGATTTGTGAGAATCGCAGACCACCTGCGGCTTCTGGGACTCGTCAGTGTGGTGGGTTCGACCTTGAAGGAGACTCATTGCATGGATCAGTGGAATGTAATCCCACAATTAGGCATTTTCGGAACCAGAACGTCCAGATGGACTCAAGGCTGAAGAAAAAAGTAATCTGTCTGCCTGAAGAAAAACAAGAATCAAGCTTATCTGAATTTGACTCCCGACGGCCTCGGAGACAGGCCGACTATCAAATTTCTCCTGGGACATGAGTACCCAAGAACAAAAGCTTCATCTATCTATCTCGGTGCAATGACAATAAAACTTATTCAGACATTCTGAACTCACTGTCAACATAGGAGCCCCACAGGGCTGTTGCCTCGGCCCTAAACTCTTTACTCTGTACATTTATGACAGCCATAGATTATTGGGACTGCAGGTGACATCATACCTGAGCTGGTCTCAACACCACAGCCCCGGTGAAAAAAAGCCCAGCAAAGGTTTTAGAACCAGCACTCTCTCACCCAGGCCTACAGAGGACTGATAGAGAGTATCCTAACCGCAGGCACCTCCGTCTGGTACACCACACGAGCAGAAGGGAAGGCACTGCAAAGAGTCATAAAGACTGGAGAGAATCTCAGGGACAAACTTCCTCCCATGGACTCGATGTTTGAACAGAGGTGTCAAAGAAGGTCAGCAGGAATCATCCAGGACTCACTCCGTCCAGCTCACGCTCTCATCAAAAAACTGTTCGTATAACCGGAGACACAGCAGAGTGGTCCATCAGCCATAGCTCAAGGTTTTTAATAGTTAATGGTTTGTTCCCTGCCACAGTCAGACTGATGGCAAAACAAAATACTGATCATAACCCACACTTCACTTGTCATGTGACCTGGTTTACTTTCTATACAGACACAAAGCTCTTTGTTCTTATTTTAATTTTATTTAATGTTTCAGAGTTTTATCTGTCTGAGAGCTCTGCACAAGAATTCCAGTGTGCCTGGACTGTTGGTCTGTGCACAAATGGCAAATAAAGAACTACTATGTATTGCAAAGTGTCAAGAGTGTCTATGTAAAAAAAATATATTTAAATATAAATGTTGTAGATTAAAAACAAATGAGAAGCAACGTATAAAATCAGTTAATCGCACCGTTTGCAATTTTACCAGTAACATTAAAGATTCGTGTTGGTATGCAAGACAAGAGGGTTTTATTATGAAATTGGAGGCATTGTCACGTACCTTTACCAGTCCTGGGTACTCGTTGGATGGGAGTCCGTAGATGTGTTCCTTGGTCTCCTCACCTTCGGTCTGTATAAAGCAAGGGAAGCGCTTCTTCACGTGATATGTCCCAGAAACTTTCTCCTTCCAGTAGCACACATTTATCTTCACCACCTACGGAGGGGACCCAAAGAGCCAGTAGTTCTTCTAATGCCGAAAAACTTTTCAAAGGTTGCACACTTTGTAGGTTACACTTTGAAAAGAGTAACAAAAAAGAAAGTGTGATGTGACCCAACATAAAACATATATATAAATTAATTTTAAAAACGAGTTATAAATCTTCACAAATCCACACAGAGTCAAAATACAGCTTCAACTACTGTATATAAACACACACACACACACACACACACACACAAATACATTCAACCTTTACTTACACAGATAAATCACATTGAGTCTCAAAGACTCATTTACAAGTGAGACCTGTTTGGACAAAAAGTGATGAAAGTGACAACATGTAGGATTTGGAGACAAAAAAAATCCTATCAAACTCTTTGTCCTTGACCGAGGAGAAAGACCCTGATATTGAAAAAAACACCCCGCACATAGGCACATAGTGATGTAGACTTTCAGCAGGGAGGGGAGACGACAAGCGCAGTGACGATGTCAAGGACACTCCAGAGGAACTGCAGGAGTTCTGATAAGAACTGGACAACCAGTCGGTTCCCTCTGGTGAGATCCATAAACACCGTCGTGCCGAGGTCGACCTGGAACAGTGCCAGAGAGAATCCAAGGGTCCTGAAATGATGACACGATGTTTACTCAGCCGGTCCCTCTGACAGGTCCGCTGAATTCCTCAGTGGGAGGGGAAGGGAGAGGGCAGAGCATCAGTTCACAGCGCCTCCAGGTGAACTGAGATAAGGTGACGGTCAAGACCAGATTCATGTCTGCCTTGAGTCTTTGCTGGTCCTCTCGAATCCCCAACGTCCAAATTAAGTGGACAGACGCAGGCAGTCTGACCAGGGACAAAGTTGCTGCAGACGACTTCCTTGTTTGTTGATAGACCTCCCAGCCCAATCCAAAAAGCAGGAAACCAGTTATCATCAGTCCAACTGTATATGCATCCTCAGCGCTCGTCTTCTTGTCGAGAAAAGTCGGCTCGCCTGAAGTTTGTCGTCACGTTGAGAACATTTTAAATGCGTTGAGACACCAGCTGACCAGATCCATAGTAATAACGTACAGTTGGGATGATCTGCAGAGAGAGGCTCTGAAAAAGATTTGGTTAAATGTCTCAAGCATCAAGGAGTGCTGGTGTATTTGAATTCTTTCAACCTTTATTTCTGCAGGTAAGTCTCATTGAGCCCCGAGGACTCATGACCTGATTATGTAGATCCATCCCAGGAGACTTCTCATTTACAGCTGGAGAGTGGGGGCCTCAGTTTGTACCTTTAAATTCACACAGAGGTTTCAGTCGCCAGGAACCAAAGTGTGAATTGAAACTAAAAAACACGATTTCTCTTCTGATAGTTAACAACTCTTCTGGTAACTGTCTCCTGTAAATAATTTCTTGTGCTCATCAGGAAGAGATTTGTCTTGTCCATGTGGGCAGGTGCAGGTTAGAGTCCAGCGTGAAGGGCTGTCCTCTGGACCAAGAGTTGGTTTCTTGCTCAGCACCTTCTTGGTCCACGGTGATGTGAAGGTGTCTCCTTGTGGTCAGAGACACTGGTGCTCCACCAGGTTCCACCTCACACTGCACCTCACTCGTTCTTTGGTTGTTCCTGAACATCTGAACTCATTGCCCTTCATCTGAGAACAGTCTTCTTCCAGGTTTTGGTAAATTCTTCATACAACTTGTCTTTACGATGTTTAGCATGATGATTTTAAAATTGGAACATGTTTCAAAATGGCTCCAGCAGACTTTACCAAAGTGTGTTAATTTACAACTCCTCTAGTTTTTGGTCTTTGCCTGGTGGTTAATTAGTTAATGCACTGAGTGCAGTCACCCAGAGGACCTAACAACTGCTGTCAATCATAACCACTAACAAGAAGTTAACTGGTCTTGTCAAGTTAAAGACCTCAAGGATCTTTAGAACCACAGCTTGGATTAAACCTTTATATTAATCTGTATGTTTTCACCCTCTATCATGGAGAATACATTTAAACTTGTTTTTAAAATTCATTAACGCTCTATGTTGCATAATTTTTTGTTTTTGCAAAGAAGAAGAAGAGGAAGAGGAGGAAGAAGAGGAGGAAGAGGAGGAGGAAGAAGAGGAGTCATTACAGCGTGTAGTTTAGAACAATTCAGTGTAATTTGCTCCTTTGTCTCAGTTAAATGTGTTTCCATCAAGAAGGAGACATTTAGAAGATGTTTGGGTGTAATGAGCTAAGCAGGCAGTCGTTGTCAGAGACCGTCAGAGCTCTGAGGCTGTTCCCCAGTCACTCCAGCACAGCCCCCCGAGCCCCCCCACTCTGCTGCTCGTCTGAATAATGCAATTCCAAAATCCTCTCCAATTCTCGCCTCTAACAGCTGTCGGCCTGTTTTCAGCCCAGCTTCTCCTTTCAGGCTGTGGCAGATTGTAAAATAAAACTCTGCTGACTTGTGGCTCTGAGCTGCTGCGGAGGGAAAAGAAGAAGAACGTTATTCTTGAGGTCTTCTCCGCTGGACCTTCAGGGGGAGGGAGGAAAGTTGTCAGCAGCAGGAGGCAGCTCGGAGCGTCTGAAACTGAAGACATATCCACTCGTGACACACAGACTCAAGTTTTCCATCATACTGGTGAAAAATGTGTAGAAAAGGAATAAAAGTTTAAAAAATGAAAGTCAGAACTCGAACCTGAATGTTTGGATGAATTAAGTGGTTACACAGAACAAGCAGGTTCATGTCAACATTAAAGAAACACATGCATTATACAAGTGATTGTACATCAAATGAAAATCTATTATAAAATGGATCAAATTCAAAATTAATCTATTTCTAGACATGTGTAAATCTGATAGATACAATAAAGTATAAATTATGCCCATTCTAATTAAAATATAAATGTATTTGTATCAATAAATGGCCATGTAAGCAGTATTTGATGGGTTGGTTAGCGTACCTCCAGTGGCAGCTGTAGACCAGTGTGTGCCAGCAGAGCGTTGGTCCAGGGTCCAGCTGTGATCACCACACTGTTGGCAACATAAACTCCAGCAGATGTGCACACAGTGACACAAGGACCAGGCTTGATGTCTGTTACCTCCTCGTTATCTCTGAGCACCCCGCCCAGTTTCTCAAACTGCGTCTGGAAACAAAGAACAATAAAAAGTCTTACATATTATCTTCTTTTGGCTGATCCCTTCACAGACAACTGATGGATGGATGGATGGATGGATGGATGGATGGATGGATGGATGGATGTTGAGGTTTAATTCAAGAAGCATCATGGTTGTGAACAGATTCTTCTCTGTTCCTGTGTTCTAATGATTTGAAGCAGAGTCACGGAGGCAACAGTCCCATCTGAAAAAGTTTAACTTACACATGGAAGGTAAAATCTGTCCGTCCGTCCAAATGTGTATATATACAGTATATATAGTATAAATGTATATATGTATACATATATACATTTATACTATATATACTGTATATATAAAAACATCTGTATAACACATATTTCAGTAAGCTAGTGTATTATTCTAATAAAAATAAACTTCAGCTGTCGTGCTTCTCTTTTAGAACGTACTATTTTTCAACCTTTACTTCTACGGGTTAGTCCCATTGAGCCTCGGGGACTCATTGACCTGAATCGATCAGAGCGTACCTGCACGGTCCTGAGAACACGGTCAGCATACAGGACACCAGCTGTTATTTCCACCAGCGCTCCATCTCCTTCAGCCAGGCGGAGGTTGGGGATGTGCTGGTTGAAGTTGTCCGGGGTCAGAACCACTGCAGGAACCTTGTTCCTCTGCAGCGTCGTCTTAACCTTCAGGTAACCATCACTTTTCTCTGGTCCCATAACCAGGAGTCCCGTTTGTCTGAGGAGACATTTTGAAAAGAACGACGTGAAACCAACTCCACAGTTTAACTAAACAACAAAGGTCTGTCTTAGATTATTTTATGTGCAACGCATCTCTTTGCAGTTTTAATAAGGCAGTTATTTTCCAAACATTTAGTCTGCTGAGACAATAATATTAGTTTCACAAAACTCTTACTGCATTTAAATGTCATTATTATTTTAGCTAGTGCCCTTGTTGTATTAATTTTCCAGAATTTAAGAAACAACTTTCCTTTTGATAGCGTAAGAGAGAAAATGTAAATAATATGTTTACAAAATATTCTTACAGGATTAAAGTTCTGTGGTACGTAACCATTTATTAGAGACAAATTGAGCAGATCCAAGACGTGGTTATTAATTAATGGAAACACGTCTTTAAACATCTGGTTGGGAAGGGATCTAGCAGGCATGTGGATGGTTTGGAGCAGGTTTTTATTTAGGACAGTTCAGAGAGTTCAGCAGGACAAAAACTGTCCAAACACAAAACAGGTCCTAGAGACATTTTTAAAGTTTAAAGCAAGTGGTGTGGTGGCACTGAGCTTAGAGAAGGTGGGCCTGTGATCGGAGGGTCGCTGGTTCAACTCCCGGTACCAAAGGCATTGAAGTGTGGGTGGGGTGCCCACACCTGCCTCCACCCTCGTTTGCCGTACGTATTGCCAGATGAAAGAAGATGCACCGCTTTACCACACTGCTTGGGTCCAGCAGGACTGCGTATGCTCTACCTACTACCAGAACCTCCATCCATCCATCCATCCATCCATCCATCCATTATCTTTGCCCACTTCTTCCTTTTCGAGTCACAGGGGTCACTGGTGTCCATATCCAGCAGTCACTGCGTGAGGCAGGGGACACCTGGACAGGTCTCCAGTCCACCACAGAGACACATAGAGACAAAGAACCATTCACTCTCTCACTTAGGGACAGTTTAGAGTTACCATCAGCCTAACATGCATGTTTTTGGTCTGTGGGAGGAAACTGGAGTACCTGGAGAAAACCCACGCAGCACAGAGAGAACATGCAAACTCCACCCAGAAAGGCCCCCAGCCGGGGTTTGATCCAGCGATCTTCTCATTGAGAGGCGGCAGCTCTACCCACTTCACCACTGTGCTGCCCATGAGCAATATCATTTATACTAAATACAGTAATTTCCAGAGCAGCATAATGTAAAGACAAAGAAGTTGCAGAAGCTGATGTGTAAATTTTTCAGAAGCAGATTTAAAGGTTGATAAATGTGTGACTTGCACTTTGCTGGAAGTGTTTTCTACAAACCGCTGTGACATCTGTTAGGAGACAAACGGGACAAACATCTAGAGCTGGAGGCCTGAGCTGTTTGTCACAGAGCTTTATGATCCACCTCGCTGGGCGCGAGCTAACCAGGCTTGTTAATATAAAACATGTGATCTAGTTGATCTGGGACAATGAAGAATGATGCTTCATGGATACAGTTAAAGGTTTGGTTTTACGTAGCTGCTGCTCTTTGCTACACAGGGCTATATGCAAAACAACACAGTACAACTTTATTCATAAAGCGCTTTGAAAACAACAGTTCAGTTTATTTCTATAGCGTCAAGTGACAACAGAAGTTATCTCAGGACAATGAACAGAAACAACACTGTTGGTCCAAATGCTGTACACTGAGAACACGTAAAAACTATCAACTAAAACAAAAAGGAATGAACCGCTAAAATCACTAAAACAGCAAACAGTGGAAAACAATAAAAATAAATTAAAACATTAATTGTATGTATACAGTATATATAACAATGTATGTACACACACTCACACACACATATACATATATACTAGATATTGCAGGTTATCGCAACATCG
>NC_056503.1:50704646-50707364 GCF_014905685.2 Nematolebias whitei
TATATATGAATCAATCTTGCTTAATGATCTTTAGTTGTCCAACAAACAGGAATTTAATTAAAATTTTCAGCTGATTTAAAGAAACATTACTCATAAAAACTCCACATTAATGCAGTTGAATGAATAATAAAATGTTTTCAGCCTTCTTTATGGCCGAGATGGTGTAGGGGCAGGGCAGCCGACTCGGGACCCGAAAGTCCTGGGTTCGACTCCTGGTCATTGCACATCTCGTGGCGTCTCTCAGCAGGACACCTAATCCCGACTTGCTCCCCAGGCAGCTTACATATTTGCCCACTATTCCACCTGGATGTATCCCAGGAGTGATGGGTTAAATGCAGAGAACTAATTTCGTCTTTGTATGGGAACATATGATGATGACAACACATAGCACTTTATTTATTATTATTGTTTTGCAGATAAAACCTTCAGAAGGCACAGATTGAGGTTCCACTTGTGCTCAGTGCAGCTTTTAGATGATGTCGTGTTTATCCACCTGCTCTGTAGCCCAATCAGCACCACTGCAACGCCTCGAAATATTCAGGGCCAGGGGCAATTCTAGGATCGGACCTTTGGGGGTGCTTGTTCACCCCCAAAAGAGGCTAACATCACCACTGCTAAGAGCTACCACCAAGGAAGAGAGAACATGAAGACCAAGGAACTCTCCACACCGGCCACATTCAGACAGAAACACAGACGAGGGTTTTACCTTTACTATTCCAAATGCTGTTTTAGAATTGTTACTTTTATTCAAATTAAAAAACCACTTGAACTCCAGTTTGTGGGGTAACAACATGGACAGAATACGGAGAGGACTGAACATTAACATGTGGATCTACAGTCGATCACAGAGTTCTCCATGTAGCCTTCACATGCACATCCATCACTCAGAAGGTGCAAACAGGAAAGCAATCTGTTTCATGGGAACATATGGGGGGGGGGGGGGGGACACAAACCATTACCCAGACACACAGATTTGAAGAAAATGGAAGAATAACACCCTGCACTATATTCAGAGGCCCAGGAGCTGTCAGTGATTCTGTGTGTGATTCAGGGTGCGATTCAGATTGTGATTCAGTTTGTGATTCAGTGTGTGATTCATTGTGTGATTCAGTGTGTGATTCAGATTGTGATTCAGTTTGTGATTCAGTTTGTGATTCAGTGTGTGATTCAGTGTGTGATTCAGTGGTGATTCAGTGTGTGATTCAGTGTGTGATTCAGTGTGTGATTCAGTGGTTTCAGTGTGTGATTCAGTGTGTGATTCAGTGTGTGATTCAGGGTGCGATTCAGTGGTGATTCAGTGTGTAATTCAGATTGTGATTCAGATTGTGATTCAGTTTGTGATTCAGTGTGTGATTCAGGGTGCGATTCAGTGGTGATTCAGTGTGTGATTCAGATTGTGATTCAGATTGTGATTCAGTGTGTGATTCAGTGGTGATTCAGTGTGTGATTCAGTGTGTGATTCAGTGTGTGATTCAGACTGTGATTCAGATTGTGATTCAGTTTGTGATTCATTGTGTGATTCAGATTGTGATTCAGTTTGTGATTCAGTGGTGATTCAGTGTGTGATTCAGATTGTGATTCAGTGTGTGATTCTGTGTGTGATTCTGTGTGTGATTCAGTGTGTGATTCAGGGTGCGATTCAGTGTGTGATTCAGATTGTGATTCAGTGTGTGATTCAGATTGTGATTCAGTTTGTGATTCAGTTTGTGATTCAGTTTGTGATTCAGTTTGTGATTCAGTGTTGATGCAGTGTGTGATTCAGTGTGTGATCCATGTGTGATTCAGTGTGTGATTCAGTGTGTGATTCAGTGTGTGATTCAGTTTGTGATTCAGTGGTGATTCAATGTGGGATTCAGTGTGTGATTCAATGTGTGATTCAGTTTGTGATTCAGTTTGTGATTTAGTGTGTGATTCAGTGTGTGATTCAGTTTGTGATTCAGTGTGTGATTCAGTGTGTGATTCAGTGGTGATTCAGTGTGTGATTCAGTGTGTGATTCATTGTGTGATTCAGTGTGTGATTCAGTGTGTGATTCAGATTGTGATTCAGTGTGTGATTCAGTGTGTGATTCAGTGTGTGATTCAGATTGTTATTCAGTGTGTGATTCAGTGTGTGATTCAGTGGTTTCAGTGTGTGATTCAGTGTGTGATTCAGTGTGTGATTCAGGGTGCGATTCAGTGGTGATTCAGTGTGTAATTCAGATTGTGATTCAGATTGTGATTCAGTTTGTGATTCAGTGTGTGATTCAGGGTGCGATTCAGTGGTGATTCAGTGTGTGATTCAGTGTGTGATTCAGTGTGTGATTCAGGGTGCGATTCAGTGGTGATTCAGTGTGTGATTCAGATTGTGATTCAGATTGTGATTCAGTTTGTGATTCAGTGTGTGATTCAGATTGTGATTCAGATTGTGATTCAGTTTGTGATTCAGTGTGTGATTCAGTTTGTGATTCAGTGAAGCTTCAGGAAATGACAGTCGTATTCATGGCTCCACCAGACTGACTCGCTGCTCGTGCGCACCTTGAAAGTGACAGGTCTATACGACTGACAAAGCTCTTTACTTTGTTCAAGATGAATAGGTTTTCTCACTCTGTCTCTGTTGACTGTTTACCTGTACAGCTGGACACCTGCCTCCTTCTCCAGCTGAGCCCACAGCTTGTAGCTTTCCTCCATCATATCAACGTAAAAGTCCTCACTGTAGGCTTTACGGATGATGCGGGTCTG
>NC_056503.1:50707464-50709244 GCF_014905685.2 Nematolebias whitei
GTTTGTGATGCATCCCACCACCGCTGTATCATCTGCAAACTTTAAAATGTGACAGCCTGGATGGGTAGCTGCACAATCATATGTGAGCAGAGTAAACAGAAGGGGGCTCAACACACATCCCTGAGGAGAGCCAGTGCTGAGGGTTATGGTGGAGGAGGAGAGGTTGTGGATCCTCACTAACTGTGGTCTGTTATTGGTAGAAGGATGTTAGAAATGCAGCTTACATGAAAAAGACAAAGAGGAGATATATGGATGCAATTAGAGAGGACACACTGAGATGGTTTGGACATGTCCAGAGGACAGAAAGTGGTTTGGACTTGTCCAGAGGACAGAAAGTGGTTTGGACATGTCCAGAGGAGGGACAGTGGGTATATTTGTAGAAGGATGTTAGAAATGCAGCTTCCATGAAAAAGACAGAGGAGACATATGGATGCCGTTAGAGAGGACATGGAGGTGGATGGAATGAGGACAGAGGACAGAGTGAGATGGAGGAGGACTCACTGTGGAGACCCTGAAGAGGGAAAAGCCAAAAGAAGAAGATATAAAAAAGCATATCAATGTAATGTAATTAGAAGAAACTAAATAAAAAACACAGGAAAAACATAAAAAACGAGACAAAAACATCTACATTGTAAAGCAATATAAAATACTAATGTAACTCAGACAAATATGTTAGTGCATTGATTAAATTCATAAAATATGTTACGGTTTAAAGAAAATTAAACTAACTTTAAGTTAAATAGGTTATAAATATAGCTAAAATTGTATTTCATTTATGTTGTAAAAGGCTTAAAAACTACTCAAAACACATAAGTTTAAAATGAGTGAAGTAAAACATTTTGTTGATGTATTTTATTTGCGCTTTATTGTGAAAAGCTACAGGAAGTGTGAGCAGTCAGGGTCGAGCTTGATGAGAGAAACCAGACACACCAGAGTGAACAGGTGCTGCAGCTTGGACTGATCATGGGTAATGGACACCTGTTTAATGGTGTTTGGACAACCTGTGGACATTTTCAGCTCCAAGTTTGTTCTGCAGTTTTATGAGTTTTTGCTCTTGGAGGCAGTTTAGCATTGAACAGTTAGCATTCGCTAGCTAAGTGAATGCTGCAGGGAACCTAGTTCAGTTTACTAAGAAGACTGCCTCTTCATCGTTCTGACCTGGATGTGAAGACTAGTCCCAACTGGAGTGTTTATGGACTGCAGAAGAGTGCCTTTGGATTATATATTTCTTCTTGTTCTACTCCTGGACATTGCTCATTGGAGTTAAACCTGGACCAGCAGATGGATGATTGCACCACCATCTTATGACGTGGTTTGGTTTTTCCTCTTCACCTGAACTGGGACCAGAGTCTGTGTGTACTGAACTACTAAAGCAGGTACTGCTGTGTTTGATTTATTTGCTCAAAGAGTGTTGGCACCGCCTCTGGAACCAGGAACCTGCAGAAAGAACTGGAAACCCTGCACTAATCAACCTCAGCCAACACAAGAATGGCTGCACAGTGACTTGTACAGAAACTCATGGTAAAACTTGATGGTAGTAGCTGACAGTCATTCACAACAGGGATGACCAATTTTGGATTTTTGGCCGATATGTTAAAACTTGTTTGGCCAATAACTGATACAGATTTTTAATATTCTTTCCTTTGTCAGAACATATTCCTCTTATTTAGGCCTATTTGTTACAAAAACTGTGCAACCGCTGTAAGAGCTGGTGACATATATTCAGTAACAGCATAGCACTTTAACTTATATTAAATGAAAAGTGTTAAATGTTATTTAT
>NC_056503.1:50709344-50715915 GCF_014905685.2 Nematolebias whitei
GACCACCCGAGCCACATGTTGCTTGGACTGCCGGTACCCATCAGCTGATTCTGGGGTCCCACAGGCCAAAAAGGCCCGATAGGACTCCTTCAGCCTGACAGCATCCCTCACCGACGGTGTCCACCATCGGGTTCGAGGGTTGCCGCAGCGACAGTCACCGACAACCTTGTGGCCGCAGCTCCGGTAAGCTGCCTCAACAATAGAGGCATGAAGCATGGTCCACTCAGACTCAATGTTCCCCACCTCCCTCGGAACATGTTCGAAGTTCTCCCGGAGGTGGGAGTTAAAACTCTGTCTCACAGGATACTCTGCCAGACATTCCCAGCAAACCCTCCCAATACGTTTGGGTCTGCCAGGTCTGACCGGCATCCTCCCCCACCATCGGAGCCAACTCACCACCAGGTAGTGATCAGTGGACAGCTCCGCCCCTCTCTTCACCTGAGTGTCCAAGACATGTGGCCGCAGATCAGATGAGACGATGACAAAGTCGATCATCGAACTGCGGCCTAGGGTGTTCTGGTGCCAAGAGCACATATGGACACCCTTATGCTTGAACAAGGTGTTCATTATTGACAATCCATGACGAGCACAGAAGTCCAACAACAGAACACCCCTCGGGTTCAGATCAGGGGGGCCGTTCCTCCCAACCACACCCCTCCAGGTCTCACTGGACGCACGCAGGTGACTAATGCTAATAAATAACATTTAACACTTTTCATTTAATATAAGTTAAAGTGCTATGCTGTTACTGAATATATGTCACCAGCTCTTACAGCGGTTGCACCGTTTTTGTAACAAATAAGCCTAAATAAGAGGGCTATGTTCTGACAAAGGAAAGAATATTAAAAATCTGTATCAGTTATTGGCCAAATAAGTTTTAACATATCGGATATCGGCCAAAAATCCAAAATTGGTCATCCCTGTTGTGAATGACTGTCAGCTACTACCATCAAGTTTTACCATCAGTTTCTGTACAAGTCACTGTGCAGCCATTCTTGTGTTGGCTGAGGTTGTTTAGTGCAGGGTTTCCAGTTCTTTCTGCAGGTTCCTGGTTCCAGAGGTGGTGCCAACACTCTTTGAGCAAATAAATCAAACAAAGCAGTACCTGCTTTAGTAGTTCAGTACACACAGACTCTGGTCCCAGTTCAGGTGAAGAGGAAAAACCAAACCACGTCCTAAGATGGTGGTGCAATCATCCATCTGCTGGTCCAGGTTTAACTCCAATGAGCGATGTCCAGGAGTAGAACAAGAAGAAATATATAATCCAAAGGCACTCTTCTGCAGTCCATAAACACTCCAGTTGGGGCTAGTCTTAACATCCAGGTCAGAATGATGAAGAGGCAGTCTCCTTGGTAAACTGAACTAGGTTCCCTGCAGCATTCACTTAGCTAGCGAATGCTAACTGTTCAATGCTAAACTGCCTCCATGAGCAAAAACTCATAAAACTGCAGAACAAACTTGGAGCTGAACATGTCCACAGGTTGTCCAAACACCATTAAACAGGTGTCCATTACCCATGATCAGTCCAAGCTGCAGCACCTGTTCACTCTGGTGTGTCTGGTTTCTCTCATCAAGCTCGACCCTGACTGCTCACACTTCCTGTAGCTTTTCACAATAAAGCGCAAATAAAATACATCAACAAAATGTTTTACTTCACTCGTTTTAAACTTATGTGTTTTGAGTAGTTTTTAAGCCTTTTACAACATAAATGAAATACAATTTTAGCTATATTTATAACCTATTTAACTTAAAGTTTGTTTAATTTTCTTTAAACCGTAACATATTTTATGAATTTAATCAATGCACTAACATATTTGTCTGAGTTACATTAGTATTTTATATTGCTTTACAATGTAGATGTTTTTGTCTCGTTTTTTTATGTTTTTCCTGTGTTTTTTATTTAGTTTCTTCTAATTACATTACATTGATATGCTTTTTTATATCTTCTTCTTTTGGCTTTTCCCTCTTCAGGGTCTCCACAGTGAGTCCTCCTCCATCTCACTCTGTCCTCTGTCCTCATTCCATCTACCTCCATGTCCTCTCTAACTGCATCCATATGTCTCCTCTGTCTTTTTCATGGAAGCTGCATTTCTAACATCCTTCTACAAATATGCCCACTGTCCCTCCTCTGGACATGTCCAAACCACTTTCTGTCCTCTGGACAAGTCCAAACCACTGTCTGTCCTCTGGACATGTCCAAACCATCTCAGTGTGTCCTCTCTAACTTTATCTCCCAGTTGTTCAACCTGTGCTGTACCTCTAATCATCTCATTCCTAATCTTCTCCATCCTTGTCTCTCTGTCTTGTCTCACCACATCTCCTCCTTCAGCCCTCTGTCATATGCTTTTTCTAAATCCACAGAGACAATGGAGTTCTTCCTGGCCCTCTCTGTACTTCTCCATCAGCATCCTCAAATCTAAGATGGCATCTGTTGTGCTTTTTCTTGACATGAAACCATACTGCTGCTCACAAAGAAAGAAAGAAAAGTTTAGCAGAGAGTGGTGAAGGCTGCACAGAAGATGTTGGAGTCAGCCTCCCCACCATCACAGACATCTACACCTCCAGATGCAGGAAGAGGGCCATCTGCATCATGAAGGACCACACTCACCCAGCACACATACTTTTTGTCCCACTCCCCTCAGGAAGGAGGTTGAGGATCATTAAGTGTAGCTTAATGACTTTCACCGTGATCAATAATCACGGTGAAAAAAAAATCACTGTAATGCGACTTGATTGTTGATTTGTGTTGCTGCTGATCTCATGCTGCTGATTTATTTCTAGCTGCCGTGTTCATTCGTACTCATCTGCTCACACAGACTCATGTTCGTGCTGCTGTTCAGCGTATTGCTTTTGTACTAGTGTTTAGTGTATTTCTTAGTTCATATCTTAGATCTTATTATTGTTTTCTTTACAATTTATACTTTTGTAGGATGTAACTGGAACCCTGTGTAAATAATTTCATTCCACCACATATGAAGAAAATGACAATACAGAAACCTTGACCTTGAAATAGTCACCTCTCGTCCACAACTCTCTCCCAGATCTTAGATGTGTGGCTCATCAACTTAATTCCCCTGTAGTGGCTACAACTCTGTACATCACCCTTATTCTTAAAAATGGCCACCAGCACACTTCTTCTCCATTTCTCAGACATTTTCTCACCCTCACTAACCTTTCCCACTTCCTGGTCCACAGTTTCTATGACCTTTACTCTTCTTTCTCTTTCATTCTCTTCATTCATTAGCTCCTCAAAGTACCCCTTTCCATCTTCCCGTCACACTCTCCTCACTTGTTAGAACATTACCATTCCTATCTTTAACAAGCCTAACCTGCTGCACATCCTTTCCAGCCTGATCCCTCTGTCTCACCAATCGGTACAAGTCCTTCTCACCCTCTTTAGTGTCCAGTCTCCCATACAACTCATCAAACACCTTCTGCTTTGCTTTAGCTACTTCCCTCTTTGCTCTACATCCATCTTTTTCATATGACTGTCTATTATTGTCTGTAAGTCATCTGTGTTCTTTGTTAAAAGCAGGGACAAGAAGGAAGTGACAGGATTAAGGAAAAAAAAAAAAACCTTTTCTGATGAAACTGGTACCAGAACACTGACCAGTACCAGCCTGACATAAACCACATGACCAGAACTGGGGAAATCTACAGCCTCAGGACTACTGACCACCTGCTGCCAAAGCCAAACCCATCTGTGTTCATTACTGTCTCCAAAACATGTAAATTAATATTATTCACCTCTTTTACATGAAAGTTCAACAGGAAGGTATCGGGGAAAATTTTCTATTTTATCTGCAAAAAGATGAAACATTTAAAAACTCTGTGATTACATTATTTCAAAAACTGCTTAAAATAATAGTGATGATGTTTGTCCATGTGAGGCATGAAGCTCCACAGAACCCAGCTGGTCCCTGATTACAGGAACGACTGGACCCAGGCAGGAGGAGACAACATGACAGCTTCAGGACAGAAGCTGATGAAATACATAAAATAGCTACACGGTACATAAAATAAATAAATGCATAAAAACAGCTGACAGAATACAGTGAGAGAATATTTTATCTGGTTTAGAATCAAACATGAGAAATTCAGAACATTGTATAATTTCAACATGATGCAACTCAGCAACGAGCTAAAGCAACATTAACAGATGAACACATCTTCACAGGAGATGTGAAGCAGGTGCGTTTCAGTTTGAATCCTGTCACAGTGAACTTTAGAAATGTCCTGCTGTGAGAAAGAAAAGAGGCAAAAGAACGTTGGAAGTCATGTTTGAAAGAAAGGAGGGAGTTCTTCTCAACCGACACTCACATCAGAAGGACTGTCCTGAAAAAAGAGACATGGAAGTTCTCAGCCCCCTCAGCTCCTCCAGGAAGTGATGAGGTTCTGCCCAAGAATCCACGAGCCTCCCAGTTCCAGTGTGGAGGAGCAGCACTAAATTTTTCAAACACTCATTTCCAAACGAGTGTTTGAAGAGACAAAGTGCTTCATCACCTGGAATAGCTCCAGCCTGGATGTGGACAGGTTAATCATCTGGAAGCAGGTGTTGAACATCCCCACTCCATCTTAAATACATGATTGTCACTTTCACAGAGGAGCGTCTGTTAATTAATTCATGTCCTGCCTCCATGTCTCTGTCATTCAGGAGAGTGAAGCAACACTGATCAGATCAGGTCCTGCCATCATGAGTGAGTGTGCGTGCGTGCGTGCACATGTTTCATTGTGTCAATGATGACACAGGAATATTTGAAGAATTTAAGTTTTAGCAAAAGTAGCTAACGGTAAACTGTCGATCGATCAGAATCAGAATAAACTTTATTATCATTGTACTGAAATACAGTGAGATTGTGTTCGTACAGTCGTCCTAAAGATGGCGGAGTGCACGTGGCTGCTGCTCCTGAGACCCCGGCCCCTTATCCTTTTCCAGAATACTTTTTAGATAGAAAAGGTGAAAAGGCCATGAGGATAGTGGTGTTACAAAAAAGATTTCTTCACATCTTGTTCTTCTCAGGACATGATTTAAAACATGAAACTCTTCCAGCAGCACATTTATAAACACATTACATGCATCTGATGACAAGACGGAGAGATTTGTCCATGAAGCACTTCCAGCAGATAGTCCATGGTCCTGATAAGATGTTGCTGTCAGCTGGTACAGTTCTGATAAGCGTTCACAAAAGTTCTTGTGGCGGGCGGGTGGGGGGTGGATAGACAGAGCTTTTCCTTAGTTTACACACATCCCAGGAGAAATTTGATAAGTCGTCCTGCTTCAAGGCCAAACGGGGGAGTCAGATTCAGATAACCCACAACTGTTGATTTTTTTCAGGCAGACTGTTTTTTCTTGTCATCCTTGAGTCCTGCTGGTACTTTTGATCCAAAATGGTCAGATTAGTGGGCATTCCACTGGTCCGTCCTGATGAGCCTCCTCTCCAAGGTCGTCCCCAACATGCTGGCGAGTCCCAGAAGCCACAGGTGTACTGTGATTCTCACAAATTGCTTCCATCTTATGGTTTAGCTCGTAAATCAGCTGATTTTGTGTACTCGAAGCACAAACTAAACCTTGACACAGACTCTGCAGTGTTTCCATGGCTGAAACTGCTGCTGCTGTCTTCTTCAATAGATGATAACACAGAAATCTGCTGATGCCAAAAAGCAGAAACCCTGCTATCATGATTCCAATTATATAAATACCTTCGGCATCCTCCTGAGACGATATGGAAAGACACATCAGATTGCAAACTCCCCATGGATCCATGACGTATCCTGCCACATGTGTCTCAGCGGGGCATGAGGGCTCTCCAGGACCCTGTCTCTTTGTTGAAAAGATTTTATTGATTGCGTTGAAAGTCCAGCTGACCAGATCCATGACATGAGTTTTCCATTTTGGAAGATGTGTAAATAGAAGCTCCGATACACAAGACAGAGAGCGAAAAAGCAGGAGGAGGACGGAAGAGGGAAGAAAAGTCGTCTGTCTTGTATGAGAACGAGTGAGGTGTAAGATATGAACTGACAGCAAACATGTAAATTCATTTAACGTTCGTGTTCAGATGGCTGACTCAGCAGAAACTGACAGCATGCTGCCAACATGTCACATGTGTTGTACATCGCATGTCGTTTCAGCGACAGCTGACTGAATACTGTGTGTAGAGTTATGAAGTTACACTACATGGTTTGAAATGTAAAGACACCTGGCTGTTCTCTGCTCCCTGTACAGACAAGTAAATACTGTCGCTGCCATTTAATGTTAACTAAAGATTTTAAACACAGTTTAATTAGGAAACAGCGTTAGACAGTTGTTCTCTGGATAACATGAATAATAGCTGGAGTTTTTCTGTATACAGTTTAGGTTTCTCATTAGCCTGTATCATTTTTTCTTGTACAAAAAGCTGTAGGCAGGTCTATAAATTCTGGCTCCAGCTCCTTAAAATAACCATGGCAACGACAAATGTTGTTTCTCTAGAGGGACAGATTTAAGAAGCCGTGGAGCCTTAAATTCTGAGTTACAGGGCCTAAATCACATCATAGTATATTTTACTACACTTTCATTCACACACACACACAC
>NC_056503.1:50716015-50718475 GCF_014905685.2 Nematolebias whitei
GGACATCCACACATACAGTGGTGCTCGAATGTTTGTGAACTCTTTATAATTTTCTATATTTTTTTATAAATTTGACCTAAAACATCATCAGATTTTCACACGTTTTAAAAGAGAACCCAGTTAAACTAACAAGACAAAATATTATACTTGGTCATTTATTTATGGAGGAAAATGATCCGATATTAAATATCTGTGAGTGGTAAAAATGTCCAAAAGTTATGCAACATAACCTTGTTGGATAACTTTTACTAGTTGGAGACTGCCTTTTAACAGGCAGACACCTGTTATTATCCACCTGACGCCGGGTTTCTTAACTTTATTTATATTTAACGCTTACGTCAACTTTAATGTGGCCTGAACCACGTGTCCCACCACCAACCCACCAATGTTACATCAAAATGACCGGCCGGCCCCTTGATGTGTGCTATTACTTTTATTGGTGTTTCCAGTTACCATGGTGACGTTATTTGCAAACAAAGACGCTGTGTTCTCCATGTAAACACCTGACTGAACTCTTCCCACGCTGACTGCAGCCAGTGTTGCCAGATTGGGCAGTTTTCATGCTGATTTTGCTGTTAAAATAGTTTTGGGCGAGTAAGGGGATAATTTGGGTGGATTTGGAGTCAGATCTGCGGTTTTTGAGTTAACTTATTGATAGATAATTAATTAATTAATTAATTAATTAATTAATTGATATTATTATTAACTTATTGAGTTAACGTTTCAAACAGTCATTCATCATTAGTTCAGAGCAAAGATCCCCTGACCTTTCTCCATCACTGATTGGCTATTGTCATCTGCCAGTGCGTTCACAACAGAGAACTGGTGAGGCAGTTTTAGTGGACACCTGGTCCGTGGCAGCGGTACGTCGGACCGGCCGCCATATTGGATGTGGCAGAATTGCCCGTCAACTGACTGAACTTAAAGCACTGTTCTACAAAGTGTTTTATGTTAATGCCTGTCATTCACACACACTAATACATTTGGAAAACAAACAGGCACCAAAGACAACATTTATAACTTTTAAAGTGATTATTAAAAATGTTTACTCCTTAAATGTTTAGGTTAAAGGTAAGCACTAAACCATCATATTAGAGTGTTTACAACTACTAATGTGTGTAACACTATTACTGGGTAATAAATATAGTAATATTCATATAGAACATTTAATCTGTGTCTAATAACAAGATCCTGAAATGCGACGTGTGGATTTATTGAATAAAGAACACTAGCATTCACATTTAACTGATTTTGATTAATCACATTGATGAACATATGTACACCAATATATCTTTAGAGGGTGGGGGTATTGGGTGTGTGTGTGTATGTGTGTGTGTTCAAACAGTAAATACAACAATATATTGATTGGGCGAGTTTTTGTGCGATCGGGCGGTTTTTAACAGACTTTTGGGCTGGAAACCCTCGACTATCTGGCAACACTGATTCTGCAGCTGTGAGGTCACATGACCTGGAGTGGAGAGCTCCATGAACAAAACTCAGAAAGTCATCGAACAAACTCATATTCTGCTGTGACTGGAGCTGTAGAAATAAACTGACCAGCCCTGGACCAGTCCAACCAGTCCTCCGGTCAGATGGGTTTTGTAAAGACACAAAGACACAATGGAGTTCTTTCTGACCTTCTCTGTTCTTCTCCTTCAGCATCCTCAAAGCAACGATGTCATCTGAGGTGCTCTTCATCGTTACTTTTATAAAAGTGCTGAATGTAATTATATTTTAAAACAAAATAAAAGTGTGTGAGTGAGAGAAACTGAAGTTTTTTCAGAACCTGAGGAAAAGGCAGCACGTAACATACGTGTTCTTCTTCTGCAAACATGTTGGACCGTGCAGGAAACAAGTTGAACTGTAGACAACTGCACTCTGGTCGAGCAGTGAAGGCAACTGTTGCCTTCAGGTTCCAGGTCCAGAGCTGATAAAAGCTTTTCACAGTTTATGCTCCGCTCTGGATGGACTGTTGGTCTGGACAACAACTAGTTCTCCTGGCTGTACCAAGACCAGTCATCCTGTTAGGTCGACTCCTGGACACTCAACCTAAACTAGTTATGTCCTCCTGGTGCTCTGACAGGACACCAGAACATGTCCAACAAATGTCCCCTACATAACAGCAAATGGGTGTTTGTCTCCGTGTCCTGTGATGGACTGAGACCTGTCCAGGTGTCCCTGTGATGGACTGAGACCTGTCCAGGTGTTCCAATAACTTCTGGAGATCAGCAGCAGGTCCTGGTGACCCGGAACCAAACCAGTAAGTCCAGTGTTTTTAGTCTGACTGGTTTCCTGTCAGCAGGAAGTAACTTCTGTTAAATGAAGATTCACTGATTTTGTAAAATATTTTGTGATTGATAAAAGTGACTCTGGATCAGTTTCAGACACAGCGGAGCTGCTTGTGTCAGAGGAGCACGTGCACTTTGACCTGTCAGAGGAACACGTGCACTTTGACCTGTC
>NC_056503.1:50718575-50720136 GCF_014905685.2 Nematolebias whitei
AATGATCAATAATCTCGTGCAGTAAATAATAAATGATCAATAATCTCCTGCAGTAAATAATAATAATAATAAATGATCAATAATCTCCTGCAGTAAATAATAAATGATCAATAATCTCCTGCAGTAAATAATAAATGGTCAATAATCTCCTGCAGTAAACAATAATAATAATAATAAATGATCAATAATCTCGTGCAGTAAATAATAAATGATCAATAATCTCGTGCAGTAAATAATATTAATAATAATAATAAATGATCAATAATCTCTTGCAGTAAATAATAAATGATCAATAATCTCGTGCAGTAAATAATAATAATAATAATAAATTATCAATAATCTCGTGCAGTAAATAATAAATGATCAATAGTCTCGTGCAGTTAAACTTCACTCAGCTGAACTAACGTCACTTTCATGAAGGACTGGATTATATTTAATCTGAGTTTAGGCTGAACATGTGAGGCTCCAGCAACAGAACCAGACCTGGTCCGGCTGAGAAGTCCGAGGACAGGAAACGATCAGAAAACTGATTTATTGATCAGACATTCAGCCAATAATCTGTCAGAGTGAGCGAGTCTCGTCCAGTGATGAACTCTGATCAGACGTGTTTGTTATCAATACTGTGAATAATGAAGCGTTCACACTGTTGACGTTTTAAACTATTGATGGGTTCAATACAAAAATCAATACAGACGTGTTCCTGTGTTTAATATTTGACCTCAATTCATAACCTAGATGTTTTTATGTTGTTTGACATCACTCTTGTTTTTCTCATGATTGTTTATTGTTGTTCTCTGAGTCTGATGACGTCACGTCTCTGCTGTAAACGAGTCCCGGAGGCTCAGGAGACTCACCTGAAGCGATAAAGCTGAAGGGATCCTCTTTTCTTCTGCAAGGTTTCCAATTCGTTTCTCGTCCCACAGTTTTCAAACTATTTCAACAAATCTTGAATCAGAACGTTCGGCTCTTTCAGCTCAATCCTGCTGTGACTTCTGCTGTTGCTGCAACTTTAGCTTCTTGAAATGTTTTAGCCTTTTCTGACGTTTTTTTCTCATAAAAAATGAATCGAGCTCATTTTACCTCCTTCAGCTCTTTACATGTGTTTACAACCTTTTACTGCTCCTTTGACATTTTGTTCTGCTTCGGCTTCTTTCAGCTTCCTTCTGCAAACTTGATCTTTTTTCAGCTGTTTTCAGCTTGTTTCAGCTTACATATGCAAGTTTCAGCTTTTTCTGCTAGTTCAGCTACTATATAGCTGTTTTTAGGCAAATTTAAATCTTTTCAGGTATTTCCACAATTTTTGCAATAATTTCAACTTTTTTTTAGCTTCTTTCAGCAAAAACATGATCTCTCCACTTCATTCTTGTAATTTCAGCTTATTTGTTTTTTAGTTATTTTTCAGCTGTTTTTGTTGTTGCTAATTTCAGCTTTTTACAGATAAATTCCACTTGTTTCTGCTCATTTCTGCTTCTTTCAGCCTAATTGGGCAAACGTGATTTTTCTGCTTTCTTCGTCTACTTTAAGCTTGTTCTAACTTTTCAGCTACTCCTTTAGCTCATTT
>NC_056503.1:50720236-50721407 GCF_014905685.2 Nematolebias whitei
CTACTTTAAGCTTGTTCTAACTTTTCAGCTACTCCTTTAGCTCATTTTAGCTGTTTTCAAGTAAATCCAAGTTTTCCATGATAATTTCAGTTTGTTGTGCTCCTATAAAAAATGCTTCTTTCAGCTTCTTTCAGCTACCATTTAGCTGTTTTTATGCTAAGTTTATATTTTTCAGCTAATTCCATTTTTTTTCACTCATTTCAACTTTTTTCAGCCTAATTCAGCAACAATATGATCTCTCCACGTCCTACTGATACTTTAAGCTTTTTTCTGCATTTTCCAGCAACTTTTCTGTTTTCTATGCTAATTTCAGCTTTTTAGCTAATTTCTTAATATTGTGCTCATCTCTGCTTATTGAAACCTTTTTCAACAAATATGTGTTATTTCTGCTTCAAGTATTGTTTTTGCATTTCAGATACATTTGAGCATGTTTTAGCTCATGTCTCTAGTTCTAATAATAATAAATTTGTGCTTCATGGTTCTGCAGCGGTTCTGTTCTCATCCATCATGGCAGCTGGATTAGCTGCTATTCTTACTGAATGAACAAATCTCCTCTGAGGAAAGTGAGACTTCACATTAGTGCCGGTCATCCTTCATCGTCTGCCTGTAATCAGCTGCCTCTTCATCACGTTCCGTCAGGTCTCCAGACTGCCACTCGTACACAAGATGAGGTGTTCACGAACTTCACCTGCGTAACGATAACCTTCCCCCGGCTCTGAAACGTTACGTTCATCGAGCTGGGGAATCAGGTGAAGCAGCACCAGCTGCAGAAAACAACCGATCGTTTCTGATTCTGGTGTTTGTCTTTTTTAATGTTTGGATAAAATCTGACTGCACGGTGGTGCAGTGGTTAGAGACGTACTTTATTAATGCAACAGAAACAGAACTCTGATTGATTTGTAACTGTTTGAAACTGAGGTGAAAACTGGAACAAAAGTAAACAGGTAATCAGAGACAGGCAGACACAAACAACCCGGAGTGAAATCCACTGAAGATTTTAGACTTTAAATGTTTTTTTCTGTCCTCTGCTCAGCAGACGCTAACAGGTTTTTGAAAAAACATTTAAGTGTTTGTTTAAAACTCAGAGCAACTGGAACAAAAACAGGACAATCAGTTTACACAATAAACCCTAATTTATATGCACTACAACATCCATCATCCATCCATCATC
>NC_056503.1:50721507-50722706 GCF_014905685.2 Nematolebias whitei
GGATGGATGATGGATGGATGGATGATGGATGGATGATGGATGTTGTAGTGCATATAAATTAGGGTTTATTGTGTAAACTGATTGTCCTGTTTTTGTTCCAGTTGCTCTGAGTTTTAAACAAACACTTAAATGTTTTTTCAAAAACCTGTTAGCGTCTGCTGAGCAGAGGACAGAAAAAAACATTTAAAGTCTAAAATCTTCAGTGGATTTCACTCCGGGTTGTTTGTGTCTGACTGTCTCTGATTACCTGTTTACTTTTGTTCCAGTTTTCACCTCAGTTTCAAACAGTTACAAATCAATCAGAGTTCTGTTTCTGTTGCATTAATAAAGTATGTATCTAACCACTGCACCACCGTGCAGTCAGATTTTATCCAAACATTAAAAAAGAAAAGCACCAGAATCAGAAACGATCGGTTGTTTTCTGCAGCTGGTGCTGCTTCACCTGATTCCCCAGCTCGATGAACGTAACGTTTCAGAGCCGGGGGAAGGTTATTGTTACGCAGGTGAAGTTCGTGAACACCTCATCTTGTGTACGAGTGGCAGTCTGGAGACCTGACGAAACGTGATGAAGAGGCAGCTGATTACAGGCAGACGATGAAGGATGACCGGCACTAATGTGAAGTCTCACTTTCCTCATTTGTTCATTCAGTAAGAATAGCAGCTAATCCAGCTGCCATGATGGATGAGAACAGAACCGCTGCAGAACCATGAAGCACACATTTATTATTATTAGAACTAGAGACATGAGCTAAACATGCTCAAATGTATCTGAAATGCAAAAACAATACTTGAAGCAGAAATAACACATATTTGTCTAATTAGGTTTCAATAAGCAGAAATGAGCACAATATTAAGGAATTAGCTAAAAAGCTGAAATTAGCATAGAAAACAGAAAAGTTGCTGGAAAATGCAGAAAAAAGCTTAAAGTATCAGTAGGAAGTGGAGAGATCATATTGTTGCTGAATTAGGCTGAAAAAAGTTGAAATGAGTGAAAAAAATGGAATTAGCTGAAAAATATAAACAGCATAAAAACAGCTAAATGTTAGCTGAAATAACTGAAACTAGCAGAAATAAGCTGAAAGAAGCATTTTTTAAAGGAACACAACAAACTGAAATTATCATGGAAAACTTGGATTTACTTGAAAACAGCTGAAATGAGCTAAAGGAGTAGCTGAAAAGTTAGAACAAGCTTAAAGTAG
>NC_056503.1:50722806-50723843 GCF_014905685.2 Nematolebias whitei
TTGACGTAATGAAAATGATAAAGTTTGAGCGTGGAGGTCAGGGTGGGTCAGCTGGAGACGACCCCAGCAGCTGATGCAGCAGTCTGTCCCACTTCCTGTGAAGCACCAATCCATCCGTACTAATAGGTTTGACCCTTCTAATCAATATTACTGTACAGTACATGTGAGGTAAGAAAAGAAACCCTCAGATGAATACTAAGCAGACAAGATGTGCCTGCAGCTAAAAATGTCTTTCTGCTATTAATATGAGCCGAGCAGACGTCTCCAGGAACAGATCATTTAAATCTCCTGCTTCCAGCAATGAGCTCCGGTTCAAACCTGCCGGGAAATAAAAGTGCACATCTTGGTGACCGTGTGATCTGTTACAAGTGTCAGTACAGCTGCAGCCATTGCACAGAGAACGTCATATGTTTCAGTGAACTATTCTGCCATCGTCCTCCATAAGCCTGATTCTGTTAGCCCCGAGTACCCAGCAGGAACCAGGTTTGTGAGGCCATGAAACACTCGGCTAACGGTGATGGTTGAGGCCTCACCTGCAGCTTCACCGCTCAGAATCAAGAGGGTGCTGATTAACGTGTGGCGCTCCTGCAGAAACAACTCAAACATTTGACAACAAATACTAATTACACTCACAGCAATTAGTCGTGAACTCATTATGGCTTCAACCATGAACTAGATGGGTTCGTTTTATTTATTGTCAAGTTTTAATTTGCGTTTTCGTTTGTCTGAAATATTTTAATTTGTGCCCTGAAAATTAAGAGCCGAGCTCAACATTTCTCCAAAACAACGTTCAGAATTAAAACAAATCAAAAAGACAAAAATGTGCACACAGAGACAAACAATTCAAAATAGCCAAGTTCTCTTAACTGACAGATGTCCAAAGAAAACACGTTGCTGGAATAAATTTGTCAAACGTCACAATCCTTGTTTTATTTAAAACGATTGATGCTGGTCCTAACGTCCCTCAGACTGTGGAACCATTTCTTGCTGCATATGAAGCTCCATCTTATATTACAGATCTTATTGTTCCATATTTT
>NC_056503.1:50723943-50725103 GCF_014905685.2 Nematolebias whitei
CATATGAAGCTCCATCTTATATTACAGATCTTATTGTTCCATATTTTCCTAACAGAGCACTTCGCTCTCAGACTGCAGGTTTACTTGTGGTTCGTAGAGTTTCCAAAAGCAGAATGGGAGGAAGATCTTTCAGTTCTCAGGCTCCTCTCTTGTGGAACCAACTTCCAGTTTTTGTCCATGAGGCTGACACATTGTCCAGTTTGAAGACTTTCCTTTTTGATAAATCCTATAGTTAGTGTCGGCTTGGGTTTCCTGAGCTTCATTTAATACTATTTCTATCTTAACATGTGATTCTTGACCTGCCATTGTGTATCTATTCCTACCAAACCCAGCCGGTCGAAGCAGATGGTCCTCTTGTCCTGATCCTGGTTCTGTTAAAGGTTTCTTCCTCATGAGGGACTTTTTCTTTCCACTGTCGCCTTCATGCTTGTTCAACATGAGAGTTCAGTGATGGAGTTAAACTCAAAGCTGCTCCTCAGATAAATAAAGTTAAATTATTATTTTATACATGAATGTTTCTGTTCAATTATTATTTTATAGATGAATGTTTCTGTTCAGTCCCTGAGACGACTTCTGTTGTGACTTGGAGCTTTAGAAATAAACTGAACTGAATTGAAATATTAAAAACTAAAGAATGAATAAAGAATTTTTATTTAGCTTTAATAAGTTTTAATTTCATGACTTCTGCAGATAAAGTTTCACTTAAAGTCAAACACACTGAGAGACTTCATGCAGTCCTCATGGTCGTGGACTTCAGAAGGACCCCCCACCCCAACAAATATAGGAGGATCTGCGGTGGAAGTGGTCTCCAGCTACAAGTACTTGGGTGTGCACCTGAACAACAACCTCAGCTGGAGCAACAACACCACCAGCCTGATGAAGAAAGCTCATCAGAGACTCTACTTCCTCAGACGGCTGAGGCGAGCTGGTCTGGAAGCTCAGTCCTCACCTCCTTCTCCAGGTGTGCAGTGGAGAGCATCCTGTGCTCCAGCATCAACGTGTGGCATGGAGGCTGCACAGCTGCAGAAAGAAAAGCTTTGCAGAGAGTGGTGAAGGCTGCACAGAAGATGTTGGAGTCAGTCTCCCCACCATCACAGACATCTACACCTCCAGATGCAGGAAGAGGACCACCTGCATCATGAAGGACCACACTCACCCAG
>NC_056503.1:50725203-50729338 GCF_014905685.2 Nematolebias whitei
CTCCGCAGGGTGTCTGGGCTCTCCCTTAGAGATAGGGTGAGAAGCTCGATCATCCGGGAGGGACTCAGAGTAGAGCCGCTGCTTCTCCACGTCGAGAGGAGCCAGTTGAGGTGTCTTGGGCATCTGTTTAGGATGCCTCTGGACGCCTCCCTGGTGAGGTGTTCCGGACACGTCCCACCGGAAGGAGGCCCAGAGGAAGACCCAGGACACACTGAAGGACTGTATTTCTTGGCTGGCCTGGGAACGCCTTGGGATTCTCCCGGAAGAGCTGGCCCAAGTAGCTGGGGAGAGGGAAGTCTGGGCCTCCCTACTTAGGCTGCTACCCCTGCGACCCGACCCCGGATAAGCGGAAGAAAATGGATGGATGGATAGTCACCTGCGATGCTGTCTCACTTCTTGTTCCAGGTTCCTATAGCTAAAGTGTGGGATTCTCTGCATTCCTGTGCATGAAGGACAGATTTTTTAAGATCAAAGTTTTTGTCTATCCATTGTTCCGTGAGACTAATCATGCTAACGGGCTAACACGACGTCCGAATGTCTTTGGTAAAACTCATCCAAGTGCTATCGGCTGTTAGCTTCTCAATGACGTTGGAAATGACGGCTTGTAACTCGGGTAATGTTACGTCAGAAAACTATCTCTGACTGGGGAAGATGTAGCGAGGCTCAACGTAGTCCATAAATCTCCGGAATCCGACATCCTCAACGAAAAAAAATTTCCACACCACCGACATTTTGACTTCTTCCTCTCCGTCGTGATCAGATCAGGTAGGTGCGTGTGACGTCATCACGTTGTGCTGGTGCTGCAGACATCTTTGTCACTGGGTTGTCGTCTTTTATATCGGTGAGTTATTTTGACAGAATGGCTGATGTCCGATATTGAATTTTAACGCTAATATCAGCCGATAACGATACATGCCGATAATATCGTGCATCCCTAATACACAACACATATTCTGAGAGCTAACTAATTATTGAAGATCATGCAAGTGACTACAAGAGACTGCTCATTATGTAACTTTAAGGTTTAACTACATTTCTCTAAATGATCTTAGTGTCTGGCATGCAGAACGGTGGGCTGTAGTTTTTTCTTCAAATAATGCTAGGCCTTTGAATTCTTGTTGCTTTTAATGACGTTTTCTATCTTTATCCAGTGCACAGCACTGAAACGGCCTACTGTTTAAACCTAAACAACAGATGTCTCTGCACTGACTTCTGCACGTTTTTCTTTCATTTTTCTGGTTGCTACAGCAGAAAACAGTTCCAGGCAAAGATGCCATAAAATATTTAACACTGTGGACCAGATTCTGTTAGATTCAAAGTGATTGCAGAGCACTGATGGGAGAGGTGCAGGAGTCCACAGAGGCACCATGCTGTGTGCACAGTTACACTCAACCCTTCCTTCATTTCCAAAGAACACTGGACCAAAGATTTTTATGGCTCCATGCAACAGAGCTGCACTGGCTCAGAATCCATACTGATGGATCATTTGATCACTGACAGATTCAGAACAAAGATTGCAAAACTATATGGTTCTTCTGGATGATTCTGTCCTGCAGTGATATTTTCTGCTTCATTAAGCTGAAAATCTAATGCCTCTGATTATTTTGGACATTAAAAGATTTCTTAGTCAGTGCTGCTGAAATGTTTATTGGTTTTCTGGCGTACTGGAGAAGCGAGACCGATGGTGGGTCGAACCTCGGATCCAGAAGGAACAATTCAGGTTCCGTCCTGGCCGTGGAACAATGGACCAGCTCTTTACTCACGAGGGTCCTCAAGGGGTCATGGGAGTTTTCCAATTGCTGTAATGCCACTTGGTTGTTGATGTGTGCTGCTGACTATCCATGCTGCTGATCTCATGCTGCTGATTATTTCAAGCTGCTGTGTTCATTGGTCCACATCTGCTCAAACAAACTCATGTTCGTGCTGCTGTTGTTTGACACATTGGTTTTGCACCATTAGTGCTTGGTGTATTCTTAGTCTTGTATATTCTTAGTTCATGACTTGGATCTTATTAATGTTTTTCTTTACAATTTGTGTTTTTGTTGGATGTAACTGGGACCCTGCATACATAGTTTCGTCCCATCTCATGTATCACATGCGGTGTGTATGAAAAATCTCTCTGCCTCTGACTACATGTGTTTTGTGGACTTGGAGAAGGCATTTGACCGTGTTCCTCGAGGTACATTGTGGGGGGCGCTCTGCAAGTATGGGATTGGGGGCCGCTTGTCATGGGCTGTTCAGTCCCTATCAAGCGGTGCGAGAGTTTGGTTCGTATTTCTGGTAGTGTCTGACTCCTTTAGGGTGGGGGTTGGACTCCTGCAGGGCTGCTCGTTGTCACTGATTCTGTTCATAACTTTTATGGATGGGAGTTCTCAGTGAAGCCAGGGGTCAGAGGGTGTCCAGTTTGATGGCCTCAGGGTTCATCTCTGTTTTGCAGATGATGTGGGCCTGTTGCTGTCATTGTGTCGTGATCTTCAGCTCTCACTAGAGTCGTTCACAGCCGAGTGTGAAGCTGCTGGGATGAGAATCAGCACCTCCAGATCTGAGGAAAACTATCAAAAAATCTACAGGAAGAAGAAGAAGAAGAAAAAAATGTGGAAGTTGAATGGAGGTCAGCACGATAAAGACACAGCGAGAGCGGGAGTGAGTCATGAGGTTTGAGAGATTTGTGATATTTAGTGTGTTTGGGTTTTATAGTTGGGCTGTATGTTGGTGTTTAGTTCAGTCATCTAAAAAATTACGTCTGGTCCTCTGGACATTCAAAAAAAAAAAAAAAAAAGTAAAAACGTTTCGTCTTTCATCCAAAAGATTTCTTCAGTTTGAGGACCAGACCTGGATCATTGAGCAGCATCAGGAGATTTAGTTCAGTCAGTTTTAATGTGTTTGAGTCAAAACAATGATGCACTCTGTTGCACTCTCTCCATCGCCATCTCCAATACCTTTACCTGCTTTCTAGGTGCCCATGTCCAGCAGTCACTGTGACAGAGGTGGGAGACACGCTGGACTGGTCTCCAGTCCATCATAGGGACACATGGACAGGTCTCCAGTTCATCATAGGGACACGCTGGACTGGTCTCCAGTTCATCACAGGGACAAACAACTCTCAGTCTCACCTGGGGACTTTTTACGGTTACAAATCAACATGCATGTTTTTGGTCTTTGCTGGGACACTGGAGTACCCGGAGATGTTCCATGCATGGAGAGACGGTGTAAACTCCACCCAGAAAGGTCTCCAGCCAGGATTAGATCCTTCCTCCTTGCTGAGAGGCAGCCACTCTGCCCACTGAGCCACCATAGTGCAGTACAATGTAGCTTTAGCTTGGCCAGCAGTCTGGACTGGCTTGTCTCCTGGTCTGGATTCTGTGGTTCTGGAATCTAGACTTTAGAAATGGCTAGTTTAAAGTGTCATGGCAACTGAACAATCACAGTTCGACTGGTCCTGCAAATCTGTTAACAGTAAGGACACTCCTGTCTGATTTTAAATCTGTTTGATTTTTAAACAAAGGTAAGTGAACCACAGCACTGTAAGGTTTGAAACAGGATCAACATTTATTGGCCTCTGGGATAATCTTTTTGTTGAGGATGTTTTTCTTCTGTCTCAGCTGAAACTGCAACAAGTGTCAGCTCTGACACGTTGTTGGGTCTGACACAGCAGGGACGATGGAGGTGCAGAACCTTTGCTGACACACAGAACTGTTTCTTCTGGGTCCACATCGCTGAAACGTGGCCTCCACAAAGTGCACGGACTCATTTAATCTTGCAGAGCCTTCACAAACAATTCATTGTGATGGGAAGGCAGTAAAAATAGCCAAAATGACCCGTGCCCAGGGGTGCGTTTTCAGCTGACACAATATTCCTGTTAAATGCATCATAACAAGTAATACATTTGGATCAGTGGTTCTGTTAGAAACTGCAAACATTACTCAAAACTGTTCGTTTTATCACATTGAAAAATGGGTCTCAAGTCCCTGTCGAGAGAGAATTGGACTGAACTAATATTTATTTATTATTTATCATCACATATATATATATATATATATATATATATTTATATTAAAAAAAAATTATTATTTGTTCTGATGTATAAAAACAGTGAATTTTGCATCATTAAACTCCAGCCCTAACTAAAACCTTT
>NC_056503.1:50729438-50734085 GCF_014905685.2 Nematolebias whitei
AGGTGAGACTGAGAGTTGTTTGTCCCTGTGATGAACTGGAGACCAGTCCAGCGTGTCCCTATGATGAACTGGAGACCTGTCCATGTGTCCCTATGATGGACTGGAGACCAGTCCAGCGTGTCCCCCACCTCTGTCACAGTGACTGCTGGACATGGGCACCTAGAAAGCAGGTAAAGGTATTGGAGATGGCGATGGAGAAAGTGCACCAGAGTGCATCATTGTTTTGACTCAAATGCATTAAAACTGACTGAACTAAATCTCCTGATGCTGCTCAATGATCCAGGTAAAAAAATCTAAAAAAAGTTAAGTCTGGTCCTCAAACTGAAGAAATCTTTGGATGAAAGACGAAACGTTTCTACTTTTTTTGTTTTGTTTTTTGAATGTCCAGAGGACCAGACGTAATTTTTTAGATGACTTAACTAAACACCAACATACAGCCCAACTATAAAACCCAAACACACTATCACAAATCTCTCAAACCTCATGACTCACTCCCGCTCTCGCTGTGTCTTTATCGTGCTGACCTCCATTCAACTTCCACATTTTTTTCTTCTTCTTCTTCCTGTAGATTTTTTGTTAGTTTTCCTCAGATCTGGAGGTGCTGATTCTCATCCCAGCAGCTTCAAACTCGGCTGTGAACGACTCTAGTGAGAGCTGAAGATCACGACACAATGACAGCAACAGGCCCACATCATCTGCAAAACAGAGATGAACCCTGAGGCCATCAAACTGGACACCCTCTGACCCCTGGCTTCACTGAGAACTCCCGTCCATAAAAGTTGTGAACAGAATCAGTGACAACGAGCAGCCCTGCAGGAGTCCAACCCCCACCCTAAAGGAGCCAGACACTACCAGAAATACGAACCAAACTCTCGCACCGCTTGATAGGGACTGAACAGCCCATCACAAGCGGCCCCCAATCCCATACTTGCAGAGCGCCCCCACAATGTACCTCGAGGAACATGGTCAAATGCCTTCTCCAAGTCCACAAAACACATGTAGTCAGAGGCAGAGAGATTTTTCATACACACCGCATGTGATACATGAGGTGGGACGAAACTATGTACGCAGGGTCCCAGTTACATCCAACAAAAACACAAATTGTAAAGAAACATTAATAAGATCCGAGTCATGAACTAAGAATATACAAGACTAAGAATACACCAAGCACTAATGGTGCAAAACCAATGTGTCAAACAGCAGCACGAACATGAGTCTGTTTGAGCAGATGTGGACCAATGAACACAGCAGCATGAAATAATCAGCAGCAGCAGCACACATCAACAACCAAGTGGCATTACAGCGATTGGAAAACTCCCATGACCCCTTGAGGACCCTCGTGAGTAAAGAGCTGGTCCATTTTTCCACGGCCAGGACGGAATCGGAATCGTTCCTTCTGGATCAGAGGTTCGACCAACCATCGGTCTCGCTTCTCCAGTACCCCAGAAAACCAACAAATATTTCTGCAGCACTGACTAAGAAATCTTTTAATGTCCAAAATAATTAGAGGCATATGATTTTCAGCTTAATGAAGCAGAAAATATCACTGCAGGACAGAATCATCCAGAAGAACCATATAGTTTTGCAATCTTTGTTCTGAATCTGTCAGTGATCAAATGATCCATCAGTATGGATTCTGAGCCAGTGCAGCTCTGTTGCATGGAGCCATAAAAAATCTTTGGTCCAGTGTTCTTTGGAAATGAAGGAAGGGTTGAGTGTAACCGTGCACACAGCATGGTGCCTCTGTGGACTCCTGCACCTCTCCCATCAGTGCTCTGCAATCACTTTGAATCTAACAGAATCTGGTCCACAGTGTTAAATATTTCATGGCATCTTTGCCTGGAACTGTTTTCTGCTGTAGCAACCAGAAAAATGAAAGAAAAACGTGCAGAAGTCAGTGCAGAGACATCTGTTGTTTAGGTTTAAACAGTAGGCCGTTTCAGTGCTGTGCACTGGATAAAGATAGAAAACATGTCATTAAAAGCAACAAGAATTCAAAGGCCTAGCATTACTTGAAGAAAAGACTACAGCCCACTGTTCTGCATGCCAGACACTAAGATCATTTAGAGAAATGTAGTTAAACCTTAAAGTTACATAATGAGCAGTCTCTTGTAGTCACTTGCATGATCTTCAATAATTAGTTAGCTCTCAGAATATGTGTTGTGTATTAGGGATGCACGATATTATCGGCATGTATCGTTATCGGCTGATATTAGCGTTAAAGTTCAATATCGGACATCAGCCATTCTGTCAAAATAACTCACCGATATAAAAGACGACAACCCAGTGACAAAGATGTCTGCAGCACCAGCACAACGTGATGACGTCACATGCACCTACCTGATCTGATCACGACGGAGAGGAAGAAGTCAAAATGTCGGTGGTGTGGAAATTTTTTTTGTTGTTGAGGATTTCGGATTCCGGAGATTTATGGACTACGTTGAGCCTCGCTACATCTTCCCCAGTCAGAGATAGTTTTCTGACGTAACATTACCCGAGTTACAAGCCATCATTTCCAACGTCATTGAGAAGCTAACAGCCGATAGCACTTGGGTGAATTTTACCAAAGACATTCGGACGTCGTGTTAGCCCGTTAGCATGATTAGTCTCACGAAACAATGGATAGACAAAAACTTTGATCTTAAAAAGTCTGTCCTTCATGCACAGGAATGCAGAGGATCCCACACTGCAGCTATAGGAACCTGGAACAAGAAGTGAGACAGCATCGCAGGTGACTATCCATCCATCCATTTTCTTCCACTTATCCGGGGTCGGGCCGCGGGGGTATCAGCCTAAGTAGGGAGGCCCAGACTTCCCTCTCCCCAGCCACTTGGGCCAGCTCTTCCGGGGAATCCCAAGGCGTTCCCAGGCCAGCCGAGAAATATAGTCCCTCCAGTGTGTCCTGGGTCTTCCTCTGGGTCTCCTTCAGGTGGGACATGTCCGGAACACCTCACCAGGGAGGCGTCCAGAAGGCATCCTAAACAGATACCCAAGCCACCTCAACTGGCTCCTCTCGACGTGGAGAAGCAGCGGCTCTACTCTGAGTCCCTCACGGATGATCGAGCTTCTCACCCTATCTCTAAGGGAGAGCCCAGACACCCTGCGGAGAAAACTCATTTCGGCCGTTTGTATCTGAGATCTCATTCTTTCGGTCACAACCCTAAGCTCATGACCATAGATGAGGGTGGGAACGTAGATCGATCGGTAAATTGAGAGCTTCGCCTTTTGACTCAGCTCTCTCTTCACCACGACAGACCTGTACAGCGCCTGCTTCACTGCAGACGCTGCACCTATCTGCCTATCGATCTCACGCTCCATTTTTCCCTCATTCGTGAACAAGACCCCAAGATACTTGAACTCCTCCACTTGGGGTAGGACCTCCTCCCTGACCCGGAGAGGGCACTCTACCCTTTTCCGGCTCAAAACAATGGCCTCGGATTTGGAGGAACTGATCTTCATCCCGGTCGCGTCGCATTCGGCTGCGAACCGCTCCAGCGAAAGCTGTAGATCACGATCTGATGAAGCCAATAAGACCACATCATCTACAAAAAGCAGAGACGCAATCCTAAGGCCACCAAAACGGATCCCCTCAACACCTTGGCTGCGCCTAGAAATTCTGTCCATAAAAGTTATGAACAGAATCGTGACAAAGGGCAACCTTGGCGAAGTTCAACTCTCACCGGGAACAAGCCCAACTTACTGCCGGCGATGCGGACCAGGCTCTGACACTGGTCATACAGGGACCTAACAGCCCGTATCAAAGGGCCCGGTACCCCATACTCCCAGAGTACCCCCCACAGGGTTACTTACAGCGTAAGCCAACACAACCCTACAACATCCAGAGCCTTAAGGAACTCTGGGCAAATCTCATCCACCCCTGGGGCCCTGCCACCGAGGAGCTTTTTAACCACCTCGGTGACCTCAGCACCAGAGATTGAAGGGCCCGACCCAGAGTCCCCAGGCTCCGCTTCCTGAGTGGAAGACGTGCCGATGGGATTGAGGAGGTCTTCAAAGTATTCCGCCCACCGACCCACAACATCCTGAGTTGAGGTCAGCAGCACACTATAAACAGTGTTGGTGGCGTACCGCTTTCCCCCCCCTGAGACGCTGGATGGTGAACCAGAATCGCCTCGAAGCCATGTGCAAGTCATTCTCCATGGCCTCTCTGAACACCTCCCATGCCCAAGTTTTTGCCTCAGCGACCACCCGAGCCACATGTTGCTTGGACTGCCGGTACCCATCAGCTGATTCTGGGGTCCCACAGGCCAAAAAGGCCCGATAGGACTCCTTCAGCCTGACAGCATCCCTCACCGACGGTGTCCACCATCGGGTTCGAGGGTTGCCGCAGCGACAGTCACCGACAACCTTGTGGCCGCAGCTCCGGTAAGCTGCCTCAACAATAGAGGCATGAAGCATGGTCCACTCAGACTCAATGTTCCCCACCTCCCTCGGAACATGTTCGAAGTTCTCCCGGAGGTGGGAGTTAAAACTCTGTCTCACAGGATACTCTGCCAGACATTCCCAGCAAACCCTCCCAATACGTTTGGGTCTGCCAGGTCTGACCGGCATCCTCCCCCACCATCGGAGCCAACTCACCACCAGGTAGTGATCAGTGGACAGCTCCGCCCCTCTCTTCACCTGAGTGTC
>NC_056503.1:50734185-50735678 GCF_014905685.2 Nematolebias whitei
GGTCCTTTTTACAAAGCTTCCAATGGAGCCAGATACAGTAAGTTTCCCTCCAACTACTACCACCGTATTTTCTGCCGTACACGTCGCACCGCCCTGTAAGTCTCGTCTGTGTCTAATAACGTGGAAAAATTCATGAATGTGTTGCTTCACCGTGCACGTCACATCTATTACGTGTCACCGCTGACAACCTGGAAATGTGGACCGGTGTTGTGCCAAAAATCGACTGGCTGCCAAATGGAGGCCACGAGAGCGTGCACGGGAGAACGTTAACAAGTAAAACAAGATTAACAGCTAAAAACAATTATTCGTTTGCTTGAAATTATATTAAAGGTGTGTCTCAGTTTAACTTTTACTTAATAAATGCACTTTGACATCAAATCAGCTGCACGTCTCGGGGCAGAGAGAGGAAGCTGATTTGACGGTTGCTCCAGACGAGCTGGACGAAGGTGTCAGGCTAAATATTTTTTACAAATTAAACTAAAATGGCTACCCAAGAAAAGGAAAAAGTAGCAAAAAAACCCAGCTACATTATGAGGCGATGTAAAAAACTAAAAACAGGAACGTCTGCAGGAACTTATCAGATGTTTTGAAGGCACTTTGAGAGGTCAAGGTCAAGAGCCTCAGATGTTTTTACAAGATATTCCAGGAAACAGGAGCGGAGTAGGAGAAGGTCCTTTGGTCTAAGTCAGTCTGCTCTGCAGGGATTATATTTCCTTTCTGGTTTGGTAATCCCCTTGAAATCCCCAGGAAGAAGTGGAGAATGTCATCGGAGAAGGAATTCATGGTTTTTCTCCTGAACCTGATGTCTCTGCAGCCCAACCACAGATAGGTGGCAGATCAAGGTCAAGGTTTTTTACTGTCATTCCACCACATGTGGTACAAGAAGTGGAACAAAATTGTGTACACAGGGTCCCAGTTACATCCAACAAAAGTATAAATAGTAAAATAAAATGGTAAGAAGATCTAAGATATGAACTAAGAATACGCCAAGCACTAATACAGTATTACAAAACAATGCACCAAACAACAGCAGCACGAACATGAGTCTGTGTGAACACATGAGCATGAACACATCAGAAAGACTGCTGTGAGTTTAACTCCATCACCGAACTCTCATCTTGAACAAGCATGAAGGAAAGAAAAACTCCCTCATGAGGAAGAAACCTTTAGCAGAACCAGGATCAGGACAAGCGGGCCATCTGCTTCAACCGGCTGGGTTTGGTAAGAACAGATACACAATGGCAGGTCAAGAATCACATGTTAAGATAGAAATAGTATCAAATGAAAACTATTGAATTTTAACAATTCATTTAAGGACATGAGGTCAGTTTGTCCTCTAATCTTAATCCCAGTCTTAAACTGGACAATGTGTCAGTCTCATGGACAGAAACTGGAAGTTGGTTCCACAAGAGAGGAGCCTGAGAACTGAAAGATCTTCCTCCCGTTCTGCTTTTGGAAACTCTAGGAACCACAAGTAAACCTGCAGCCTGAGA
>NC_056503.1:50735778-50738263 GCF_014905685.2 Nematolebias whitei
ATAAACTGTAGATGAAGGATATTCAAAGAGTTCTTTTTGTTTGTTTAGGAACATCATTTTGAAACTGAGCCACAACTTTTAGACATTTTTCACAGACTGGTGAACCTCTGCCCATTTTTACTTCTGAGAGATTCTCTAAAATGCTCTTTTTATTCCCAGCCTCTTCGTCCTCATCTTCACCCTCATGAGTTGCTCACTTCCCTCCAGCTGGTTTCTTCAGACCACTTTCACAACATTTTGTTGCCCCTGGAACAAATTATTTGACGTTTGTTGTTGCCATAAATTTAAAATATTCACATTTTTTCCATAAAGCTACACTTTTGTTATTTTCAACATTAAATGTGTTTATGTTTCATAAAGAATTAAGTGATTTATGAAGTTTTAAAAATCATTTTGTTCTGTTTTTATTTGTATTCTTCATCTTAAACAACATCCCGACCTTTTCAGCCTGAGGTTGCAGAAAGAAAGCAGGAGAGTTGTTTAGTATTTCTCTGGATGTTCGTCTTTATTTGGATGGTTCTACATGAACATTATGTTTGAACTGATTCATCCCTGGACAGAGCAGGTGACGTAACAAGATGATTTGTCTCACCGAGTCGTTGTTCAAAGTGCTCCGTGCTCATTATTCAGTCCTCATCTCTCCAGCTCACCCTGAGTCCAGAAGAAGAGAGGACCTCTGATTTAATGGAGCTAAAACTGGAGTCCAGAAGGGCCCAGTCTGTCCCTGAAGACCGCAGCTTCAGAACGGCTTTTTGAAACACTGGTCAGATCCTCGGAGGTCCCTCAGGGGGGCTCAGCAGCAAATAGGTGGGGGTTAGATTAATGAGCTTTAAAGTGGATCTTGGACCGATGGCGGTGTTTGACTTTCTGCGACTGTCCCTGGAGACCTGCAGATCAGCAGACTTTAATTAAAGGAACTCGTGCGCAGTGGAGGGACCAGCTTTCTGTGCCTCAGAGTCCAGTGGCTTATTTCACAGGATGGAAACACTGTTCACTCACAGCTGCAACAAAAACACGTTTATTTCACACGTGTAAACCACCGAACGAGGACAGCAAGTCATGACACCGATTGGAAAACAAAGTGAAGGAGTCGTAGGTGAAGGTCTGACAGCTCGACCGACTGCAGAACGTACGTTTCAATAGCTACAGATTGTTTTAGTCACATTAGGAATAATGAAGCATCTTGTCCTGCTTTGGTTGAAAGTACTGGAACATCTGAAGGAAATTAAATTTGTGTTTAATGGTTGAATTTTTCATCTTTCATTAAATACAACATGATTTTTAAATAACGTTATTGACACAAAGTTTTCATGGGCTTCCACTGCTCCGTCATCTCCACGTCGACTTTTACCAGAGATGACCTCACAGGTTTGTTTAGTCGAGCCGTTCTTTAGTTACAAAAACAAAACGTGTCGGAGCTTTGTTTACATTTTTATAACGTGCACGTGTTGCATTGCATGCTCCGTCAGAAAAGGGTGGATTGTTCTGTTCAGGTCGAGGGTGAGGTTCTGCCCCAACTGGAGGAGTTCAAGGATCTCAAGGTTTTGTTCATGAGTGAGGGAAGAACGGAGCGTGAGACTGACGGATGGATTGATGCATCGTCTTGTAAGATGATGTTCTGATCTGAAGCAGGGAGAGGAGGAGCACCTGTCTTCCATTTCAGAAGGTTTATTTTACATGCAAAGTACAAGACCACCAGCCCTGGGCCGTTGTATCTGCACCATCGGTCACAATGACCCCGAGTGTAAACAGAAAACCATGTTCTTCAGAGCTCGGCCACGCCTCTCAGAAGGAGTCACCACCATCGACGAAGGGAAAGTTCGACTCTCATGAGACCAAGCTCTCAACCAATAATATCTCACCATCTTGTGTTCTATAATGGGTGGGATACATATATCTAGACATTTCATTAAGTTAATATATTATCTGATAAAATTATATTTCAATCTGCAGTATTGTGGACTCTGTGCTGGTCCGTTGTGGTGAAGAGAGATCTGAGCTGTAAGACAAAGCTCTCTATTTACCGGTCGGTCTACGTTCCTCCCTCATCTCTGGTCATGAACTCAGAAAGAATGAGATTGTGGATCCAGGAGGTTGAAATGAGTTTCCTCTGCAGCTGGACTCTCCCTTAGAGACAGGGTGAGAAGTTCAGTTATCAGGAGAGACTCAGAGTAGAACCACTGCTCCTCCACATCCAGAGGAGCCAGTTGAGGTGGTTCAGACATCTGGTAAGGATGCTCTGGTCCCTTGGACATGTCCGACTGGGAGGAGGCCCCAGGGAAGACCCAGGACATGCTGGAGAGACTGTCTCTCCATTGTATCCTGGAGACACTTGGACACTATCCATGTGGACAAATGTGTGTCCAGATGTCCCTGTGATGGACTGAGACCTGTCCAGGTGTCCCCTGCCTCTTGCAAAGTGACAGCTAGATATGGTCTCCAGTCCATCACAGGGACACCTGGACAGGTCTCCAGTCCATCACAG
>NC_056503.1:50738363-50738728 GCF_014905685.2 Nematolebias whitei
CTCCAGTCCATCACAGGGACACATGGACAGGTCTCCAGTCCATCACGGGGACACCTGGACAGGTCTCAGTCCATCACGGAAACACCTGGACAGGTCTCCAGTCCATCACGGAAACACCTGGACAGGTCTCAGTCCATCACGGGAACACCTGGACAGGTCTCAGTCCATCACGGGGACACCTGGACAGGTCTCAGTCCATCACAGGGACACCTGGACAGGTCTCAGTCCATCACAGGGACACCTGGACAGGTCTCCAGTCCATCACAGGGACACCTGGACAGGTCTCCAGTCCGTCACAGGGACACCTGGACAGGTCTCCAGTCCATCACGGGAACACCTGGACAGGTCTCAGTCCATCACGGGGA
>NC_056503.1:50738828-50748002 GCF_014905685.2 Nematolebias whitei
ATCACAAGATAATTTTCTGTGATTACCTTCTCTTTCCATCTGCTCGTTCTCTCTCTGTTTTGTCGATGTTCTCTCTACTCCACTCTGTTGTACGACCAACATGCCTGCGTCTCAGGGACATTTGAGACTGAAATGTCTAAAAGTTTAAGATGGATTGTTGTCATTTCAGACACTCCTGAATCTCCAGGCAGTCCATGGCACAGAGCCTGGAGGACGAACTGAAGCTGATGCTGAGTCAGCAGAACATAGAAATGAGTTGCTAAAAATACATGAAAACAGTTTGCTGCTGCCAGAGTCTTAACTGGAGGATGAAGACATCTGTGAGACGGGCCGGTGATGGAGAGGAGGACCCAACATGGTCCATCACTCACTCTGATGCCTCCATCATCCAGCTGTGTGTGTGTGTGTGCAGGACTATCAGTGTGTCTTCTTTTAAAATAGACATCCCTCCAAGGTGTGGAGAGCAGCAGGGCAGCATTAAATCAATTAAAACAAATTGCTTTACTTCAGATGGTTCCTCATCAACGTTGCTTGATATTTATTTATTTTTTACCAGAACTGGAGTCGGAGTGATTTGGATGATTTGTTAGCTGTTTAACTGAAATGATGTCATGAAGTCTTCCATGAAACAAACCTTGAAGCCCTCTTTGCTCACATGCACTCTAAAACAATCAGCGTGCTCATCGGCCAAGCTTTTCATTGAAGGACAGAGAAAACCTCCACCTGTATGTTTCCTGCAGCTGTCATCTCATGCACGTACCGTCCATCGTCACATCAACTGTGGAACTGTGCTGCTACTCTTTAAGAACCAAAGGTCCACATCATATGAAGCTGATGTTCATCCTCAGTGTCTCACTTCTTCTCCATGAGGAACCTTCTGGTCCAGCAGACTTTTTGAAAATCATCTTTTCTACAGTTTTCTCACAAAGATTACCTCCTGCTGGTTTCTCTTTGTTGGGGACTTTAGGTTCTCTACTTTAAATTGCTTTAATGTTTCTGTTCTTATGTTTTACTAGTTTCTTTTTAACTTGCTCTAAATTTTAGTACCAGCTGACTTGGACGTGTTTTGTCCAACATGTTTAACATGTTTTGTCTAACATGTCTAACATGTTTAACATGTTTTGTGTGTAAAAAAGAGTGTTCTGAAGGCACATCGGCTTCCTTTTGGACTGTTTCAGCTGATAACTATCAGCTCATTGAGGAGTGAGGACTTGTTTGATTTTATGTTTGAGTCCTCTAAAGCAGGTCATGAACTCTGGTAGAGACTGAAAGAATGAGATCGTGGATCCAGGAGGTTGAAATGAGTTTCCTCTGCAGGGTAGCTGGACTCTCCCTCAGACACAGGGTGAGAAGTTCAGTTATCAGGAGAGACTCGGAGTAGAACCGCTGCTCGTCCACATCCAGAGGAGCCAGTGGAGGTGGTTCTGGCATCTGAAAAGGATGGACCCTGGGCGCCTCCTGAGGGAGGTGCTTCAGGCATGTCCGACTGGGAGGAAACCCTGAAGACCCAGGACACGCTGGAGAGACCATGTCTCTCTGTTGTCCTGGGAACACCTTGGAGTCCTCCCAGAAGAACTGGAAGAGGCTGTGGAGAGAGATGTCTGGACCTCCCTGCTCAAAATGCTGCCCCCGAGACCTGAGTCCAGAACAAGAGGAAGATGATGAATGAATGGATGATGGATGTTGGCTGAATGGATGATGGATGGATGGATGGTTAGGAGGGTCATGGTCCCAGGTCTATAGTAAAGTTCAGCGTCCTTCAGCAGAACATTCAGAGCTCTGCTCTCTGCTGATGTTCTCAGTCAGTGAAGGTTCCTCAGTAAAGTCTGATGGTTTCTCCTGGACTCAGTCCTGGTAGTTTTCATGAGATCTGATGGAACATGAAGATCAGTGTAAGCTTGGCTCCATCCAGACAGAGCCAGTAAAAACATGTATCACAGATCTAGATGGAGAGATCTTTCTCTCCATACGTGTGATTTACAACCAAATGAAGCCTCTGAACATCAGAGGACGTTCATTCAGCGTCTCGTTCTTCTACGATCTGCAGCTCACAGCTCGAGTGTTTAGGTTGACCTCACCCTGAAATCTAGATGACAGCTTTAATTAGAACTCAATCACTCTCCTGTGGTCCAAGCTGTCTTCTTGGTTCTTAAATAAAGCGTTTGCTTCACGTCACTGATGGGCAGCTGTGATCAGATGATCCGTCCTGTCAATCAATGTTTCTGACAGGTCACCTTTTGATCTGAATACCGCTCTAATTCATGTCAGGATGTGTCAGTCACGTGTCACATGACCTTCTGCTTTAGTAAACACCACAGTCGTATGTGTTTGACCTAATTTAGACTTTGTCAGATGTTTGTTTTTCTTTCTGTATTTGTTCTAGAGTCAGAAAATAAAGATCTCAGTTTCCTGAAATAACTCTCCCATGAGTGAAAGGACAGATGTGTTCCCTGCAGATGTCACCTTGTCTTCTAAGGCTTCATAAAATCAGCTTTGCTGATGCAGCAGACTGAATTATTTATCCAGTCTGTAGCTGATCTATGGTTTCTCTCCTGTCACATCCACTTCACATCTTTCAAGGTGGTTTGAAGGCAACATCACCCCCACCCTGCAGGTCTGAAAGAACGATCGTCATCACTCGTTCTGATTTAATAAAACCTCCATGATGAAGTTCTTTCAGTAAATATTGACCTTGTTTTACTTTAGTGATGGGACAGGAAGAGTTCGGTTCTTCAGAAGTAACAGTGATGTTTCTGAGATGGACCTGTTTGGTTCTGGACAGTGTTCCACCTCAACGATCCACAGCACCATCTCGCACGCACGGTCCTGTGGAAGTTTACACTCCTGCAGGTTTCCCCTGTTTGTTCATTCTTCTGACACACACATGTTAATATCATCCATCCATCCTCTTACCTGCATCTTTCTTTTTAGGGTCACTGGTGTCCATATCCAACAATCACTGTGAGAGAGGCAGGGGACACCTGGACAGGTCTCCAGTCCATCACAGGGACACATAGAGACAAATGAGACAAACAACCATTCACTCTCTCTCACACCTAGGGACAATTTAGAGTTACCAATCAGCCTAACATGCATGTTTTTGGTCTGTGGGAGGAAACCCACACATGCACAGAGAGAACATGCAAACTCCACCCAAAAATGTCCCTGGCCAGGATGTGAACCGGCAACTTTCTTGCAGAGAGGTGGCAGCTCTACCAACTGAGCTACTGTGTCACCTAATATTAGACCAAAAAAAAAAAAATCAGTTAAAAACAAAATGCTGTTTGTAAATAATGACATCATAAGGATGGACATCCTCGTTCAGGGTTTTGTAGAACAAAGTTCAGGCTTCCATCAGTTGCAGGTCACCAAGGACCATCAATCAGGAGAGAAACCAAGACATCTCTCTTCCCAGTGACACTCTCCATCTCCTCTTTGCAGAGATCCATTGAATTTCCAGGCCAGAGATTCATCCCTGACCTGGACGGGTATTTCACCCATTTCTGATCGAGAACCATCGCCTCAGTCTAAACATCTTGGTGAAACATCCAGACCTAAGAAGGTCTGGATGTTTCACCGAGCTGCTTCACGAATCACTGTGAACTGTCCCGGCATGCTCGGTCATGGCCTGAATATGCCAACAGAACCACATCATTCACATAGAGCAGATACAAGACCCGAAGTTTCCCAAACCAGACACATTCATCTCCACACCTGCTCCTTGAGATCCTGCCCATGAACCTAGAACATGTTCTGAGACAAGGGACAACCCTGGCAGTGTCCAACACGCACCGAGAACAGGCTTGACCACCATGTAGACACAGCTCCTGCTTTAGGGACTGAAGCCCCCCCCCCCCAGGCCTTGATGGGGAACATGGTCACAAGTCTTTTCCAGGTCAACAAATGAAAACATAACGACTAGAGACTCGATTGATTGGTGACCTCAACACATTCGTTCCAATATTCAGATTTAATTATGGGACACAGTAAGAAGCTGTCTGGTCTGAACTGGTTTAACACTCAGGAGAATTTATCCAGAATAAATATGTGAGGGGAAAGAAACATTACAATAATGGAATAAACAAATGCCATTTGAGCATTCTCCACTTTTTTGTTTAGGGGTGTGTCTTTTCACCTCGACGTGCCCGTTTCCTTTGCACTTCGTTATAGCAGAGTACTCTAAAAGATAAAAGATAAGCACTTATACTTCAGTGAGGGATGTTTTTATTCCTTAAACACAGATAAACTGAGCTGTTTGTTCTTTCTCTTTTAATATCACATAAGTCCGATGTGCTTGACGTATCAGGTTTTAATGCATAATGATGTAAACTTAATGTTTAAATTTTATTGACTTATCATTAACAAACTTGCTGCAGGATTTAAATCCTCCCTACGTTTGTGTCTTAAGTTTCTTTAGTCTCTGATGTCTGTCGGTGATTGCCACCGTGAAAGCTCCAACTGAGCATTCTTCTGTTTTAACACCTTCCTGTCAGTCTGGCAGGAAACGGGCCAAGAACCTGCAAGCTGCTGATCAGCTGCTGCAAGTCCGCGCTGAGCACAAACAAGCTTATGGGATTCATGTTGGACAGCAGCACGGGCCTCCCAGCCACTAATTATAAATCAAGACTAATCAGCAGAACATAATTGATTTGGTAATTAGGTTTGCTTTCTTGAGCTCGACCCAAAACTTTGCTGGCACAAATTCAGGATGTTGTCGCTGCAGCTGAAGCACGGCGGTGGTATGTGACTGTAAGAAGCCTGCTGGCCTAGCTTCAGCTAGGTAGGTGGGACACAAGTCAAGATGTTCTTCAGATACCCCAATAATTATTCATTCAAAAATTATAAGTGTGCCTTAACTATGCCTTGTAGTTTCAAAGGGTAACCTGATTACAATTACAGATAATTAAACTTTGTTAGTTATTATTTTAACCAGTTTTTATTAAAGCGAGTTTGATTTGGATTTTCTAAATCATGTTGAGCATCTGTGGAAGAAGTTAATGCGTGCAGTCTGAAGAAGAAGCTCTTCAAACCTGAGACGGAACTATTTTCTTATGGGGAGTGGGCCAAAACACCAGTGGACAGGTGCACAAGTCTCACGTAAGACCAACAGAATACGACAGACAGAACTTTTCCTTAGTTTAAACACATCCCAGGAGAAATTTGATGTTGGCCTACTGTCGAAGCCAGCCGGGGGACTCTTATTGAGATAAGCCACAGTTGTTGATTTTTTTCAGGCAGACTGTTCTTTCTTGTCATCCTTGAGTCCTGCTGGTACTTTTGATCCAAAATGGTCAGATTAGTGGGCATTCCACTGGTCCGTCCTGATGAGCCTCCTCCAAGGTTGTCCCCAACAGGCTGGTGAGATCCAGAAGCTGCAGGTGTTCCTGTGATTCTCACAAATCGCTTCCCTATCAGAGTCCGAGTTTTTTTTATTGTTGTTCGCACCACATGTGGTACAGGTGGTGGAGCGAAATTATGTGCACAGGGTCCCAGTTACATCCAACAATAAAATGTAAAAGAAAAACGACAAGATCTAAGATTTTTTATAGAAATATTACTTTTATCTAAATATTTGTATATTTTTATATAGAAATTAGCTCGTAAATCAGCTGATTTTGAGCGCTCGAAGCATGAACCTAACCTTCACACAGACTCTAAAAAAGTTAAATCTGGTCCTCTGGACATTCAAAAAACAAAACAAAAAAATGTAGAAACATTTCTGTTTTCATCCAAAAGACTTCCTCAGTCTGAGGTGCTGTATTCAGCTCAGTCTTATAAATAGCACCTTCTCAGAGTGGATCAACCAGTTTCAATTCAAAATTCAAAATCAAAATTCAAACGTACTTTATTAATCCCAAAGGGAAATTATTTGTTGTTGTAACTCGTTATCCTCATTTCATTGAGAGATGTTATAGATGCTGATGCTGTAGACAGGAAGGATCTCTTGTAAAGGTCCATCCCACAGTGGATCCTAAGAAACTGGCTGCAGATGCCGTCCAATCCGTCCACCCAGACTCGGCTGGCCTCTCGGTTCCCCCAGGCTGTAGGACCACCTGAATGCTGGGCAGAACTCCTCCCAGAGCGATGGCCACTCCTCCCAGCAGTCTGCCGAGCTGCGGACAGCCAACTGTAGGTGTCGAGGAACGATCCTGTCCTTCTGCTGTCATGAGCCGTGTTTCCTGCTAGTTCCAGGATCTCAGTGGTCAGGCACTCGACCACAGCTGGCAGGTAGATGAGAATGCGTCCACAGAACATCCTTTTCAACTCATTTGAGATTTGGGGCTGTAGTTGAGATATTATTTGAGCTTTTGAGATGTTAATCAGCTGTTGGTTGTAGAAAACTGCCTTGTTGCCATGGTTACGCATCATAACAAATGTCCAAAACTAAAAATAAGTTTCAGTAAAAATCCTTTGAGCTGCACAGCATCTGATACCAGAGGAAACAATCATCCAAAAAATGTGCTTTGCATTCAACAAAAGAGGAATTAAAGTTTCCAAAAGCAAAATCTCAGAATGAAAGTAGAGCTGCTCCAACATGCAGCCACCTGGAGCGGAGCAATTCTAGAACTATTCTAGAATTGTTATTCTAGAAAATTCTAGAATTTTGCTGCTGACAACCAAAACCAGCTGCTCACTTGACCATGTGAGCAGCTGGTTTTGGTTGTCAGCAGCAAACTGGTTGATCCACTCTGAGAAGGTGCTATTTAAGAGACTGAGCTGAATACAGCACCTCAGACTGAGGAAGTCTCTCGGATGAAAGAAGAAACGTTTCTACATTTTTTTGCTTTGTTTTGTTTTGTTTTTTGAATGTCCAGAGGACCAGATTTAACTTTTTTAGATTTTTCTACCTGGATTATTGAGCATGCATCAGGATACTTCACACAGATTCTGCCGTTTTGCCATGGCTGAAATTGCTGCCGCTGTCTTCTTCAATGGACGATAACACAGGAATTTGCTGATGCCAAAAACCAGAAACCCTGCTGTCTTGATTCCAATGATGTAAACATCTTCTGTGTACTCCTGAGATGATACGGAAAGACACATCGGCTCCCAAACTCCCCACGGATCCATGACGTATCTTGCCACGTGTGTCTCAGCAGGGCATGAGGGCTCTCCAGGACCCTGTCGCTTTGTTGAAAAGATTTTATCAATTGTGTTGAAAGTCAGCACGGTGGCGCAACTGGTAGAGCTGCTGCCTCTCAGAGAGCAGGTCCTTGGTTCAAACCCCGGTCCAGGGGCCTTCTGGGTGGAGTTTGCATGTTCTCTCCGTGCTGCGTGGGTTTTCTCCGGGTGCTCCGGTTTCCTCCCACAGACCAAAAACATGCATGTTAGTCTGATTGGTAACTCTAAATTGTCCCTAGGTGTGAATGAGAGAGTGAATGGTTGTTTGTCTCGTTTGTCTCCATGTGTCCCTGTGATGGACTTGCGACCCGTCCAGGGTGTACCTCGCCCCTCGCACAGTGATTGCTGGACATGGGCACCAGCGACCCCCGTGACCCAAAATGGAATAAGCGGGTAAAGATAATGGATGGATGGATGGATGGTGTTGAAAGTCCAGCTGACCAGATCCATGACAGGAGTTTTCCATTTTTGAAGATGTGTGAATAGGAGCTCCGATACACAAGACAGAGAACAAAAAAGCAGGAGGAGGACGGGAGAAGGAAGAAAAGGCGTCCGTCTTGAACGAGAGCGAGTGAGAGAAAAATCTTATATATATATACATATGCATGTATATATATATATATTTCAAAATTAATATATATTAATATATATATGGTTATATGTTTTATTTTCATTAAAACAAATTTTAAAATTATTGACTGATTTTCATTTCATTTCCCTCTGGGATTAATAAAGTATTTTTGAATTGAATTGAATTGAATTAGTTATTTTAGTAGTTTATATTATTATGTTTGTCAGTTTCAAGTTATATCAGTAACAACAGAGTCCATGCTCAATAATCCAGGTTTACAATCCAAGATTTTTCAGTCAGGTCATCTGGACAGTTTCTTTTTTTTGTGCTGAAACGTTTCTCCTTCGGTCCAGAAGGCTTCATCAGTCAAGGAAACGCACAACAAAACTGATTCTTCCCCCAACAGCTTACTGCAAAGTGGAACAAACCTGACTGGAACATGTTGGATTGTATCAGTAACCTTTCAAGGTTCTCCTTTCTTTAACAAAAGGAAACATAACTTTGTCTGTGTCTGTACAAATGTTTCTTTGGTTCTGAACACAAGATGTTTGTGTTCTTGGAACTGCCTCAACACATTCTGCCTCGATGCATTCTTCTTCTCCGTCTGATTAGAGTGAGGTGTTGTTGAGAGAACTGTATCTGCAGAGCGCCCAGGTTCTGCCTCCCCTGTTTCTTATCTTGACCCGGTGTGGCTGCCTGTCGCAGAGATGAAGGACTGGAGGGGGCACGGTTGAGCCCATCTCTGATTGAATCAGCAGTTGTCTGCTGTCAGTTATCTCCCATGAGTTGGGAAATTGTTAGGTGCTGCCGTCGTTTTGTCCAAAGCCCTGATAAGACAGACAGAAAGAACCACACCTGCTGACAGGTTCTGTTTAAAAAAGGTCACCTCTTTTTGAAAAGTCGTTCACACCTGTTGCATACTCTCTGCATCCAAGTCAGATTTTTCAGTAGTCTGGAGCCTAGCAGTGATAATACACTTCTTTTGAAGGGGAAGTGTTTTGATCACAGAAATCAATCTAGATTTTATTTCAGTTTTAAATAAACTGTTTTCATTATTGATATATGCAATAGATTCCATTAAATTCAATTCAGTTTATTTCTATAGCACCAGGTCACAACAGAAGTCGTCTCAGGACACTGAACAGAAACATTCATATCGATTATAAAAGACAATTAGTAAAAGTTCTGTCTCTGAGGAAGCAGCAGATTGTGCTGAATCTTTACTTCATCACAGTCTCTCATCCTGAACAAGAACAGAGGAGACCGTGGAAAGAAAAAACTTCATTTTAACAGGAAGAAACCACCAGAAGAACCAGACTCAGGACGAGCGTCCATCTGCTTCGACCAGCTGGGTTTAAGAGGACAGGAAGTAGAACCAGACACAGAATCACAGGTTCAGGTGTTCTTTCTATAGTCCAGGTTCACTTTCTATAGTCCAGGGGTAGTTTCTATAGTCCAGGTTCACTTTCTATAGTCCAGGT
>NC_056503.1:50748102-50749546 GCF_014905685.2 Nematolebias whitei
AGTTTGCATGTTTTTGGTCTGTGGGAGGAAACTGGAGTACCCGGAGAAAACCCACGCATGCACGGAGAGAACATGCAAACTCCACCCAGAAAGGCCCCTGGACCGGGGTTTGTGTGGAGAAACCACGGCTTTTTATTTAATTCTGGATTTAACATCAACCAACAACGATGACTACAGAGCTCAGAAAGCTTCGGTCAGTGAGACGTGTTCATCCTTTGTGATGTATGAGAAGCTTCCCGTCTCTCCTGCAGCTTCAAGACACAAGATGGTGCCAGCAAGACACACCTGTTGACCAGTCACCTGATGAGCTGCAGGACTACATGATATGTTTAGATACGCCTGTCACGATGGCACATGTTGCTGGGCGATTAATTGTCTCAGAAATTATTGTGATAAACGATAATATTGTTAGAAATTTGACAATAATTAGTAATTATTGTCAAATTTAAGAAGAAATGTTGGTTAATTTTGTGTCTAGTACCTTTTTTGACCACTGGATGGCAGTATAAGACTGAACTGAAGGATGGATAGTGAGGGAGCGAGCAACGTGTCTCTTTAAGAAAAATGGGAGGGAGGCCCCTTGACGTGACATGGGCTGTCTCCAGTGTTGCCAGGTGTACAATAATTATCGTATTTGTATGACAGTTTTGCCCTCTGTACGATGTACGATCAATAATCCCAAAAAAGGCCAAATATACGATAATTTGACCATTCTGTGAATGTGTGCTTGTAACCAGTTATCAGCTTGTCGCAACTGTCTGTCGGAGTTTTTTTGTGAACCCTGAAGGCATCTGTGTCCAGAAGCTCGATAAATGTGACCTACGAGTGACGTGTGTGCGTTTGCCTCAGAACAGCGGCCGTGATTGGCTGAATAGTCCGCTGCGCCCGCCCCATGAGTGAGGACAAGAAAAAAAGACAAGAAGAAGAAGCAGAGCCGGTCTGGAAGTGGACCCATCACTACTATAGTGCATCAATAGATTTGTTATTCTGGTTATGACGGGTGTACGATAATTTCCCTCAAAATACGATAATTTCATGTCTCTAGTACGATAATCCTACATTTCTCACCTGGCAACACTGGCTGTCTCTCTTCAGTTCTCAAGATGGCGGACGCTCGGTGTGGTTCGAGCTCTTTAGCCTTTTTCACACAAAGCTTTTAATAAAAGTCAGTGAACAAGTTCTCGGCTTCTTTTTACAGAGAAAAACAACTTTTTACACGAAGGCACGAGTTTCAACCGTGAATTTTGGAGCTTCGACAAGTCGGAGGGTTTTCCTGATAGCTTAGCTCGTAGCGTAACTTCTCAGCTTAGCTGCTTTTAACGATCTAAAAACACAATTTTAAACAATTAAAACAGATTTTAAAGAGATAAGAGAAAGGGCGGGGTCAGTGAAGAACCGGAGTTGAACCTTTTGTCATCCAGTGTCTTCAGTAGAAAGAGAGAGA
>NC_056503.1:50749646-50757920 GCF_014905685.2 Nematolebias whitei
TCAGACCTGTCCAGGTGTCCCTGTGATGGACTCAGACCTGTCCAGGTGTCCCTGTGATGGACTCAGACCTGTCCAGGTGTCCCTGTGATGGACTCAGACCTGTCCAGGTGTCCCTGTGATGGACTCAGACCTGTCCAGGTGTCCCTGTGATGGACTCAGACCTGTCCAGGTGTCCCTGTGATGGACTCAGACCTGTCCAGGTGTCCCTGTGATGGACTCAGACCTGTCCAGGTTTCTAATAAATCAATCAGTTCAATGATTCTTGATGCAGTTGACTAACATTTACCCCCCCCCCCCACACACACACACACACGTCCTCTCCAGTCCGTGCTTTATTGAACATGCTGTCGATGTGAAAGGGCCTGAAGACTGAATGAAAGTGAGTTTTATGTTACTTTTCTTTCTACTTTTCTTTTTTTTAGCCATCCTATTTGTTAAAATAAATAAATTAAATCTGTATGCCTTTTTATAACTGTCCACTGTTGTCATCGTTCTTTGTTAAACCAGGTCTCTTGTAACCGAGTCCTCGAGGCTCAATGGGATCAACCTGTAGAAATAAAGGTTGAATGAAAATTTCCAAACCAATTCCTGTTTCTAGTCAGAATGTTTAACGATTAACGCTGCTCTCATGACGTATTTCATCCAAAGTATCTCATCGTGTGCATCGTTGAGTTTCTCAACATTTTAATAAGAATTGTCCGGCTCCTCCTTGTACTGTTTGTTCTTACTGTGTGCTCAGTTTCTCCAGCACGGTCTTGTTGGCATCGTCTACAGTGGACAACATCTGTAAAGTCTCAGAAACGATCCGACCCTTCCGTTCTGTCTTCAACGACCTCTTTCGCAGTATTTCAGCTCCAGCACAGACTTGAGAGGAAGCTGAAGTAAAGGAAGTGGTTTACTTTGAATTCCTGAGTCAAAATCTGAACAACTAATGAAGCCTTCTGGATCGAAGGCGAAACGTTTCAGCACAAAAAAAGAAACCGTCCAGATGACCTGACTGAAAAATGTTGGAAAATCTGAACAGTTGTGTTGAAACATGAAATGTGCTGATGTTCAGATTCTCAGATATTTTCATGAAGATGCATCTAGTTCAGACTCTGAGTCTCCAGCACTCTGCAGAGCAGGTAGCATGTCAGGTGATTCATCACTGTAGTGCCCAAACAGCAAAGTGCTGGATCCTCCACGAAGCTGCTGACGGGTCTTCTCTGCTCGCCGCCCCTCGTCCTCCTCCATTTCAGAGGACTGCTGCCTGTCAGCATCTGAACACGACCACCATGTCCTCCATCTTTCAGCGTTCTGCCTCTGATTACTCCGCTCAGAGCTCTGACTCAGCCTGAAGAATCACTGCTGCTTCATCGTTTCTCCGTCTGGTACCTTCTGTCGACCTTCATGTTCCCACTTGTTGACGCTGTTTGAGCCGTCATTTTCTTTGCTCGTGATGACGTCAGATCTGTGAGAGACAAACATCTTGTTTCCTTCTGCTGTTTGTCATCTAAGCATAGACCGGTCACGATCAACAATAAATCAATTAATCGCATGATTAATTAAAATTATCAACCTCGTTTTCATTTATCAGCTTTATCGTTTCTTCGTGTCTCTCTCTTTCTACTGAAGACACTGGATGACAAAAGGTTCAACTCCAGTTCTTCACTGACCCCGCCCTTTCTCTTATCTCTTTAAAATCTGTTTTAATTGTTTAAAATTGTGTTTTTAGATCGTTAAAAGCAGCTAAGCTGAGAAGTTACGCTACGAGCTAAGCTATCAGGAAAACCCTCCGACTTGTCGAAGCTCCAACATTCACGGTTGAAACTCGTGCCTTCGTGTAAAAAGTTGTTTTTCTCTGTAAAAAGAAGCCGAGAACTTGTTCACTGACTTTTTATTAAAAGTTTTGTGTGAAAAAGGCTAAAGAGCTCGAACCACACCGAGCGTCCACCATCTTGAGAACTGAAGAGAGACAGCCAGTGTTGCCAGGTGAGAAATGTAGGATTATCGTACTAGAGACCTGAAATTATCGTATTTTGAGGGAAATTATCGTACACCCGTCATAACCAGAATAACAAATCTATTGATGCACTATAGTAGTGATGGGTCCACTTCCAGACCGGCTCTGCTTCTTCTTCTTGTCTTTTTTTCTTGTCCTCACTCATGGGGCGGGCGCAGCGGACCATTCAGCCAATCATGGCCGCTGTTCTGAGGCAAACGCACACACGTCACTCGTAGGTCACATTTATCGAGCTTCTGGACACAGATGCCTTCAGGGTTCACAAAAAAACTACGACAGACAGTTGCGACAAGCTGATAACTGATTACAACCACACATTCACAGAATGGTCAAATTATCGTATATTTGGCCTTTTTTGGGATTATTGATCGTACATCGTACAGAGGGCAAAACTGTCATACAAATACGATAATTATCGTACACCTGGCAACACTGGAGACAGCCCATGTCACGTCAAGGGGCCTCCCTCCCATTTCTCTTAGAGACACGCTGCTCGCTCCCTCACTATCCATCCTTCAGTTCAGTCTTATACTGCCATCCAGTGGTTGAAAAAAGGTACTAGACACAAAATTAACCAACATTTCTTCTTAAATTTGACAGTAATTACTAATTATTGTAAAATTTCTAACAATATTATCGTTTATCACAATAATTTCTGAGACAATCGCCCAGCAACATGTGCCATCGTGACAGGTGTATCTAAACATATCATGTAGTCCTGCAGCTCATCAGGTGACTGGTCAACAGGTGTGTCTTGCTGGCACCATCTTGTGTCTTGAAGCTGCAGGAGAGACGGGAAGCTTCTCATACATCACAAAGGATGAACACATCGTTGTTGGTTGATATTAAATCCAGAATTAAATAAAAAGCCGTGGTTTCTCCACACAAACCCCGGTCCAGGGGCCTTTCTGGGTGGAGTTTGCATGTTCTCTCCGTGCATGCGTGGGTTTTCTCCGGGTACTCCAGTTTCCTCCCACAGACCAAAAACATGCATGTTAGGCTGATTGGTAACTCTAAATTGTCCCTAGGTGTGAGTGAGAGAGTGAATGGTTGTTTGTCTTGTTTGTCTCTATGTGTCCCTGTGATGGACTGGAGACCTGTCCAGGGTGTCCCCCGCCCCTCGCACAGTGACTGCTGGACATGGGCACCAGCGACCCCCGTGACCCAAAAAATGGAATAAGCGGGTAAAGATAATGGATGGATGGTTTCTCCACACCTGAAGGTTTTCACATATAGCAGTTGAAGGTGAGATTAAACCGGCAGCCACCATCTGGTCTGACAGTTGAAATTAGTTTTCCTGAAAGGCTTCCTCTTCCCTTCATTAAGTGTCAAGCACGCAGCCCCGAGCAGCAGATTAGTAACGCTGGCTTTTTGTGAAGCAGCTCAATTAAAGGCTCTTCTCTTAACGAGCTCTAATCCAGACATGCTTTTAATCCAGACGTGCTTTTAATCCAGACGTGCTTTTATTGCTTTTGATTTTGTTTGCTGCCAAAGCACTCTGAGGTCGTAATGAATGAGGATGTGACAGCCCACATTTACTGTCTGTTTTCCAGAAATGAATTCATGTAATGTTGTGGAGAAGCTGCTCTCGGTGAAGTTTGAAACCTCGGCACATGGAATGAGTCGTGTGTTAAAAATGTCATGAATTATCTTGACAGCACATTCTGAGACAACACAACGGTTCACAAGATCTCATCATAATAAACACACGGTAAATGAATTCAAATTATTCTGCACTTATCAGAGGCAGATTGATGTTTTCTGAACGCGTGAGTTCACACTGTTAATGTTGAGAGGGCGAGTTTCATCCTGAACACTAATCCCTCAGACTGTTGGAGTCCTCAACTCACCGCTGCCTGCAGCACATTCACATCAAGTGTTTGTACGTTTCACTGCAACATGCAGAAATCTGAATCTGGCAATATGGCGTCAACAACTGGTGATTAGATTTTGTACTTTATACTTGTTGTTTTGATAAATGCACTAACGGTTGTACAAATGCTAATGTGAGAAATGCACCAAAGTGAGAGAATGACACGTGTTCACAGGTAACTCTGAAATCTACATAGTTTGCATCTAATTCAGACAGAGGGTTTTGGTTTAACCAAAATCTTTTTGAAAGGTCGTAAACACCAAATGGCATGTTAAATAAGCCTTTAGACCAGAAACAGAATGTAACACTATATAAACTATAATAAATCCTTGTCTGGGATCTGCAAGTCTTTGACAAGCAAACATGTTGATGGGAACAAAAAGAGCTCAAGCAGAACTATTTTTGGATGTTCCAGCTCCTTTCAGTGACTCTGATGCTTTCTCAACATCATCATGCGCTCCCCGCTGAAAGGAGCAGTCGGGTTTTAAGGTTGTGGAAATCTTCTGTGAATATTCACATTGGCTGCTCGGCCTTCATGTCCAGTTGTAAAAACAAGCCTGTGAGAGTTGGAGAGTGTTTCTCGTCTTGTTTCTGAGCAGCTCATCGATGCGTCTGCTCTGATGTGAGCTCGAGGTTCCTATTGATCCCCTCGGCCTTTGTCCTCGGTCATCATGGAGGCAGGAGAACGGCCTTAACAAGAGGTGTCACCGCAGAAGGACACTGGAACAGCTCCAAGGAAAAGAGTCTTGACAGGCGGCAGCAGCCATTTTACTGAGCTGACAGCTAGAGCATCACGGACATGCAGCAGGTCTGCGCACGAGGTTGAAAACTCTTGATGGTTTGCCTTTTGTCGTGCACCACATGCTGTTTGTGACTTTAAATTAAGGGTTTGCTGAGGAGCAGGTTTGGTGGATACACTGTAAACTTATTGGTTGCAGCTTAAGCCAGCTGTTGTAAATGTATAAATGAGCATTCGTTGCTGCTGAGCAGGTAGTTGCATGAATAACACGAGAGGAATCTTTAACTGAACTCAGGTCTCTCTTGTACATGAGTCCTCGAGGCTCAACGGGGTTTACCTGTCTCAATAAAGGTTGAATGAATGAATGTTTAACGGTGACATTTTGCTGCAGGCACTTCTGGATGAGGAGTCTTGTTTGGGCTCGGTCAGTTCTTCCTGAAATAAAATTCCAAATCAGGTTGCAAGTTTGCTGTTTCTACATAAATCTGTCAACATGCATGAGATGATCTGACTGCTGAGATTAAACTACCAAACTTTTTATGGTCCGTCTCTGAAGGCCAAGAGGCAGCAATGTTTGAATGTGTTTGGACTCCAAGTCCTTAAAGTGACACACAGTCCAGGAAGATGTTGTAAAGAGGTGAAAAACAGTCGTCTACCATTTTTCACTGGGATTATTTGGCCATGGGCGAAGAGACGGGCTGATACTTGCACCTCTGTGTCTCATCAAAGATCCAAAGAGTTAAATTATAACAGCTGTGGATTGCAGTGGAAGATGGAGGGAAGTTTCATTTTAAGTTTAATTTTTCTGGTAAATTTTTACTTTCTGTTCCTTCCTACAGGTGCTGGTCATAAAATTAGAATATCATGAAAAAGTTATTATGTTCATTCATTACACACAGATGTTATATTATTTCAAATGTTTATTTCTTTTAATGTTGATGATTATAACTGACAACTAATGAAAACCACAAATTCAGTATCTCAGAAAATTCAACTTTATTGTCATTGCACATGTCACAAGTACAAAGCAAGGAAATGCAGTTTGCATCCATTCAGAAGTGCTTAGCAAAAAACAAGTATATATATTACAATATACAGCGAGTTGTTTTGGAATATTGTGAAAAGGTTCAGTATTGAAGACACCTGGTGCCACAGTCTGATCAGCTGATTAACTCAAAACACCTGCAAAGGCCTTTAAATGGTCTCAGTCTAGTTCTGTAGCTACACAATCATGGGGAAGACTGCTGACTGGACAGTTGTCCAAAAGACGACCATTGACGCCTTGCACAAGGAGGGATAAACACATGATGTCATTGCTAAAGAGGCTGGCTGTTCACAGAGCTCTGTGTCCAAGCACATGAACAGAGAGGAGAAGGGAAGGAAAAGATGTGGTAGAAAAAGTGTATAAGCAACAGAGATAACTGCACCCTGGAGAGGATGGTGAAACAAAACTCATTCAAAATGTGAGGGAGATTCACAAAGAGTGGACTGCAGCTGGAGTCAGAGCTTCAAGAACCACTACGCATAGACGTATGCAAGACATGGGGTCCAGCTGTCGCATTCCTTGTGTAACCTAGATAAAAAAAAAAAAAACTATCTTCCCACTTTCTCGGTTACTTGAACGCACCCTTGGTCATGTGACAGTGAAGATGTTGTGGTACCAGCTGCTGTGGCTTTAGGTTAATCAAGAGTGTGAGGAGGAGAAGCTGTTTGGTCTGTCTCTAATGACTGCTTATTTGCCCAGAGTTGCATAGTAAGCTTTTAACTTAAATGCATGACCGTATGTTTGGAGTGGCAACTACTGCTGTTTTTGGAGGCCGTCTGGTATCATGGGATGTTGGGATATACCATGGAACTGGTGAGTCAGTTAGTTTTACTGCTACCATGTTGTGTATTTTAATGCAGTGGGATGCTAACCTGATGCTATGAGCATTAGTTTTGTATTTACCACTATTGTTTTCATTGATTGTTTTGTTTTGTTTGCTGTGGGGGCCATTTTAATAGCCTTTATTAAATTAGAATGCACATTTATTTCATTGAGCATTCAGTTCATTTAGATACTGAATGTAAAATGTTTGAAATGTTTGTAAATTATTTGAAATGCATGCATATTAATTTATATACCTTAAAATATGTTTGTTTAACTTTATTCAAATATTGATGTGTGTAAATATGGCATTATTGGACAGTATATTTTGTACTGATTAAATGTGTACACATGAAACAAACTTTAGATTATGAATAGTAATTAAATTATGGGTTCTGTTTATGAAATTCAGGCCAGGTGCACCCTGTTGGGTCAACTGATGGCGAGCTACTAACCTGGAGCGAAAGAAACCTCACCACACTTCAGCATTGGGCCTTGTGGGTCTGGTAGGAGGCTGCTGAGCCCTTTGTTGATCTTTCCTCCATTCTCATTCATACCTACTGTACTTACCTCATCTTCAATTTATGGACTACAACTATCTTCCTGGACTGTTCTTGTTATATGGACATTCAATTTCTGGACTATAACTGTAACACAACTGGTTCTTGTTCTTTTGGATTTGTATTGTGATCTGCTAAACGAGCTTAAAATTACAAGTGCACTGTATCATAAATTAACCAAACTTGTCTGCAGATTGTAATTATTGGGATTATTGGTTTTGTCTATTTTTTGTTGTTGTTCATTATTTAAATCTCTTAATATATGGTACCAACACCAAAATTCAATCATCTGTCTGTGTAATTATTTACCTTTCCAGCACCTCCTTGAGTAGAACCTTAACTTCTGATGGCACAAAACTTCATTATAGCTGTAACCATCTGCTATCAATACATATATTAACATATATGCTACACTTGTGTCAACCCACTCTTGAACAAGAGACAGAATCAGAAGCGTCTCACCTGGGACTGATGCTGAGAGGTCCAAAGTTCTGTTCTCTGATTAAAGTACATTTTACATTTTCTTTGGAAATCCAGGTCCCAGAGTCTGGAGGAAGAGGAGAGACACAGAATCCACGTTGCTTGAGGTCCAGTGTCAAGTTTCCAGTGTCAGTGATGGTTTGGGGCCATGTCTTCTGTTGGTGTTGGTCCACTGTGTTTTCTGAGGTCCAAGGTCAACGCAGCATCTACGAGGAAGTTTTAGAGACTTCCTGCTTCCTGCTGCTGACCAACTTTATGAAGATGCAGATTTAATATTCCAACAGGACTTGGCACCAGCACACAGTGCCAAAGCTACCAGTACCAGGTTTAAGGACCATGGTGTCCCTGTTCTTAACTGACCAGCAAACTCATCCTGACTTAACCCCATAGAAACTCTATGGAGTATTGTAAAGAGGAAGATGTGATGCACCAGATCCAACAATTCAGAAGAGCTGAAGGCCACGATCAGAACAACCTGGACTCTCAGAACCTGAGCAGAGACACAGACTGATCCACTCCATGACACGATGCAGTGATCCAGTGATCCAGACACAAGGAGCAACAACTAAGTACTGATGCTGAACATGTTCGTACTTTATGTTCGTACTTTACGTTCGTACTTTACGTTCGTACTTTACGCTCGTACTTTACGCTCGTACTTTACGCTCGTACTTTACGCTCGTACTTTACGCTCGTACTTTACGCTCGTACTTTACGCTCGTACTTTACGCTCGTACTTTACGCTCGTACTTT
>NC_056503.1:50758020-50761534 GCF_014905685.2 Nematolebias whitei
TTTCTGAGATACTGAATTTGGGGTTTTCATTAGTTGTCAGTTATAATCATCATTTATAAACAATATATCAGTCTGTGTGTAATGAATGAATATAATATACAAGTTTCACTTTTTAATGGAATTACTGAAATTAACTTTTTTTATGATGTTCTAAATTTTATGACCAGCACCTGTATGTAAATGTAGATGTTTAACAACCCGTTAAAATACAGCAGAATGCAGGAAATGACGTGTACTTTATTCAACATTTTCCCTGATGGAGGACCCTCAACACCACCACCAGTGCCCCCCCCCCCCCCACACACACACACACACATTACAAATGCTTCTGACGCCAATGGTCACATGTGATACTCTCGTTGGATTTAGGGTTGTAATTTGGAGCGATGGTAATTTAACTGAGACAGGTAAAATATTTATGACTTGTATTTTCCAGTTTTTCTGACCAGTTCCACTGATCAGCCCAAATTCACCACTTCACATGATTTTAGAGCACAGATCTGCACACGTGTATACTCCCTGTTGGCCCATTCAGTCAGTGTGTCAGAACCACATGGCATCAGGCTACAGGAGGTCTTTATCTGCTTTCATGTTCACAAATTACGTGGTCAGCCAGTCCAGCTGTAGCGGCAGAAATCGAAGGTAAAAGAATCAAAGGCTCAGAGGGAGTTCGGTTTTCATTGTTCGTCTTCTTTCAGCTCGGCTCGTTCTCGCTGAGATGAATCTTTATCCAGACGCTGCTCGCTCCTGATCCACACCGACACGATGCATGCTCTGCTTTGTTCATGTAGCAGGAGAATAAAGATGAATACTTCAAGGCTCTGCAAATGCAACATCTATTATCTAACCATGCGTTGATGACCGGAGGAAACGGAGACGAGAGCTGCTGCTCCACAACGCTGAGCTCATTCACTCGTTTATTGGCTGGAGTTATTGTGCTCAGTCTAAACCACATGTGGGCAACGTACAGCCCGAGGGTGAACAGTGACCCTTCCATAATCCCCCCCCAAAAAAAAAAAAAACCTCTTAACTGAAAATAAAACTTTTTAAAAAGTTGATGAAAACAGATGAAGTTTAAATTAAACATCCTGGATCAATGCATAAAACATTTAAATAGGACTATACTTGTGTTCCTAGACTTAGACTGGACCTTAAAGTCTCCAAAACTCAAAGGGCCACTCTGGGCCCTTGAGCAAGGCCCCTAACCCCCACCATCTGCTCCCCTGGACGCCCTGGATGCAGCTCTGCTCCACACAGAGGCTGTGGTAGCTCGGTGTCTGTGGTTGAATCAGGAAGGACATCCCCTGTAAATAAAAATAACCAAGTCTTCGTGTGTTAGTTTGTTGTGGCGACCCCTGAAGAGGGGAGCAGACAAAAAAAAACCAAATAAATTAATTTAAAAAAAATATATATATATATATATATATATAAAGGGTGGGAATCCTTTTGGAAAGCATAATTTTAGTTGGTTTATTTCCCGTGCACCACAGAGTGGAGATAAGTTTGTTTACAATTGATTTTCAATGTTTATCTGCAGCTTCGGCCCCGGAGGATTCTTTATCTGTCAGTCCAGGAGACTCTTTGATGAGCAGCTCCACTGTCCAGGACTTGGGCAGGAGGCCCCCTGTGGTCACTACTGCGTCGCACATCAGTGCTCCCCATCACCACCCGTTCTACAGGGCCCCCCCACCCAGCCCTCGGAGTCAGCTGGGCCCGTCTGAACACAGATCCAGGAGTGAGAAGACACTTTCACACGAGAGCGCAGAGTCATCAGCAGCTCTTCACCTGAGTTCAGTCAACTCCAGCAGCACCACGTCCCCTCCTGTGGCTGCAGAGAAGAACGAAGCAGGAACAACCACCGCTGTCACCACCGTGCAGAGTCCAGGTAAGAACACCACCTGGGAACATTGTTCTACATCTAAATCAACTTCAAGGGTCTTTGTCATTCTCATCACTTGTGGTCCATGAAGTGTAACAAAATTATGTACTCTGGTCCAAGTTACACCCAAAACTAGTAAAAATATACAGTATTAAAAAAAACGGTGTACAAGGATCTGAGATGTACACTAAATGAACGTTAATAAAAGATAAAAGATCTAAGATATTAGATCAGGACATCATTACCTGCAGTGTTCCCTCAGTGAGGACTGAACTAGACAAAAGGACCTTCTCCTACTCCGCTCCCGTTTCCTGGAATATCTTGTAAAAGACCTGAAGCTCTCGACCTTTGACCTCTCTAAGTGGCTTTAATAATCTGTTGGACTCCTGCAGGGACCAATGCAGACATGTTCCTGTTTTTAGTTTTCTACATTCGCCTTATAATCCAGCTGTTTTTGTTACTTTTCTTTTTTTTTAGCCATCTTATTTGTTAAAAAAAAAACTGACTTTTTATAAATGTTTATTGTTGTTGCTGTTGTCATCATTCTTTGTTAAATCAGGTCTCTCTTGTAAATGAGTCCTCGAGGCTCAGTGGGATTAACCTGAATAAATAAAGGTTGAATGAAACATGTTAAGGGTGTAAATCACCAACTTTACCACGATACGATTTTGATTTGTTTGTACGACGATACGATTTATCTCTATCACAATTTGTCACGATACGATTTCATTCTGTTCAATTCACAAGTCTGCCATCGATATATTCATATATCAAATAATCTCATTTACATATAAATACATTTACAAGAACAATTCAAATATGATTGAACCATTTTATTTCTGTTATTCCAGGCACCAGGCATTAAAATGAAAAAACAAAAATAAATGATCTGTTCAGTACAGTCTCACAATTCTCATGTTTAAGGGCATTTTTTAAACCAGTTAACCTAAAAGTTATAAAGAAACTAAAATAGATATTGATCTTACATAACATGACTATCAATGCCGTGTTTGTTCTTCAGGTGAACGGTCACATTTGTTGTTTCGTGAGTATTTGAACTCACCGTCACCTGTTGCACACGACACGAGCTCTGCCTGTTGGAATCTGAATATTTCCACACACTTGATTTAAATCCAGCGGGAGAGGGAACTTCATCATCGGTGTTTTCTGCCTCGTCTGCCATGTTGCTGAGGTGGCCCCAGCCGCGCAGGGAAATGAGACGTGCCTTGGGAATTTCAAAATAAAAGCATATTTTAAGGATGACCATATGAATCGATGTTTTAGTTTTGCCACGATATAATTGAATCATTAATCATTTAATCGATACATTGATGTAAATCCATGTATTGTTACACCCCTATAAGATATATGTGAAACACTAATTATGTAAAATAATACGGTTTATTAAACAACAGCCCGAACATGAGTCTGTGGTGAGCAGATGGGTATGAATGAATACAGCAGCATGAGATAATCAGCAGCATGAGATAATCAGCAGCACAGATAAAGTAACAAATCATCAATTTAAGTGGCATTACAGTGATTTTGTTTTTTACAGTGATTCTCCTGGTTAGAGATTCATGAGTCCAACAGCCTCAGGGTAGAAGCTGTTCCTCAGTCTAGTGGTTCTACACT
>NC_056503.1:50761634-50762728 GCF_014905685.2 Nematolebias whitei
TTTGTTAAATCAGGTCTCTCTTGTAAATGAGTCCTCGAGGCTCAGTGGGATTAACCTGAATAAATAAAGGTTGAATGAAACATGTTAGGGGTGTAAATCACCAGCTTTACCACGATACGATTTTGATTTGTTTGTACGACGATACGATTTATCTCGATATCACAATTTGTCACGATACGATTTCATTCTGTTCAATTCACAAGTCTGCCATCGATATATTCAGAGATCAAATAATCTCATTTACATATAAATACATTTACAAGAACAATTCAAATATGATTGAACCATTTTATTTCTGTTATTACAGGCACCAGGCATTAAAATGAAAAAACAAAAATAAATTATCTGTTCAGTACAGTCTCACAATTCTCATGTTTAAGTGCATTTTTTAAACCAGTTAACCTAAAAGTTATAAAGAAACTAAAATAGATATTGATCTTACATAACATGACTATCAATGCCGTGTTTGTTCTTCAGGTGAACGGTCACATTTGTTGTTTCCTGAGTATTTGAACTCACCGTCACCTGTTGCACACGACACGAGCTCTGCCTGTTGGAATCTGAATATTTCCACACACTTGATTTAAATCCAGCGGGAGAGGGAACTTCTTCATCGGTGTTTTCTGCCTCGTCTGCCATGTTGCTGAGGTGGCCCCAGCCGCGCACGGAAATGATGAGACGTGCCTTGGGAATTTCAAAATAAAAGCATATTTTAAGGATGACCATATGAATCGATGTTTTAGTTTTGCCACAATATAATTGAATCATTAATCATTTAATCGATACATCGATGTAAATCCATGTATTGTTACACCCCTATAAGATGTATGTGAAACACTAATTATGTAAAATAATATGGTTTATTAAACAACAGCCCGAGCATGAGTCTGTGGTGAGCAGATGGGTATGAATGAATACAGCAGCATGAGATAATCAGCAGCATGAGATAATCAGCAGCACAGATAAAGTAACAAATCATCAATTAAAGTGGCATTACAGTGATTTTGTTTTTCACAGTGATTATTCTAGTTAGAGATTCATGAGTCTAACAGCCTCAGGGTAGAAGCTGTTCCTCAGTCTAGTGGTTCTACACT
>NC_056503.1:50762828-50763979 GCF_014905685.2 Nematolebias whitei
CAACACCAAAATTCAATCATCTGTCTGTGTAATTATTTACCTTTCCAACACCTCCTTGAGTAGAACCTTAACTTCTGATGGCACAAAACTTCATTATAGCTATAACCATCTGCTATCAATACATACATTAACATATATGCTACACTTGTGTCAACCCACTCTTGAACAAGAGACAGAATCAGAAGCATCTCACCTGGGACTGCTGCTGAGAGGTCCAAAGTTCTGTTCTCTGATTAAAGTACATTTTACATTTCCTTTGGAAATCCAGGTCCCAGAGTCTGGAGGAAGAGGAGAGACACAGAATCCACGTTGCTTGAGGTCCAGTGTCAAGTTTCCAGTGTCAGTGATGTCATCTGCTGGTGTTGGTCCACTGTGTTTTCTGAGGTCCAAGGTCAATGCAGCATCTACCAGGAAGTTTTAGAGACTTCCTGCTTCCTGCTGCTGACCAACTTTATGAAGATGCAGATTTCATTTTCCAACAGGACTTGGCACCTGCACACAGTGCCAGAGATACCAGTACCTGGTTTAAAGACCATGGTGTCCCTGTTCTTAACTGGCCAGCAAACTCATCCTGAACTTAACCCCACAGAAACTCTATGGAGTATTGTGAAGATGATGTGATGCACCAGAGCCAACAATTCAGAAGAGCTGAAGGCCACGATCAGAACAACCTGGACTTTCAGAACCTGAGCAGAGACACAGACTGATCCACTCCATGACACGATGCAGTGATCCAGTAATCCAGACACAAGGAGCAACAACTAAGTACTGATGCTGAACATGTTCATACTTTATGTTCATACTTTACGCTCGTACTTTACGCTCATACTTTTCAGTTGGACAACATTTCTAAAAATCTTTTTTTTATTGGTCTTAAGTAATATTCTACTTTTCTGAGATACTGAATTTGGGGTTTTCATTAGTTGTCAGTTATAATCATCATTTATAAACAATATATCAGTCTGTGTGTAATGAATATAATATACAAGTTTCACTTTTTAATGGTATTACTGAAATAAATCATCTTTTTTTTATGATGTTCTAAATTTTGACCAGCACCTAGATGTACATGTTTAACAACCCGTTAAAATACAGCAGAATGCAGGAGATGACATGTACTTCAACATTTTCTCTGGTGGAGGACCCTCACC
>NC_056503.1:50764079-50766627 GCF_014905685.2 Nematolebias whitei
GAAGAACCACAGCAGCCTGGATGTTAGCCTCATTACGTTCTACCTGCACAAAGACAGTTTTCAATAACCCCACACAACTGGTGCCTAACTCTTAATAAGAAATCTTTCAGACTTCTTCTGTTGAAGGTCAGTGCCACCGTCTGGTAATCCTGAGGTTGCCGGTTTGAGCCCAGTGTTCATCAGAAAGGGCATCCAGCATAAAACAATTGCCAAATCTTTCATGCGAGTTCACTAGCTGTGGCAACTAGGTCTGTCACGATAACTAATTTTGCTGGACGATTAATTGTCTCAGAAATTATTGTGATAAACAATAATATTGTTTGAAATTTGACAATAATTAGTAATTATTGCCAAATTTAAGAACAATGTTGGTTAATTTGTTTTGAGTGTAGTACCTATATTTGACCACTGGATGACAGTATAAGACTGAACTGAAGGATGGATAGTGAGGGAGCAAGCAGCGTGTCTCTAAGAAAAATGGGAGGGAGGCCCCATGACGTGACATGGGCTGTCTCTCTTCGGTTCTCAAAATGGCAGACGCTCGGTGTGGTTTGAGCTCTTTAGCATTTTTCACACAAAGCTTTTAATAAAAAATCAGTAAACAAGTTCTCAGCTTCTTTTTGCAGAGAAAAACAACTTTTTACACAAAGGCACGAGTTTCAACCGTGAATTTTGGAGTTCCGACAAGACGGAGGTTTTTTTCCCGAGGTCTGCCTGTTAGCTTAGCACATAGCTTAGCTTCTTTTAACAATTCAAAAACACAATTTTGGACGTTAAAACAGATTTTAAAGAGAAAAGAGAAAGGGAGGGGTCAGTGAAGAACACCTGAGTTTAACCTTTTATCATCCAGTGTCTTCAGAAGAAAGAGAGACACGAAGAAACGATAACGCTGATAAATGAAAATGAGTTTGATAATTTTAATTAATCTTGTGATTGATTTATTGTTTATCGTGACAGGCCTAGTGGAACCCCTTGAAGATGGGAGCAGCAGAAAGAAACTTGGTCCTTGTGTTGGACAGACTGAACTGGAGTGTAAAACTATCTTCAGACATCCCTGGTATGAGGTGCTACTTGTTGGCACAAAGCCAGTTCACACACATGGAAACTACTGGTCCACTTCTGTGAACACACGCTGGGAAACGTTCTTCCTGTGGAAGAAGACGTCATTCTCAGCATTCTCCGAGATCAAACTGTTGCAAGACACCGAGGGAACAGCGGTACACCGATGTCCACCGTCACTGAAGGATAGGAACGTGAACGTTTCAGTGTTGGTTCTAGACTGGAACTGAACAGGGAATGAAAGTAAACAAAGGTTTTGGTGCAAGATATTCGAGTGTACAGTGGACATCCTAATTTGTAATGGTTGCTTTTCTTTCACCAAGAAACTGCCACACATCGAAACGAAAGTGGGCACATTCCTGATTTTTTTAAGTTATCCAGTTCACAAGGTTAATAAATATACATGTGGGCAGCCATCTTGGATTTTGATGTGGCAGCCCACTTTTCAAAAGGGACCTTCTGTACGCCTACATGTAGCCACACACCAACATGCACGATGGTTCCTCACTTATTTTTCAAGTTATCCTGCAACAACAAGGACGGACAGAGGCATTTCCATCTTTGTTCTGCGATGACGAACAAATAAGTGAATCATTATTTGTGACTTAAAGCTGTGCCATGAATAAAGAGAGCAGGACCGGGGGATGTGTTCTTTTCAGGTCCAGTTTACATTTCTGAAGGCTTCCTGCGTGCAGAGAAACATCTCAGGACAGATTATTTCTGTGTCCCTTCAGGGGGTTTCTGCTGAATATTTGAACTTTAGTTGAAATATTTTATTCTGTGCTCTTCAGGGAGCGTCAGTACAGCAGTACTACTACCGTACAGCAGTACTACTACCGTACAGCAGTACTACTACCATACAGCAATACTACTACCGTACAGCAGTACTACTACAGTACAGGTTGGCGTGCAGCGTGTACTGATGTCTGTGTTGCTCTGGGAGTCTGAGCTCGGTTTGTTCTCTGCCCGATGCTGCCCCGCACACACGAGCTCATTAATCACGCTCTCCTTTATTGCTCTCCCTGACCTGCACTTGCTGAAAGCAATTACCATCCTGATATTTATTTTCCCACCTCGTCTCTTCATGAGCAACAGTCTGAAGGTTCTGCTGCTGTTTGGACCTCCTGACTGATGCAAAGAGGTTGTTGTAATACGTTCAGCCTCCTGGACAAGCGTCCGTGTGAAATGCAAATGAAGTAGACATCGGTGAACGTAGAGTGGAGGTCAGAAAATAGAAATGCATGTTTCAAATTTAAAAACTAAAACAGAGAAGTGCTTTTATGGTTATGTCAGTTTTAAGTTTCATTTGGACCAGAATGGGTTTTTACTACATTTGTTACTGGCAGCACAGTGGTACAGTGGGTGGATCACTGGCAGCAGAGACGCCAGATCAAATCCCAGCCAGGACATTTCTGGGTGGAGTTTGCATGTTCTCTCCGTGCTGCGTGGGTTTTCTCCCACAGACCAAAAACATGCATGTTAGACTGAC
>NC_056503.1:50766727-50767986 GCF_014905685.2 Nematolebias whitei
TTGAACCCTGTGGTACCAAATGATATGTAAATCTAGTTTTGAAAATATGGAGGCACCATGGAGCTGTTCAAGCACCGAAATTGTGAGGGGAAGCTGATGTTTATTCTTTATAGTGATCTGGTTAAGACCTCTATAATCAATGCATGGCCTCAGAGACGTATCTTTATTTTCTACAAAGTAGAAACCCACTCCAATGGGGGATTTAGAAGGATGAATTATACCAGATGCTAGGGGCACTTCAATGTAGGTCCTAGAAGACTAAAAGTAAAAGAAAAAGTACGCTCAATCATCCAGGTAAATAAATCACAAAAAAGTTGAAGTTACTTACTCTTTTTCTTTATAACCATTGTGACCAGGCTGTCCTCAGTCTGGTTCGGTGAGTAGTAAGCGGCACTTTTGCCTATAACATTTGATCGTTATGCACTAATGATAGATTATTTTAGACTGATGGTCCTTCATTTGCGTGTGTAAAGCAAGTTTCTGGGAATTCCACAGCAGACTGGTTTGAAACACCAATCTAAGGCGCTTTTTATATGACAGACCTTGGTGGGAGACCTCAGACTGAAGTCGGATAAAAGACGAAGCGTTTCTTCCAAAAAGAAACTGTCCAGAGGAAAAGATTTAACTTTTTTGTGTTTTACAATAGAGCCTTTTGCAATATACAGACACAACTTAGCTGCAACAAAAAAACACAGAGAAAAGGGGAATCATACAGATGATCTTGTTCTAATGCAGTGCTTTGCTGGAAACTTTGGATCTTGGTGTTCACATAGGCCTTACTTGAACACATACCAGTCTAAAAGGAAACATTTGCCTGACAACACCAGACAACTCACCCAGTCACTGATTGAGAAACGGAAACGAGCTCAGCCCAAGTCCCAGAAGTCTGTAGATGCACCTCCCTGTAGGAGACTTAGAATAGGATAGCAAATGTTTGCTGGTGTTCTTTGTGAAATCCAGAGAGCTTTTCAATCCCAGAATGAAAAATATTTTACATTGTTTTAACTTTATTCTGTTTTTATTTCTCATAGGTAATGCATTTGAATCTCTCCGAGGGTGAAAAGGTGGTGTTTGAAGATGTGGGCCATGGGGAGAGCACAATGCTGGCTAATGAGTCCATCCTGATGAGGGGCTTTGTGGTACAAAGCCACAGTAATCAGATATTGATACACTTCCACAGTCTGAAGTCTCAGGCTGGATCGGTCCTGCTCAGATATCGAGGTAAGACTGAAGCACAGAACAAACTGCACCTGCACGCT